>NW_006287547.1:26375-67158 GCF_000327345.1 Myotis davidii | reverse complement strand
ATACTTAGTTTTTACTTTCCTTGCTTTCTTCCCTTTCTCTTCCATTTATTTCTCTTTACTTTCTTCCCCCTCTGTCATTCTTTCCTCCCACCCCCCCAAAGTTAAAGATCAGACAATAGTGGTGCCTCCTATTTTGTAACTTCATTCCCCCCCCCACCATGAACCATATAATCTGAACATGTGTCCATGTCAAAAAAATACATTTCTATTTTTTAAAAAATCTGTAGTATTCTATATCATGAATGTACCAAAATATATCTGGTGAATCTTTTATTTTTGTACTTTTAGTTGACTTCCATTTTTGTTAAGAAAAATGGCACAAATGGTAATGGGGCCTCATCTTTTCCCTAAATCACAGCACTCTCATTTTCCGCTCTCCTTATTTCTGGTGATTCCTTAGCATAGCATTCCAGGCTCTTCATTCTCAAGCGAGAGTCAGCATTTACAGTCTCATTCATCACAAATCCACTAGTTGGCCTTAGTTCTAGTCAGAATAACTCGACGTTCACCTTCCCAGAACGTACCCCTGCTTTCCCACCACTGTTCTTTGTGCTGCTCTGCCTGCCATACCTCCTTCCCACACTCTCCTTCCAACTGTTAGGCCCATCTCCAATCCCCCCAGAGACACTGGGGTACTCAGCCAAGGGCAATTTCTTTTCCTCCTAACCATTACAGCCATTCACAACTCTTTGTATTTCTTAAGAACCTTAAGATACTGTACATGGACTTATCATCTCTTGAATAAGAAGACCTTTAGATGAACAAGTTACAAGTCTTGATTCTGACTCTTGGCAAGGCCCATACGTTGGCCATTCCAGCTGCTTTTTCCTTGTCTGTTTTCTATTGAGGACCCTGAACCGGTGGGATGGAGAGTCCTTCCCAGCTCCAGTAGTTCCCTCATCCTCCTACGGGATTACACATTCCTTGGAGCAGGATCACTCCACGTTTCTGAGTGTCCTATTCTCGGCCCCCTTGGCACTGCACAGCTCTCAGCTTTTTTCAGTGCCTCATTAGTGCATCTGAAATTCTTCGAGAACTGTGGCCCTCAAATGCCAAGAGGAGAGGCGCCTAGGGATTGTGTGCCCAACCAGCCTGCTTTGTCCAGAACTCACGGTTTTCCCAGAATGTGTGACTTCAGTGCTAAATGGGGCAACCCTGCCCCTCTCCTCAAGGGCATATTCAAATTGGTAGAATATGGTTTGAGTGAGAGGTCCTCTCTGCCACCTGTCTCTCAAGCCCTCTGCTTTGCTTCCTTTAAGGCTCTTGCCTTCCACTGATGATGATGATGACATCACTTTTCCCTCTAGAAGTCCATTTCCTATTTATTAATGTCTAGTGTTATCAGTGGATGTTATTTCTTCCTAAGTTTTCTGTCATCTCTTGATTGTTTAAGCACAGTGGATCCTCCGCGTGCCATGCCATTGCATGTATAGGAAAGTACATACACCTTAGCTTTGGGCAATAATTCCTGCTTTCATTATATAGGGTCTCATCAAGGACATAATCACTCTGCTTATCTCTCTCTCTCTCTGGCTCTTTAACTTCCTAGATCGTGTGTTTTACTAATATTTTTGTGTTGATTATTCTCAAATCGCCTTCTTATTTTGATTATGCCCAACTTTAAATTAGCAAAGCTGTCTCCTCCTTTCACCTACCCCGCTCCTCCCCCGCCCCCCGAGCCCAGGGAAGGACACTTGTACCTCCCACCAGTGTCACAGCTGCAAAGGCCCCTGGCCTGGTTGCCCACCATCAGGCAATGGGAAATAGCACACAATCAGGCATAAAGAACTTACTACTTCCCAATTAAAATCTAGGTTAGCTTCTCATGTCTTCGTCAGCAGGAGTCCGCCATTGTTCTGTTAGGAAATGCTTTGATGGGGGCCACTATAAAGCTACATGACAAAAATGTTATATGTACCAGAGAATCGCATTTTACTCAGATTACATGATTGAGATAACACACGATTTCAGATTGTTTTACAATAAATCCTGAGTGAAAAAAATCCATTTACCCTGCCTCCATGTTCATACCAATTACTCAATTTATATTTACTGAATTAGTAATGACTTTTATGAACTGCAGCTTAAATTGATATAATTCAATCAGTTCATTCGAGTAAGTAAATGAATGATTTCATTTAAAAGATAAGAAATCTGGATTTGAACCGGTAGGACTTACGTAACGGACAAATACGTCAGTTTTGAAGGGCAGAGTTGTGTGGAAAATTCCCAGAGTGTCTGCAGTCGTGGAATCTCGGAGGTGGAAGGGACCTTCGAGGTCACCGAGCTGGGCCCTCTGCAGGTCCCGCCTCTCCTTGACAAGAGGTCTGTGAATTGCTTGTCAGTCTCTGCTTATGAATTGCCTGTGCTTGGAAGTGTCTTGCCTCTAAACCCAGCCCACCCCATTTTTGGGCAGTTCTAATTGTTAGAAGATACTCTCGTATTTTGAGACTAAATCTAGCATCCTGTTATGTCCACCCATATGCCAGCTATTTATATAGATGCAAATAGTACTGTGTCGGTGCAGCCTCTTCTCTCCAACCTAAAGGCTCCCATAGGACATAATAGCAGAGACCCTTCAATGTCCCTCTAGCCAGCAGGTGGTATCCCAAATTGACATGGTATTTTGTGTGTGGATGGTCCAGGTGATACAGCACAGCCTCCGCTGTTTCCGCAGCTGATAATAGAGGCCAAGGTCACAGTGATTTTAGGGAGAAAACAGGGTTCACAGACCCTTTTCACAGGAACTTTGGTTCTGTTTTGCCTGTGGGTTTCATCCTTACCCTTTAACTTTCAGTTTGGTCTCCTGGTTGGCATTGAAATGCTTACATTTCTGTAATTGGTAAATACATTGGCACATTTGTAAACAGCAGCTAAGTATAGATTTATAAAGATGCAAAAGCTTTGTCCCCTCCAATACTTATCTTTCATATTTTCCATTGTAATATCTCCCATTATTTTATCCTTTATACTTAGCAACTATTTTCTAAGGAATTACTAAGAGCCAATCATATGCCCTGTATTCGTCTTTTTTTCTACAGGGCTTCTGTTCTTTCATTTTTGTTTCTGTTTTTATTTTTTTGACCTTCTTTATCACAAAAATATTCACTAGAATTCAGTAGGACAAATGACACTACTTCAGTATCAATTAGATACCAGAAAGCAACAAATTAGAGAATGTGCTAAACTTTAACAATGGTTGATTTTTTAAATATATTTCAGGTTAACCAATGGGTAAACAGTTGACATCTTAAAGATGAACTTTTATGGACTGAATCCTTAGAACTAAAGCATATGGAATTATTTTGACAGAAAATTAGCCAATAAAATAGAGACATAGAACAAAATTCTGAAATATTTTCTGTAGTGCAGTGAATAGCAAACAATGTATTATTTTGGGTCAACAACATTTCAGTTCAACAAATACTTACATGCTTTGTGAATACAAAGAGAAATAAGACATAATTCTAGTCTTTTGGGAACTGGTAGTTTAAGGAAGACCGACAAGTATAAAAGAATTAAAATAGTCTTACACAGTAAGTCCTTACTCAATGTCATCGACAGGTTCTTGGACACTGCGGTTTTAAGTGAAGAGACATATAATAAAACCAATGTTATTATAGGCTAATTGATTATAAACAGGAGTAAAGTTCCTATGGTATATTTTTGGTGGTAAACAAACATCACCAAACTTCTAAATGAAGACTCAAAACACTTCTAATTGTAAACATTTAAATAAATGGGAGCTATACATACATTTAAGAAAGATGAATACCGACAAGTAAGATAATTCTTTTCTAACCTGCTGATCTAGGTCAGGGTCACGGGTGGCTAGAACTTCTCCTGATAGCTCAGAACACACGGTGGGACCCACACTGGACCAGACACCTTCCTCCACAGGGCCCCTCAGAGCCACCGCACTCATCAGACTGGGACAATGTGACCACGTGAATCCACCCCTCAGTCACATCTTTGGGATGTGGGAGGAAGCTGGAGCACCCGGAGAAAACCCATGCAGACACGGGGAGAGTGTGCTACTCCACACAGTGGCCCCGGCCAGAATTGATTTTTTTTTTTTTTTAGTTTGAGGGCCTGCTCTAGTTGATATAAAAAAAAAAATGTATACAAAGTAAAATAGAGGCCAGATGAAGGGATTCATCTATCAGGGCAGAGGATTGAGTGATGGGGACACTGAAGCTAGCACCTGGGGACCGAGAATGTGAGCAGAGAACACAGCAAAACGTTCAGAAGTGGGATTGATTGGACGTGACAGCTTAATGTGGAGGAGAAAGGACGGAGTCACGAAGGATGCGTCAGAAATGCCCAGTGTGACCATCTGAGAGGCCGCTTACACCTTGTATTGTGAAAGGAATGCAGAGGGATTGGCTGACATTTGTGGAAGATGTGCGCCCTCCCTCCCTTCTGCTTCCCTTATTTCTGTCAGCTATTAATACTTTTTTGCAAAGTAAAAAATGTTACTTTATGTTGACTCTTACCTTGGATTTCAGTGCTAGATAAAAAATGGCAAAGCTCTGTACTTGGAACACCTGAGAGAACAGAAATGCACTGAGCTGAAAAATTAGAAACCTGGAGAATCATCCCTGAATTATTTTGAGAAGTGTTGAAGCCATTGCTTTTTGTCGAAGCCGTCACTCAGCGGGCAGGATGGATTTAGATTTAACAGGCATCTGAGAGTTAGATGTATGACAGGCTTCGTGATAAGTACTATGATGTCATATTCATGCTCTCCCGTGTACTATAAGTATTTGTTCTCTTCACAATGAACCCTTTTAAACAGTGACATGTTTTAATGTATTCTTCCAGTTTGTGAGCAATGTATTTACGGTGGTTTGTTTTTTTTTAAAGAGGGAAGTAGAAAAATAGAAGTCATCCATAGTAATCTTCATGATCATTTAATACAATCCATTTCTTTCACGTAATATCGCTGAAAGTTTAATTTTCAAAAGTTTACTAGAGAAACGAAAAAGAAAGTATCTTGGAAAATAATTTAATAGAATAGTGTTGTTTTTTCTTTACAAATGTGTTCCTAACAGAAATGGGCATGATTACAGTTGCGACCTAACAATACTCTGAAAATTTGCCAAAGTGATTGTAACAACGTGCACTGGATTTAACTTTTCTCAACGTGCTTTCATTGAAAGACTAGTTCAAGTTTAGAGCTGCATTTTAAAGACTTCTGCAAAAATATTAATACATGCAGACCTTTTATGAAACATGCCTGGAAAAGCATATGTAATATTTTGATTTTAAAAAAAATGTTGCTTTCATATGAAAGCCTGAATTGCCAGTAAGGAATGTCACTCCCCGAGAATTTATGAGATTAATTTTTGCTAATTCTTTTGCATGTTTGTGTTCACGTGTGTGTGTGTCTGTCTGCATTTTTAATTTCATTAGCCTGACAACTGTATAGTATCAGTATTTTCAGTGATTAGTTCTAGCAAAAATAAACAGACATCTCCTGAGAGTCTAGTTGAGAATCAAAGAAGACAAAATGAGAGAAAAACAGTTCATAATGTGTTGGTTTTTTAAAAGATAAGATAGGTGTCGTACTGCTCAGTGTAATACATATTCTGTTAAACAGGAAGTTCCCTGGGTAGGTATAAAATACATGACACCACTTGGCAATATAGGGGAGTTTTTATGTTAGAATAATTGTGCCTTGAAGTATCTGTCTTTGAGGTCTGCTATCCTATAATAAAATGAGGCACCCGCATAGAGAGAGGCCTTCCTAGACTGCATCTTTTGTGCTGCAGACCACAGCTGGCTCATTTACCTCTGATGTGGCGGGAAGTCCCAGTGTCCCCTGTGTCATGGCGGGGAGAGTGGCAGGAGTGCCGAGCCCAGAATTTTAGCTTGAGCTTGCAATTTAATGTGGAGCTTGTAATTGCATTCTCAGCGACATTTCCTTTCATCTCATAACAATAAACTTTTTATGGTAACGTCTTAGTAAAGTGTGGCACTAGGAATCCCTCAGCTTTTATATAAACGTTCAACACAAGGCGTTCTTTTTGTTTACTTGCTGTACAATCATATGTCCAGAAAATTCTGACTAGAGCTCTGTGTTTAGACTCTTCATATTTCTTAATGATTCCAATGAGATTCTTTTTAAATGAATTATAAGGTACTGGAGTCAAACTCAGGGGTTCTAAGTGTATATTGAATCAGTTTTGAGGAAAGCATAGCTGTTTAACCCATTCCCCCAACAAGATATATTACATTTCATCGCCCCTGCGGGTTCCTTTGTGCTATTCCCAGTCAGTATCCCTCCTCCACCGGAAGCAGCCAGTCAGGGATTTCAGCACCATCACTGAATGTTGGCGTCTCCTGTGCCAAAGATGTATCTTTAAAACGAGGTTTTCCTTTTAGAGAGTTGCCTCTCCTTTTGGAATCATTCCAAAGTATATGCATAGACAGAGGATGGGGATCTAAAACTTGGCCATATAGAAATTCATGTGTTGCTTCTAAAACACATGGGAATATCCTAAGTGTCAAATTGTTACTGAAAAAGGAACAGGTCCATTTCCAACTTGTCAACATGATTTCAGGTCATTTTATTTTTTATTGTGTTTTAATTTGGCTCTATTTTAATGTCTACTTCTGTTTTGAAAATGCCAGCAATGCGTTGTGATTTTACCTTGACTTTGTGTGGTGTGTATACCCTTTGTGTAGAGTAGAATAAATGATCGACGAATGGAAGTTTAGTAAGAATGATCAATATGTGTCGGGTGAAGATGAAAAGCTCCCATGTCCCCCTGAATGTAGAGAAGCAGTGTGTGCTCTCAGCCTCCGTGGGGTAATAGGGAAACATTCTCACATCTATTTCTTCTCTGGGACTGGGTACCATTGTCTCAAAGGCGAGGCTCTATCCTTTGGTTCTCATAGTAACTAGAGTAGTTCTGTTATCTCCCTTGGAGGGAGGGAGGGAGGGACCCAGGGAAGGAGGGAGGGAAGTAGAGAGAGAGAGAGGGAGAGAGGAAGAGAGAGACAGACAGGCATTCCATATTGCCCCTAGATATTTTCTCTTCTCTCCTTTTAGCTAATGTGCCATTTTTGATAAATAAATTTCAGCCAGGGTTGGGATACACTGAACAATGCGGAGAGATGAAGGATTCCAGGACAGAGAGCTACTCTGATTTCACTATTGCAGCCCATGGAGTGTAGAATGAAATTGCACTGCTGCTATAATGTATTCTCTTCATTAAAATAGACAAGCATTGGACAAGCCATAAACCTTCCATCTGTATTCACAGCAGGCTCCCACCGTCCCAAGTGCAGTCTACCCCCCACTCCAACCTCCATCTTTCTAAAACAGCCGAGACGGAAAGGTTTTAATATTAGAGACCGACAGAATCATCACGTTCAATTTCTGAAACAATGGACCTGCTCCCCTGTTCTTTGGGCTGCTGCCTCCGTTTTCAAAGGAAAGCTCGCCTTCTGCTCTTAAATGTCACCGGGGACACGGGCGTTGGGTCGGAAAGAATCTGCAGTGCAGCAGAGGGAAGTGCAGGGTAATTCTGCTCTCATCACCCCACCAGCCTAATCACCTTGAGAAGGAAAAGGAGGCGTTTTTACACAGTGTGCTAATGATCGGCCCGGAAGCGAAGGACCCCTTGTCCTATTTGCACCTATTTCTCCACTGCCCGGAGGACGAAGGCTTTTCCTGGTGGGAACTTGCCATTCCAAAGCTCGGAAAAGTGAAAACTCCTCCTCGGGCTAGAGGAAGAATTCATTTCATTCTCTCCCTAATTTCAAAGCCAAGCACTTTTTTTTCAAAGCCGGACATTTTAGGCATAGAAAGCATAGGGTCCTAAAAAGATGATTTTCAAAGGTCATTGTAAAGTCTGATCTTGTTAGCAAATGATTCCCTCACTTGGAGAAGATCCTGTTTCAATTTTTTATAAACGCAGTCTGATGAAAAATTTAAACAAACTCTTTTAGGATCAAATCTCTCGGATGTCACGCTAAGCTCCCTTTGGTCAGAACGGTTATGTAAGGCGCTCTGTGCCATCTATCTACATAATAGACTTCTCCCCGCAATCCAAGGCCCTAATGCCGCTCTCTCCCCGAGGACCTCACATTGATGGTGTTTCTGCCTCAGTGAAGTGTAATAGGAAATCTTAATACTGTTACTCTATTGGAGGAGGTGGAGTGGGGGGAGTCTTTACACAATTTCTTCACAATGGAATAATTATGCAAATTTAGTAAGAATGAAAATGATATTAGAGCAGGTTTGCCCCTGGATGAAGGGACAGGATACGGCAGTGCTTTCAGAGGGACATCTAAGAACACTGAAGAGGGAAACTGGAAAAATAAGAGTTGTGGGGTCTCCAACGATGTGTACTGATTTGTTATTTCCAAAGGACTTTCATATACATGATCACATTTGGTCCTTGCAACTCTAAGGAAAGGACATTCTTGTTTTCAAGAAGTTAAACTGCCGAAACCGGTTTGGCTCAGTGGATAGAGCGTCGGCCTGCGGACTGAAGGGTCCCGGGTTCGATTCCGGTCAAGGGCATGTACCTGGGTTGCGGGCACATCCCCGGTGGGGGATGTGCAAGAGGCAGCTAATCGATGTTTCTCTCTCATCGATGTTTCTGACTCTCTCTCCCTTCCTCTCTGTAAAAAATCAATAAAGTATATTTTTTAAAAAAAGAAGTTAAACTATTTGTTCAAGGTCAGCTAACTACCAGCTTATTCTGAATCGTGAGTGATGCCCTCCCTCCGTCAACATATTAGCGTAGATCATCCTTATATGAACAGGGGCATCCTGGGACAGGCACACCAGCCTCCCCAGGGGTCCAGTGTTTCTCTCAAGAACAGCTGAAGCCTTGAGACAAAGGAGTAGTATTTGGGCCCAAATTAAAAATATTATAGCATATGTGTATATATCTCCTATAGGGGGACTACACCGGGAATAAAGGAAATTTTCCTGATTTGATGATATAGCCTATTTTTAAGTTGATTTCCATACCAGGTAAACCGGTGTACACTTCTGCAACACGCTGACCTCATTGCACCCTCTGCAGCATTAGGTGTTAACTTTTTCTTTGCTTGGCCTGTTTCATAACTGAACAACGTTCCTGTCATTATTATTTGTTTGCAGTGCTTTATTACTTATGCAAATAAGTGTTCATATGTTTGCTTCTTCCCATTTGTGGATCACCAACTCACATAACTTGCACCTCCCACAGTTGTCCTGTTTTTTAGTTTTTAATAATTCCTGTCCATCAGGTCACAAATAACTAGAAAGGCCAATTCATGTGATTGTAATGTCACTGCAACATGCCATAAACATGCAGAGATTAAATTGGTACCAACATACAACATTAACGCTAAGGTCAATTTTTAAACAGCTGAGTCCCTAATCAATGAGCTAGAATATGGAAACGCAGAATGTACTGTTTTTTAATATTTCAAATAGCATAAACAAGACCAAGTTAGGACTGCACCATAATCTGCTGTGAAGCACAGTTCCCAGAATTTGCTTAAGCCAAGTGAATCCATTTTGTCGTTTCCATGCAACGTGCGTTAGAAAACCAAGATGAGATCTCTTAAGTGTGCACTCACTGTACAGTTACAGTAGCTGCTCATTTTTTTTCTGTGACACCAAGCAACTGAAAAATCTAATACATACTCTCTTATTCTGTCAGCGTAACAACTCCAGGCACATAACTATTACAGACATATAACCATCATAGTCAAAGCAGGGAAGGAAGGTCTGTCCTGTCTGGTATATCTCCCAGAGGCCGGGAGGAGAAGCAAACCTGTTTCCTCTTTTAGCAATGTCATTAGCAGTAAGGTAAAAAGGGAGGGAAAGCAGTTGGCTTTTGATAGAGTGATTTAGTATTTTGGTCCTAGGATATATGTATTTTGCTCTTGGCAGGAGAGAGACTACTGAGGTTTGGTAGTAGTCTCTACCAAAGATTAAATATGTGAGGTTGTTCCAGCAATTGTGCGGATGGTAATTTACTAGAGGTATTTTTATCCATTGTTGTTATCACTGTCACTACTCTGACACAATTATAGTTCATCTTCGTGGTCAGGAGTCAGCTCTGCAGCTGGATTTCCGCATGCCCTTTGTGTTCATCTCTCCCCACTGCTTGCTGCGTGGCCTTGGGTTCATTAATTAACCTCACAAAGTCTGTTTGGTCATCTATAAAATGGAGGCAGCCATATTCCCTGTCTCAAGGTGATTTCCTGAATTGGTCAGCAGAAAATGTTTTGAAAGTGCTAAATAAAGCTCTAAAGCTTTCTGATGGTCCTGGTAAAGAACATACTTCATTTTAAATCTTGGTTGAGGATTTCATGGATAGGTTTCTCATTATTAGCCAACAGAAGGCATTTCTTGTATATTAGGAAACCAAGAGAGAACTGTCCTAACAAGTGGTAAATGCCTGTAATCTCATTCAAGATAATATCATTCAATCTTCCCTTCAAAGAGCATTGTTGTTTTAGAGATTTATTCTACCACAAACACAATTGTTCAGTGAAAATGGTAATAGATGTTAGCTGTCAGATTGTGATTAATAGAATCTAGAATGGAATTTGGATTGATCTTTAAAATGTGTGTGGGTCCATAACCTACTTCATAAGAATATATCCTCTGTTGTTTTGATTGCTGGAATAGCATTTCGCAATTTTATGTGTATTTTATATGAGTGATATCTCTGACTTGAAAAAGCTAAGCCTATTAAAAAAAATACCTTGTTCATGTAGGAAGTTTTCTCTTTTTCTCTTTTCCTTTTGCTTCAATAAGTATTTTAGCGCCCATTTGCCAGGCACTGTATAAGATACTGGGAAACAGTGACCAAAAAAAGTCAGTGACTTGTCGTCTTAGAGTTTAAAGTCTATGTTTTTCATACCTGGAAATTGTTATATGTCTATTTCACACTCAAATGTGTGGTGATTTTTGGTTATTTGCTCCAGAGAAAGAGATCCACAAAATAACACCTGTGAGAAATTGTCCCTCACCCTGTGGGAATAGAGAAAAATCTCTGTATTTTTCTTAAATACAAGGTTCCGCCCCACTTATTTATGATCTTATAAAAAACTCAGATTAAAATGATTATCTTATTTTCTCATCACTCCAGGAAATGGTTTACTAGGCCATTTGATTTGTTATAATAGTCTGCATATTCATTGTCTTATTTTTCTAACTAATAAATTATACATTTTTATGAGATACCTCTTTTCATGAAATACCTCTTTACATTATTTCTAGATCACTTGAGCATCCTTGAATAATTTTACCTTTAGAATGTTCAGTTGTCCAAGATACATGATAGTCCAAATGCTATTGTTTTCACTTAAGATTTAAAAAAATTGTTTTTCCTTTTAATTCCAGTGGGTTGGTAGCACATAGCTATTGGCTTTTTAAAATTTGATCTTTTTATAGAAGTCTTTAATGTTTCCATAAGAAGAAAACAAGATATACAGAGGACCTTGTACACATGCATTCCCTTTGCCAGGTTGTACTGCCTTTTTCACTCTCATTTTTGATGCCTACGTTATATTTACTTTTTTGGTTTATGTCAGATTGGTTTGTTCTGGTTTTGGTACTTTTGAAGTTGGGGTATCTTCAGGAAGACATAATTTTTGATTCATTATCAGAGAGTGTCAACACATTTTTCTAACAAAACACACTCATATCCCTTTTATGCCTTAATACTTGGGACAAAGGTTCCCCTGTATACTTAGCCATGTCTCCTGAGCTTGAAAGAGCTGCATGGTGAGCACATCAAGGAGTTATTTGTGCTGCACAGATCTGAAGCAGTCATCCCTGTTTTGTGCTCTATCTTGCCCCTTGATTCACCACTAATGTTCTTGCCTCTATCAAGAGACCCTCTTGTTGGTTAGTAATGTCTTTAGCTACAGATAGCAGTATTTCTAGCTAAAAGTGGTATATACAAAGAAATGTTGTTATTGTTTTTTTTCTCACGGAACAATTAGTCTGGAGGTAGATGGCTGATATGCAAGTTCAGAGATGTATTGATGTTGGCCTTCAGGCTTTGGTTTCCTTACTATTCCTCAAATTTGCATTCAGATGAAAAGAAAATAAGACAGGACTTCAGTGCTTTCATCAGGAAAAGACAGTTTTCATTCAAAGCTAATATGTATTAATGTAATGTAATGGCTACAGCCTAGCCACTGTCCATGGTGTTATCCAGCTAAAGTAATTTCCCCTGCTTCATAGTTTCAAAGGAAGGGGAAGACTACAGAAGCGATTTCACCTAGGATTGCCCAGCTATTAATGTGTTATACATTAGTAATATATTCTAGGTGTGTAAGCTAGTATGAGTGTGTGGTCTCTTCATTTTGAAAATGGGCTTCTGCCTTCTTGATAAGCTCATTTTAAGACATTAAAAATGAGAAAATCAAATATGAAATCTCTGGTTTAAAACAATGCCTCCCCAGAAGTCCCTGGTGGACTACTATTTCACTGGCCAGAACGGCATCTTCCAGCTCCTCCAGCTACAGGGGAGGCTGGAAGAGGGGGCCCTTAGCCTTCCTGCTGTGGAGCTAGCAAAAGAAGGTGGGGGAACATCCAATGGGCAACCAGAATACAAGCCTCCCTTTGCCCAAGGTAGCCCAACAAGCACATCCTAGCAGGACCCGCCTTAATGTCCCTGGTGTGAAGACTTGCCTCAGCTGCTCAGGCAGAGTTCTTCCCCCTGACCCACCTGGTCCCACAGTCAGCACCCGCAAGCCTGAGCGTGCTCTCTGGGCCAGTTCGGCATGACCACACACAGTACCCAAGAGGTGGTGCTCCGTAGGTTCGCTGAAAGAATGAATGAACGTGGGGGTTCGGACATTGCCTGAAGCCAGCTGCTGGAGGTAAATGGAAAGTGCTGAATGAGGAAATCTCCCTTCCACCTGACATCCTGTCCTCCTACATGGGCATTCCCCTGATGAAATGTGAAACCGCAGCCCTGACCACTGGTGTTCATTAAGGTTCTCTGGGAGCTTTGGGCCAAAGCCCTGCTGCTGGCTCAGGTGTAAGAGAAATATTCTAATTTGGGGCAGTAGGCTGTCTGCCTTCCTAGAATTTTTACACACAGTTTTAAATAGTTATATAGTCACTTGGTCTCTAGGTATAAATCTTAGCATAGTGTACCAATCAGTACATTTCTCTGAAAGGAGGAAATGGGCAAAATATCTACTCACAGGGAACATTCTTGGTTGTGTCTAAATGGGCATATAATTTAAAGTATAGTTTCTCTTTCCTGGAATTTTTCCTTAAAAGATGTTAAACAAGTGTGCAAAGATCTATGTGCAAAGCTGGGGTTTGATAGCAGTGTTTGATGATAAAATTTGGAAACATTCCAACTCCCCACCAGGAGTTGGGTTAGAAATACTAATGGAACACTGGGGAAGCATTCAGATGATCAGGTAGGATAGCCTAATGGCATGGAAATGTCGCTGGGTGTGTTAGGTCGGCTGTCGATGTGAGGCATAGCCCTCCCTGTTTACAAAGCGGTGGTTATGAACATATGGATGGATGTCTTCTCACCAGAAAGGTAGACCATGGTTATCCCTAGGTGGTGAATTTTTTACTTGTTTTCCTTCGGCCTTGTTTTGTTCTTTAAACAGTATGTGCATATTTGCTTTATAACCAGAAAATATAATTTTCACAAAAACATTTTTCACAAAATACACATTGGGTTAATGGGAAAATGTGAGGTACCATAGGTGAAGCCTCTGCTGACCAGAACCAAACTAACAGAAAACTTGAATTGACAGACTGTTTTCTCGTTATGCTCACAGAGTTGAAGTCAGGACTACATGAACTATAACCAGGAATACATTGTAAAGAATCATTTTCAGAATTTGTCTTGGAATATATCATATCAATTTTCCCTGTACCTTATTCTATTACAATGAATCGGATCCATTATTACAAACTTCTGCCAGTTCTTACCTTGCTGAATTAAGTGTCCAAACTATACGAAACACAGGTGGACTAATGCATTTATGAAATATGTTCAACATCAAAAGCTAAACAACAACAACAACAAAAAATGTTTGCTGGAAAGTCTTGCGTTAAACCAAAAATGCAATCCACAGTTTCATTCCCCAGAGATTCCAACTAATAAGGCATTCACTATAGAACCTTGGAAGGAGTGATTTAAAATTTCTCTGTGAAATTCTAATATATCAGTTTACTATGACTAAAAACCAAAAGGATAGGTGAAAACTTCTAAGAGCAATTCACTTATAGGATTCTGTGGTCCTCCTTTTTTCTAAGTAGCATAATTGTTGGCAGCAAAATTCTGATGGACTCAAGTGGGAAATGTATTAGAAAAGATAAGGGCACACATCAGTTCTGTGGAATATTGAACAACTTCCTCAGGGAGCTGAGAAAGAAAGTCCGCAGGATAAAGATTTCAAAAGACAGAATTGATCTAATGTCTTGATTCTAGAAGATGCCTCGCATCACTCATCTTCTTGGAGATTTAAGCCTGCATGTGAACGTAGAGTTTTCAGGCTAAAGACTAAGATGTAATTTGAGTTATTTAATGAAAGAGATCTATCTCAACTTTTGTTTTTAATTCATTGTGTAAGCAAGTGTGGTGGTTTTCATTTTCACCAGTCTTTCTTAGAAAGAACCACTCAGAATCCTTCTCTGCAAAGGCCAGCTTCCTTTCCCTTTCATGGGTAGATCATTGGTAGAGACCAAGAAAAATAATTCGGAGTTTCTTTTTTTAGATAAAGGTTAGCAGTAGTAGATGCAAAGGTTAAAAGTGATTTTTTTTTTCACCGAAAGGGTTTATTTTAGCTTCAATAAGTCCAACTGCCTGTCTCCGGGAATCTGTCAATAAAAAGGAAGAGAGAACTTTATTTTAGATAGTATCTTTCATTTGCTCCTTATGTGGTAAGAAATATTTCACACCTGCTTTCAGCAAAATGAAACAACTAGAACGCTCCAAGTTTCTTGACCTTGTAGCTGACTGAGTATATTGGTCATTCAACTTCCCAAAATAAAACAATTGTTTCTAGAAAAAATTGGATAAGCACTTTTAATTCCTTAAGGTCAAAATAGGTCAAAGTAGGTGAATACCGAGAATTTTAGAAGCGAATAATGGTTGTGCTTAACTTCTGTGTTAGATCAAATTAGATTTCTTGGCATTATGGTCAGGAATTTTAAAATTTCAGGTAGTATGGCTGAACAAACTATTGGTTCAAACTGGCATATGATTTTTGAAATTGATTTTTAGAGAGAAAAAGGAAAGAAGAGGGGAGAGGGAGAGAAACATCTATGTGATACATCGATTGGCTGCCTCCTCCACACCTTCTACCGGGCATGTGCCCTGACAGGGAATCAAACCAGCAACCTTTCAGTACACAGGACAAGACCCAACCAATTGAGCCACGCCTGGGCCAGAGTTCAAACTGGCATATGTTTTAAGTCCACTTTGTTTTTAAAGAAATCTAAAAAAGACCAACTGACAAGGATTTCGATCAAATTACTCTAAGGAAAGCATAAATCACACCACGAAACTTAGTTTTTGAGTTAAGCATGCATGTGACAAATGTTTTAAACAGTCCAATAGATGATGGGTGGTTTGTAAAAAGTAGTAGTTCATTCAGGTGTTACCTGAAGAAATGCCATTCGCTCTTCACCACATTAAGGCTTGACATATATTTGCAGACAGAAATGGTCTGCAGGGAGCTACTCTGACCGACACTTTCCATCTGAGTTGTACATATGCTGCAGCTCAGTGGTTCTCAACCTTCCTAATGCCACGACCCTTTAATAAAGTTCCTCATGTTGTGGTGACCCCCAACCATAAAATTATTTTCGTTGCTACTTCATAACTGTAATTTTGCTACTGTTATGAATCGTAATGTAAATATCTGATATGCAGGATGTATTTTCATTGTTACAAATTGAACATAATTAAAGCATAGTGATTAATCACAAAACAATATGTAATTATATATGTGTTTTCCGATGGTCTTAGGTGACCCCTGTGAAAGGGTCGTTCGACCCCCAAAGGGGTCGCGACCCACAGGTTGAGAACCGCTGCTCCAGCTAGAGAAGAGCGCCACTGAAGCCATCAGTATCACCTAGCCGCAGCCACTTTGTGGAAATGAGGACAGCAGGTGCTTATAAACGAGTATGCAGTCAGAGCAGGTTACTAACTGATGTGAATCCTTGTTAGCATTTATGTAGACATGACAGGTAGTCAAATAACAGGTATTCCCTGAACACTTCCCTCTTGGACCCCTTTCTAAATATCAGGGATACAGCAGTCAGTGAGGTAGGCTGGGGCCCTACAGGGCGAGAGCTGGTACCTAGTGGAGGAAATAAAATAATAAACATGGCAACAAGTGGGCCAATAAGACAAGTTCAGGTCCAAATAAGCTCTATGAAGAAGGTAAATTTGGTAAGGTGGGCAGGCAATGACTAGGGAGCTCCTTTATTTAGGGTAGTCAGGTCTCTCAGAGGAGACAACATTTGAACTGTGATCTGGATTATTAAAAGGCTGTCTTTTCCAAGAAGCATTTGTTAAGCAGAAGAAATGGCAAGTGCAGAGGCCCTGGGAATGGGTCTAAGTTGGAGGGTCCTATTGACTAAGGAATTCTCTCTTTAAAGAAAACCACAAAACCACAAGTATCTAAAAATTAATTTAAAAAAAGGAAAAGTATGCTTTACTTTAAATCTGTCAGCATAAGATAAAATTGGACTAAGGAATTCTCTCTTTAAAGAAAACCACAAGTATCTAAAAATTAATTTTTAAAAAAGGAAAAGTATGTTTTACTTTAAATCTATCAGCATAAGATAAAATTGTATTACAATAAATGTTTCCACTTTTTTTTTTTTTTTTTTTTGGTTGATGAGAGAGAGATCCTCTCTCTACTGTACATACCCAGACTGGGGATCAAACCCATAACCTGAGTATGTGGCCTGATCGGGAACCAAACCCGCAACCTTTTGGTGCACAGGACGATGCTTCAAACAACTGAGCCACCCAGACAGGGCAAATAAGTTTCCACTTATTGTACAACCACATTTTAGGGGCAAACTCCTTTAAAGTAGGATAAAAGCAAAGAATTAACATTGAACACCCACCTTGCACCACAGTTCTTTCTCTTAATCAGTACCTAGGCAAGAGCCCAGAAGAACTGGGGCAAGGAGCTATTTTTATATGTTCTTTATTTTGGGGATTTGCAGGGGAAATGGTGGCAGAGCTTCCTAACTGCTGTTTTAATTTAAATTTATTTGAAAAGTGTTATTAAAAAATAACATTGGTTCTAGTTACTTTTCATTAAGGATTTACCGTAGTCAAATTCTGTTTTCTATTGAGTTTGAAGGTGGTGTCTGTCTATTGTTGTTGTTTTTTGTAGTAAGGAAAGCAGTTCATTAGTGAGGACAGTTTTTCAAGCAGATGAAGATGTATTCCATCTCTCATCTTTAAAAACATGTAATTCCTGGAGAAACCCGTAGTTCTCAAAAACATTGAAAGCCCTTTCATTTAAAGGTTTCTCAAGTCATCTCTCACATTTCTCCTAACAAATATGCCATAGAATGGCTTACATCCTGATGCTTTATTTTCACAATCACTGAACAATTCACAATTCACAGAATCGTCAGTGGTCAAGTCTAGCTGGCTGTGGAAGGTGGGATGGAACTGACAACTGGGTGATTTGTTAGATTCAATAGATGGTGTACAGTCCTCTGCAGGAGGTGGCGCAGCCTCCGTGACATCATGGGCTGCACGTGGGCATGGAGATGACCAAGCCAAGCACGGCCTCTCCGTGCCTGGTCACAGGCTGAGTTGACGATGACCACAATGCACGTGGCTCTCCTGGCCCTGCCTGCTGACATCTACTGGGAAAAACTAGTAGGCTGGGATCTCCCTAGAAAATCCTGAGAGGCAACCCATGCAAAGGTTCATGGGATGAAACAGGAGGTTTCTGAAGCAATGTTTACTTTAGAATCGGTGGTCCTTCAAATATAGCCCTGTGATCTTTGTATTCTTTCAGTGGCTGCTGAATGTTCCTGATCTCCCTTTTCCCCCAGGACAAGCAGGGCACAGGCTGAGAATGGAATGAGGAGTGGTCATATTCTGCCCGGGCTGCTGAGCTGGGGGCAGTGGGCCAAAAGTCTCCTCACATGTAGCATCTTCAAAACTGACAGCTCTCTCACACAAGAGTAGTCTGTTTGTATTAATCAACAAAATGAATGATAAAAGGAAGATTGTGG
Organism: Myotis davidii; assembly: GCF_000327345.1. Classification (NCBI taxonomy): domain Eukaryota; kingdom Metazoa; phylum Chordata; class Mammalia; order Chiroptera; family Vespertilionidae; genus Myotis; species Myotis davidii. The sequence goes on along the minus strand of NW_006287547.1, from coordinate 48,929 downwards.
GACAAGAAGCCCTGTAGACAATAAACAGTCTGAACGCCCAAAGAGAGAGATATGTCGGGCAAGGATAATCAAGGAAATTTTAGAAAGGTGCTTATATTGAAATACATTTAAATAAATAGATGTTTAAGTAGGTGTCCCAAAACCTGGCCTATTACAGTGCGTGTTATAATGATTAGGGAACTCATATGGACTAAGGGAACTTGAGGGTCTAAGATTCACAGTTCCTGTTTTCCACTCATTTATTCATACTCTCTTCCTCTCTCGCTCTCTTCGTCTCTTCCTCCTTTCCTTCCCCTCTGTATCAAAAGAGTCCAGTTCAGTTTACTCAAGCTAAACCTGAGCCTAATTCACCTGCACTGTGCATGTGCACAAAGAGCAACATAGTACTTAATATTCAAGTCCTAGAAATTTTAGTTACATGGAAAAGTTATGGAAAAATGGTTCGTAAACTTGTATTTTCTACTTGATGATAATCCCACCCTCTCATCTTTTGAAAAGAGAATGAAGGAGAAGAGAAACAAGGGTTGGAAGAGTTGAAGGAGCTGTCCCAAGTGGGGTCGTTCTGTAAGAGCAGTGTAGGGAGAAGGTTCTCACCTGTGCCCTCAGGGCTATAGACACCACAGATTCCTGGGGTCGGTGCCACACTCACACAGCTGCTCACTGACGAACTCGGAGTCCTGCAGTTTCTGTGAAAATCAGACTACGTGCATTTGTCTCAGTGTGGACTCTTCCTTTGCCCAGTTCATGAGCATCTCTATTTGTGTAGGTGTGGGAATGAAGTCCAAAGGCAAACCTTAAGTGAGGACTTTGTCGGGACTGGGAGTGGTTTTTACTCCGGCTCTTCTTCTCAGTTGGCTACTTATTTTAATTCATGATTTCGTAATTCAAAAGCAGGAGCATCAAATTGCCATCGCGGACCTATACTTTAAAGCGGTGTTATTATTTTTTTTTCACGTTCTATGCGTTTCTGGGTGCCTTCAATGCATTGGCGTCTGATCCTCTTGTTTTACAATCCTTGCTAGAAAGCACATTTCAAAGTAGTGGGGATGCTCCTCATTCCAGATACTCGCTTGGTAAGCGGTTCTGTGGGACCCTGCTGGCCTGAGCAGCTGGCCCCTGCCCATGCCCCTCTGAGTGCCCTGTGACTCACTTTGACTTTTCCAGCCTCAGCTGTAGCGAGCTGCCTCTCGCCTCATCCTGCCACACAGTTCCCCCCTGAAGTCTCCAGGCAATAAAGTTCAAAATAGAACTAACACCTTGACATGGTCGGTAGGGTTTGCATGTTCTACTAAGAGAACCTGGACTAAAATATGTGAACTGGGGAGTCCTTTAATTTCTCTTTTGAATTAGGAAACTTCCCAAATGCTGCTGCCCTTGGATGGAGCAGTCTGCCATAGCACTGAAGGGAATAATTCTATATTTGGCAGTTACATGTCAAAGCAAGTTTCATATACGCAGCAGATGTACGTTCTGGGTGACTGCCACCAGCGGACATCTGGGGAGCTATTTCCAGGTTATTGGCAGATTTCGGGGTGGGGGTGGTGAAGGAAGGGGCACAGAGGACTTGCTCTCTCATTGTCCTATTTCCTGAGTGATGCTCCCCAAAGAAAAACCTCTGTGTCTGCATCCTTAAACACATCTTTTATATTTAAATGTTTGTGGTCCTGTTAACTGTGGGAAGCTTTTGGATGGGAGGGTGGGTGGGGAGGGGGGTGGGGTTTGCACTGAATGGAGAGAAGGAAGCCTGGCTGCTTTTGTTGTTGAAATCTGAATTGTTTCTAAAAGAAAAGCATTTGAGGAAATAGGTTTGAGCCCTCTGTGTGGCATGGTCAGCTTTTGTGAAAGTCGATTTAGGGGATTTTCTCTGTGAAACCAATAAAGCAGCTTAAGTAATTGGAGCTAAACTGTTCTCCCTGGAACAAAGCCAAGTCAGTGGCCCCAGGAAGTTCGGAAGGACACAGGGAAGTCAGGGAGGGCAGCGGCAGCATTATCTTAGCCCAGCGTGGTGAGTGAGGGGCTGCTACAGTCATAAAGACTACGCTCAGGAGACAGTCCTTGATCCACCTTCCTTGCTGGCACCGTAATCTTTCCCCTCTCCCTATTCCTCTAGCCTTCTCTGCCTTTTATTTTGATAACAGTTAAGATTTGTAGCTTTCCACAGTCGCTTTTTCTTTAGAAATCTGAGCTGAGGCTCAAGAGACACACTGGGTTAGATTTCTAGTCTCTTTCCTGGAGAAGTAGGATTGAGAAGATTGATCTGAGCAGCCACAGGGACCTGCTCCATCTACTCAGACACAAACTTGGAATAGCTTCTACAAATTACTTAATATCTTCCTGTCTCGCTCCATTTGTAACATGTCAAGAGGGAGAAGACCCCATATTGCTTGCTCAGGGTATAGTGACCATCTTTTCATCCTCTAAAGTGTTTTGACCACATTCTTTTAAAGCTATACCCCTTTCTTTATCCCTTTACTTTTGTTTCCTTTTTACTGAATTTATTGGGGTGACACTGGTTAACAAAATTACACAGGTTTCACGAACACAATTTTACAACACTTTATCTGTACACTGTATTGTGTGTTGACCACCCCAAGTCAAGGGATAGGGTTAGGGTTCTCCCTGATTTATTTCCCCTCCCTCATATTCATTTAGTCTCTTCTTAAAGCCAGACCTTTAGCTACCATCCAACTGTCATTTACTGGGTGTTTACGATGTACCCTATTATGCATATTATACTATAGATATTTGTGTACATTGTCTTACCTCCCCTATAAGATTATACATTCATTAAAATTACAGACAAGGCCTTATCCATCCTTGACTCCCCCTAACGTAGCACTTTGCACCTAGTGAGTGCTGAATAAATGTGTCCAGCACTATGATTTTCAATCAATTGGAAAAGAATGTAATTAATAGATATGTTAGTTATGAGGCATGTAGTCTCAGCACCATTGTGTCTTATTCCAGTTGTTTCAAGGAAAATGCTTATTAACTGGATAGGGTCCTTGCCCACCCTACCTCCCCACCCCTTCCGGCTTTTTTCTTGTCTTATCACTTGTGCCCTTCATGTCTCCACTTATCTCTGGGAAACGTGACTTGTCCAGAGACACATGTAGCTTGGGAGCTTATTTTTCCATGAGTATTTGTGCCTATTGAAAAGAACAGAGAGGATGAGAATCTGTGCTTCCACCCTCATTCTAGCTCCTGTTCCAATGATTTCTACTATTTTTATATTTTTCTCTTCTTTTCCTTTGTATTTAGAAAGAATTGGGGTTTATGTGGGCCTTGAGCAGATAAAGTGAGTTATTTATATCCAAAGAACCTGAGTTATTTTGAGTCCATCTTTATGTGAAGCACTGATTGTAAGTGAAAAGGAAGGATGAAGATTTTTATATATTTTGGAGTTGTTTTATGTGTTAAAAAGGAGCGTGGGGGTGAATTTTTAGAGGCACTGAATATTGCATGAATTTGTTTGTTGAGCATTTATCTTCCTTAGCATCAAGCAGTTGTCCCTAACTAATCTTTGCTTACTATTTTCATGAGAACTGGAAGATATTTCCTTCAGTTTTGAATTGCCTGCCAGAGCTGTAACACATGCGGCCTTTGTACTTCTTTCTACAGTAGCTGATGAAACCCAGCATTCAGATTGTCTGGGCAGACATCTTGCAGAAAGAGTTCCTTTTCTGATTTCTCTGGTTGAATTCATGAGATCACAAGCTAAACGAAAGGTTGAAGTTCAAGTACCAAATAAAATTTCAATGCAACACCAAACAGTTTGCACCAAAAATGTTCTGCATTTCTCTCCTTAAAGCAGCTGTGGCTCAGCTGAGTTGTGTTGGTGGTTTCCCTTTTCCTGTGTTTCTCGCAGGAGCCCATGTTGTCACTACTTAGTCCTGGAGCAAGGCTTGCTCAGAAACCGGTGCATGCTGGGGAGGCTGAAATGGCAGTTGAGAACTGAAAATATATCTGAGAAATGTGCACATTGCTTCAGCATTCATTCCTTCTGTCCTTAGAAATTATATTCTAAGATCTTCTTCCAGCTTTAGCCATGTGCCTCTCACTCACTATATAATTACTGAAAACCTATGTGCATTCACACTGCATCAGACATCTGGAGCCGATATAATCGGTTTGAAACCATTAAAAATTGATTTCCTATTAGGCTTATGAAACCAGCATATTTTCTTTTAGAGGCACACCTTCTATATAGTAGAAATATATTATTTTGTAAGTGTTAATACTACCACTACTGATAGTAATAGCACAGGGACTTTTCTCTGTGCCAGGCACTATTGTCAACCTTGAAGTATAATATTCCATTTAAACGGCCCAACTCTCTGAAAAGGGTGATGTATCTCTTTTTCACAGCTAGGAAGCCTGAGGCTCATAGAAGTTTAAGTTATTTGTCCTGGGTCACGTAGCTGATGTGTTTCAGAGTTAAAGTTCAAACCCAAGTCTGTTTTACCCCTAAGTCTGTGTCCTTAGTCACTACCTCCTACTTTTTCCTGGAAGTTGTCAAATGCCAATACTCCCTGAAACAACCAGTTAGAGTTTGGGCTAGTTCTTTCATATAGCAGATTAGAGAGCTGCAGGAATAATTAAAACCCAAGGACCCAGGTTTCTGTACCACCCATACACAGAGTGGACTAGCTGAAGTGACAAAGGCCTAATACTCAACATGAGTTACCTTGGGGGGAATAGCAGCAAGCAGGATGAAGACATCCCCTTTTGCCCTTCAAAGAATTTGCAATCTCTTCTTGCTCTCTTGTTGATGGGACTAGAAAGAATGTAGAACCCTAAATCAGTGTAGGAGTCAAGGCCATTTCCTGGCTGACCCCTCCAGGTCAAGGAAAGTAAGCAAAGCATGGTGGTGATGAGGGAACAGGGCTTCCAAGTTCAAGGTCACGCCTGAAACCTCAGAATCCTTTTCTTGCTTAGGCTAAAGAGAAGCTGTGTCTCAAAGGAGCTGCACATTATTAAATGTTTAAGGTAGTGACTCACAAAGCTTGGTCCCTGGGCCAGCAGGATTACATCACCTAGATCTTGATGAAAATGCAAATTCTCAAATCCCACCCCACATCCACTAAATAAGAAGTTCAAGGGGGTGGGGGTGGAGGGGGGGAGTGAGTCCCAGCAGTCTCGGTTTTAACAAGAACATTCTGATGCACAATAAATGTGACCACCACTGGTTTGAGGTATACCTTTTTTTCATCACTGCAAATAGGTCTATTGAAACAAGCAAAAGGAACTGCTTTTTAATAGTATCAACTCACCTATCTGGAACTTAACTCCTTATTCATTCACCATTTATTGCTAAGCACTTTGACAGATGTTCATTTATTTCATACGGATAATAACCCAGGAGATGTTCTTATCCCATTTTATAGTTGAGGGAACAAAGGTTAGGAGATATTAGGTGACTTGTCCAAAAGCACACAGCTATAGGAATTTGATCCAAGTTTCTGGACAGATTCTCTGAGATTTAGACAAGATATTCCATCCAGAGGAACTCACAGTCAAGCAGGAAGACAGATACACAAGCAAAAACTAGAAAACCCTATTATCTCTGTATGCTTTCATGGTACAGAAATTAACCAAGAGCTAATATGCTAATTAGACCAGACGGTGGAACGACCTTCCGGAACCACTAGTGGGTGGGGAGCAGGGCCATGAGGCAGCTGGGGCTGCAAGGGCCTACCCTTGCACAAATTTTGTGCATTGGGCCTCTCATTTTAGTATAAAGAGTATTGGCAAAGGTAATGTTCCCTTATTCTCTTTAAAATATCCACATAAATGCTTCTTGACAAGAGACAAGGTAAAGAGATTGAACATCCAATCTTTTTGTCTACAGTTTGCAATCATGGAAAATGATGTAAATAGTGAGATTTTAAATTTATGAGGTTTTGAACACCTGCTAGTGGGCATATTTACTCAGTAAGCATGTATGCCAGTATTACATTAGGTACTGGGTATAAACAACAAAAAGAGAATAATAGAGGGTCTCAAGTCAATATAATCATGAAATTGGAGTTTGTTATACTGGGCCTGAAGCAAAGAGGCATGAAGCAGCATAGCTTACTCAGGGGAGAGGGTGACAGGAGGAGAGGGAGAGGGCGGAAGAGAGAGAATATCTGTATGCATATATCCTTGCACATATATTTCCAATTTGTGAGAGTTTGTTTATCTTCATCTAAAATCTCAATAATTGCTAAATTGCTCCCTAAGTAGATGTCTGTTGATAAGTTCTCTATCAATGTGTGCTAGTCTCTCTCTTTAGATTCCTCAACACTGTGTATTTATTTATACTATTTTTGAATATGTTTTTATTGATATCAGAGAGAGGAAGGGAGAGGTAGAGAGAGAGATGGAAACATAAATGATGAGAGAGAATCATTAATTGGCTTCCTTCTACTGGGGATCGAGCCTGCAACCTGGGCATGTGCCCTGACCAGGAATTGAACTGTGTCCTACTGGTTCATAGGTAGGTGCTCAGTCACGGAGCTACACACCAGCCAGGCTGTTATCAATATTCATAATCTCTACCAACTTCATAGGTAAAGTCATATTTGATTATTTTGTTTGTATTTACTTAAAGGAATAAGTTGGAGTAATTTTTCATATGCTTATTTTGCCTTTATGTCCTTTACCTGTCATTTGCATTGGAGGGTTACCTTAGAGCAGCAGTCACCAACCTTTGGGACCTCACAGACCACCTGTGGTCTCTGGACCACTGGTTGATGACCACTGCTTCAAAGGTTTCCTTAAACTAGCAGTCACCAACCTTTCGGACCTCATGGACCACTGGTTGGCGACCACTACCTTAGAGGTAAGAATTCCTCCTACCATATGGATGACAGCTCTTTGTTGTATGACATGCATATATTTTTCCTGTTTGTCCTTTTTTAAACCTTGCTTATTTGGTGTGCCATGTAGAAGTGTTGTGTTTTTATGTGCACAAATGTACAAACTCTATTCTCTATGACTTTTTGGATTTTATTTCCTACTTAGAATTCTTTGCTTTAAAGCAATTAAAATATTCGGCCATATTTTCAACTAGTTGTTTTATGGTTTGATTTTATATACATAAATGTTTAAGAAACCTAAGTTTATAAAGAGGTGAAAAATTAAGGAAAGGACCTATCTTCATTTTTTTCTTCTAATGGCCAAGTACTCTAGACCTAATCATTATAAATAATCCACTGACTTCAATTGCCACCTCTATTATATATTAAACTTCCAGATTTACTTGAGTGGTTTTATTATTTTTGAACCAGTTTTTGGACTTCCTGACATCTTCTTCAGATTAGTCTATGCTCCTAGAATGAATTGCTAGTTGCTAAGGGGCACACTTGTTAGAACAGGTTCCATTGAACACTGCCTCCAGTGTACTTTACAGGAAAGGTGTGAGATGCAAACATTATTAACAGGTATTTTCATCAAGAATATGAGGTTCATGATTTTTAATGATATATTCTCCAAGAGCATAAAACCATGCAGGCCTGGAGCAATGCCTGAAGAATATACTCTCCATAAATATTTGTTGAATGGATGAATTGGTGCTTTGGTATTGACATATCTGCTCTTTACTTTCTAAAAAATTAACACATTTCACCTGGATAAGGATGTCATATACCTAATGAATATGATTCAGCTCTTGTGGGTTTGCTACAATGTGTGAAAAGCCATAAAACTTTTCATAGTTTTTAATTCAGTAAAACTTTTCAGAAGCTAACCAAAGGAAAGAAATAAAAAAGAAAGGGGGTAATTACATGTCCAAAAATGGTCATAGTGGCACTTTTTATATAAGCAACTAGAGGCCCAGTGCATGAAATTTGTACACTGGAGAGGAGGGGGTTGTCCCTCAGCCCAGCCTGCGCCCTTTCACAGTCCAGGACCCTCGCTTTTTACTGCCCACCTGCTGGTTGCTCCTTACCACTCGCTGCTTGTTAGCACTGCCATGAAGGCGGGAGAGGCTCCCGCCACTGCCGCTGCGCTCGCCAGCCATAAGCCCGACTTCTGACTGAGCGGAGTTCCCCCTGTGGGAGTACACTGACCACCAGGGGGCAGCTCCAGCATTGAGTGTCTTCTCCCTGGTGGTTAGTGCGCATCACAGCGACCAGGCGTTCTGGTTGTTCCGCCATAACAGTTGCTTAGGCTTTTATTATATAGATATATTGATAGCAAGTAACTGAAATGGCCAAAAAGATAAACACTGAAAATATAAAAGATAAATCAGGATATGTTATAGTGAAGATATAGATATGTCAGAGACACACACATAACATACATTTATAGTGAAAGCCTAGAATGAGCAACATCAAAATGACTATTTGTAGTGGGAGAGATATATTGGACTGTATTCATTTATTTATCAATGTTTGTAATACTAGCTTTTTGCTTTTATAGTAATAGAATAAATAGCATAATAAATCTAATTAAATGCTTGCTTGAGGTATAGGCACATGGGCAGTTCCCTTAGTTGGACATTGATTCACAGTATTGGCTGCTGACTCAACATTTTGAGTTTTATGCAAGGAGAAATGGGTAAAACAGAATGACCACAAGCAGGGAACTTTGTTGAAGACTCCTCTATATAAATATCCAAAGTTTTACTCGCCTTTTGAGAATGAGGAAGTCCAAAATTTTGTCTACTTTTCATTCTTTGTACGCACACCATCTCATCTATTTAAATCCCTTTCGTTTTTCAGAGTTAACCAAACATTTCATTTGAATTTGCAAGACACACAGTAAATTAGATTGTTTGCACTTGTCTGTAGATACTTTTATGACTATAAACATCCATTTTTTTAAACTGGATGTACATTTGGTGAAGAGATCAGATATCACAGCTAAATATTTGTCATCTAAAAAGTTTTTAAAGAGTTTTAAGTTCCATGCTTAGTGAATATGAAAGATATGAGTTATTTTTAGGGTGGGAGCATTCATTCTAATAATGGGTGCAAATACCATGGAGGCAACCACTTGGATCTGGTTCCTGTGTGTCTTTGTAGTGCTCCTCAAACTGTACCTGTTGAGCTGCTTATTTCTGTTCCTCACATCTCCCATCAAATCTAGACACTCATCGTCTTTGGCATCAGGACAAGCTGGCTTACTAGCTATATTAGCTCTGTGTTAGTTTTGTGTGTGTGTTTTTTTTTAGTTTTTTATTCCCAGAGGAGAACCTTCCTGGATGACATTTGTTTTGGCTTCCATGTGGAACATAAGGCTGTAGACATGATGTAGACACCTAAGACGTGTTCAGAGGTTGCTTTGCATGCTCTCTTTTCATCTGTACAGATGGTTGCCTGTTGGGTTTTAGATGTTGACAGCAGGTAATTTAGGAAGAAAAGGCAGTGAAGGCCAGGCAAGGTCTGCTTTGATGGAGTTGATTGAAAACAAAGTGGTTATGAGCATCTGCCTCTAACTCTGCCCCTTTACACATTCAGCTGGGAGCCACTCCTCTAAAAAATACAAGCGCAGCTCTGGGGGCTTTCAGAACTGGGACTTGCCCTTGAGCAGTCGTTCTCCAAATGTGGTCCTGGGGCCAGCAACATCAGCATCACCCGAGGATTTGCTAGGAATAGAGATTTTCAGTCCCCACATCAGACACACTGAGTCAGGAACTCAGGGTGGGCCCAGCAGTCTGTTTTCAACAAGTCCTCCGGGTGATTGTGATGCACGCTCAAGTTTAACAGCTGTGACTGTTACAAGAACAGACACTTAACCCACAAACATGGTCTTACTGCCATTTCCTTTCTTTCCTTTTGATTGTATAATCCAACAATGAGGAAAGTACCCACAGAGTACCTCCCCTCCCACTCCTCAGTGAAACTATCTTTTACCATTTCTGTGTTTAGATTATTAGTAGTGCTTTCCATACTCTAGATTAGAATATATTCTTCTTTATATATCACCTATAAAACGTATTTATTGCTGCCTTCTTTGAGAAATAAGAATTTAGTTAACTTATTTGTATCCCCTTCTCCAAATTTATCACCTACATTATTTTTATTTTGGTTCCTCCAGTTATTACCTTTATAATTGAAAATTATATACTTGATTTTCTTAAGTCTTCACCCATTGAACTTAGTATGATGTAAAGTGAAGAAATTGACATCCACTTCCCACCCTTTTCTTCTTCCCTCTTTCAGATAATTTTAGATTGTTAACATGTCTTTTCACTATGATAAAATATTTGATGATGAGTGTATGCGTTGCTTCTGAAAATTGGAAACAGTGTTTGCTAGAATAGTTATGTAAATATTCCTGAGAGTAGAATGAAGTATGATTGGTCTTTGACTTAATGCCCTGCTCACCATGTGTGGCCTGTCCTTGATTGCTTGCCCAGCTTTGGTCCACAGCCTAACAGTATCCCATGGCAACACTTCCTAATGTGTTTTCGTAGGTGTTAAGCAAAAAATATGGCAAAGTGAGTTTGAGACCCACTCATGTAAACTTAAAAACATTACTTACTGTAGGATTCTTCAAAGCCTTTCATTTCTAATGAAAATTCCTAACCTAGAGAGGTGTATAGCATTTCTCAAATGGAAAGCCTTTTTATCATATGGCAACTCAAGGAATTAGTCTGATTCCTTTGACTGAATTGAGAATTTTGCTTAAACGTTCATTCAGAAACCAATCACTTGGTGCCTACTCTGTGTAAAGCACTGTGTCAGGAACAGAGATGAGCAGAGCATTGCCCTCACCCTTAAATGTTCACTCTGTAATTGGGAACATTGGGCATACATATCCTATATAATAAAAGCCTAATATGCAAATCGACCGAACGGCGAAATGACAGGTCTCTATGATACACACTGACCACCGGGGGCAGACACTCAATGCAGGATCTGCCTCCCAGCCTGCAGGCCCCGACCGGCGGTGGTGGGTGGTAGGGCCGGTGAGCAGGTGGTGCCAGGCCAGCCAAGGTAGGTGCTTCAGTGACCCCCAATTATCCCTCCGGTCACCCCACACATCGGCCCTGATCGCCGGCCAGACCTAGGGACCCTACCCATGTACAAATTTCATGCACCGGGACTCTAGTAGGTATATAAAGTGCTAAGCAGAGTCATTCCATGTAACAGGACCACCAATACAGTTCTGTTGGAGTTGGGGAATGCTTGAAATAGCCATATTTAGGTTATTTTAGTGAAACCTCTGATATTATCCAATCTTATCACCAGAAGTGCATCCTAACTGGTAATTGCTCGGAAGACTATAAAGAAACAAAAAACCCGTTTTGTGTCCTTTAGAAACTTGATCAGGAGACAAGCCGTGAATGCAGACATTTCGGTAATCACAAAAGAGGTAACCTATGTAAGCCACAAGATAAATGAGCCGTCATAAAGCAGCACATGATTAATCACCAGATGAATTGATTTGCATTTCAAAACCCTTCCTACTGGCTTCCATTGGGCTTTTACATGTTCTCAAGAAATTAGACTGTCCCAGACGCTTAGTAATAAAAGTGAAGAGCAGAGTAGCCCAGGTCAAGGCTGGAGAGAAAGGAAAGGTCAGAAGTCTCAGGAGCGGTGACACTGACTAAGGAAACAGTCAGGTTTTGAGAGGATTAGAGCAGACGCCAAGATGGACAAGAGGCAAACAGAATGGAATAATAATGATTTAGAGTTTCTGTTCTAAATAAACTCAAGTTTGAGTGGCAAGTTTACTACTTTGTTTATTTCAAAGCTTTGGGCAAGTTTTTTACTCTCCTAGGTCTCCGTTTTCTTACCAGCAAAATGGGAATAACAGTAGAATTTACAGGGTCATTGTGAGGATGAAACGAAATACTGCACATGAAGAGCATAGAACAAGGTTTACACAAATTAAGTGCTGTCGATGCTGGTTACTCAGTGTAGAGTAGCCATCTTTACATTGCCTCCACTGTCTCCTCCCTGATCCGTATAGAGGACAATAAGAGGACCTCTGCATAGACCAGTGATGGCGAACCTATGACACACATGTCAGAGGTGACATGCGAACTCGTTTTTTGGTTGATTTTTCTTTGTTAAATGGCATTTAAATATATAAAATAAATATCAAAAATATAAGTCTTTGTTTTACTATGGTGGCAAATATCAAAAAACTTCTATATGTGACACAGCACCAGAGTTAAGTTAGGGTTTTTTAACATGCTGACACGCTGAGCTCAAAAGGTTCGCCATCACTGGCATAGACCTTTGTGCTGTGAGAACTAAATGAGATAAGCCTGTAAAACGGTTAGCTAGGGCTCCACCTTGCTATCATATGATTATGCATTGTCCGTCGCCAGAGCTCAGTCCCCTCGCTGTCATCAGCGAGAATGTGTAGTTATTAGTACATGTTCTTGAGGAAGGAGCCTATCTTTCTATTTTACACAAAGCCATCACTCGTTGGAGCATTGTCCTGCACACCAAATACACTGCTGGTTTGATTCCTGGTCAGGGCACATACCTAGGTTGTAGGGTCAATCCCCAGGTGGGGTATGTATAGGAGGCAACCAATGGATGTTTCTCACATCTCTCTCCCTCTTTCTCTCTCTCTTTCTCAAATAAAAATGGAAAGTAGTAAAAAATGTTTGAGGAAGAAGTAACCCTTGTCTTTCACCTCTGGAATCTAGTACAATAAACTTCATTCTTTTTGTAAAAACAAAAAAAACATACTCTCAGGTGAGGATTTAAAAATAATTGTTTAAGAAAGAGCAACTCTGGTTTTATTATTTCATTGAATATTTTCAAAAATCATGTAGGATAAATATTGTGTTTTGCATTTTATAGAAGAAAATGTTCTGCTTCTATCTGAAAGGCACATGGCCCCTAAGTGATAGGGTGATAAAGCTAGACTGTCACCCCGGTTCGGTCCGATTTTTTTTCCCATTTTTTTTTCACTAACACATAAGCCTGCCCAGATGAAAAGTCCATTCTTGCTTTAAGTGACAGGGGAGCTGCCTCAGGCTGTGTGAGAGGATTATGGGCAAACAGGTGTGTGACATGGTGACATGTCTATAATCAAAGTGTGGTCGCCGAGCAGTTCCCCGAACGCGTGCAGGTAGAGGTCGTAGGGCACAGTCTTTCCATTCCAAAGAGGAAAAGCATGGGATGCGAAAAAGGCTCGCTGTGTTTTCTCTCTGCTAATGTTTTCATTTTCTGCCACAGCCCAGAAATATCCTTGGCCTCTGAGTGGATTACATTTTCATAGCGAAGCGGAGGCTTTAACTCCCACAGATGTTAATGGAAGCCGTATAGCTATGCAGCACTTTCAAAATGTACCACTTAATGTCTGAACCTTTTAATCATGCTAGAAATGTTTTTTTCTAGCAAATAAACACAAATCTATTTTTGCACGAACAAAGGAAAGAAACAAGCACACGTTCTACTTCCCTCTCTCCTTGGAGCCTATACTGACTCTGTCTTGGAAAATTCACCAAACATCTGTGAGCTTTCTCCCAGACTTGATGGCTTCCAGACTCAAATTCAGCTCTCATTTGTTGGGACACAAACAACCAAAGGAACAAAACCTTCAAATAACTAACCCTTTTCTGCATTAAGCTTGTATGGGGGAATTTTTTCTAGGGCCATCAGAGAGCAAGCTTATCTCAGGGATTCATTTTTAAAAGCAACCTGAAGATTTTTCCAAAAGAGAGGACACTTTCGGCCCAGGCTCCTCTGCCTTATCCATGGACCGTAGTAGGCAGTGAACATGAGCAGTCGACCTCACCAGGGCTGGGACCACACGACACCCCACACACCATTGCATGCCCATTGCTTCACACACATTGACATGTCATGTGTGCGGCCTGATGCCATTGATATTACAGAACAACAGTAACAGAAAGATTCTATAAGCTATTCAGTTTGAGAAATGAGTTTACTTATCACATATTTTTCTTTTAACATCAATCATCTAATTGTGGTTCCCAGTGCAGCAGCATCTGGGAACTTGGTAGCAATGCACATGCTTAAGCCCCAATACAGATTCACCGAACCTCAACCTCTGAGGGTGGGCCCTCCAGGTGATTTTGACGCACATGGACATTTGCAAACCAGTGGTGTTCAGAACTGAGTTTACCCGAATACTCTTTCTATGGTTCCCGGGTCGGTGGAGGTTTTTTTATAGCCTCTTGCCCATTTTTATACCAATTCACTATGTTTGAGTGTACTCCAAGCCTGGCAGTGCCCTGTTACATGCTGTACTGAATGAACCTCAGTGTGCAGAGAAGTGGAACCCAAGACTCAGGAAGAAAGCAGAGATGGACAAATAAGGGGACTGGTCCATGGGTTTCGCTACGCAGATGAAGGAGATCAGGTGTCTGCCTTCTTCCTAGTAGTTACAGAAGCAGTTTAAGCATCTTTGAATTATAGAATACAGGTTAAAAAAATGGGGCTAAACAAAATGTCCTATGGAAGGTCAAATATAAAAGGTTCAATTCAGTGCAACTTCATTGACAGTTATGTATGTAATCTACTTTTAGTGACTACACCACTCCTGGAATATATACTTCTGCTATAGCCCTTGCCATGATGCCTGAGAATTGCTTACTAATCTATGTCCATAGCTCTGTGAAGGCAGGGAATGCTGTGCTGTATTCAATTTTGCTATTCCTTAGTACATACCTATTATACGTTTGGTGCTCAGTGGATTTCTGTTAAACTAAGTCAAGCCCTTCTTGTTTGGGGGAGCTTCATGTTTGCCAAGTATGAAGACACAGAGAGTGAAAGGAAAACAGGCAAAGCACAAACTAGGGAAAAGCTTATGAGATGATTGGGCTAGAGGGAAAGCGTGGCAAATAGGGAACGATTCAGGGAGCCTGATGGGAGAAAATGCCGTGATTGGAAGTATGAATCTGGGACTGAAAAAAGAAAGGAACTTGTGGGAAAATGTGATGGTTGGAGGAAAACAGAAGGGGTTGTGTATGACGAGGAAAACTTGGACTGTGGCGTTTGACAAGAATAGAGTGTTCAGAAAACAGAATGGAACGAGCTGGGGGCGGCCAAGAGAAGACTGGATGGAAGATATGAAATACCATGAGCGGTAGGAGAGAACAAAAGCATGGGGTGAGGGTGGGAATGAGAACTTTGTATTTTATTTGATCAGCTAGACCGAAAGACTTTAAAGTTCATTCTTTGGTCATCAAAGGAAAGTCCAGCTCCCACAGTTATTCATCTGTCGGGGATCCCACAACTGCCCGAAGGTCCTTGGCAACACTCTGTTTCTCTTTAACTGGTGTTAGAGGGTTTTTCTGGATGACAGTCACTGGGTGGCTCCTCTCCTCAGCCTTGTTAAGTGTGTCCCCGAAAACCAAGAGGGAAGGGCCAGTGGGCTCCAGGGTCAGTGCTGGACTTAGGAGCTGAGGCCCATCTACCTGACCATGATGAGACTGTAGGTGCAAGGCCACTGGTCCAAGATGGATCCCTTCTTTTTTTGTCTCAACATCAGAGGCTTTTCTCATTGAATACATTTTTGGTGCTTTGAGGGTGAGGGGAGGGCTCTCAGCCAATTCTCAGCGCTGCAGGGAGCTCCAGCAACGGGTTGAGAAAGCATCAGTTGCCATCAATAGATATGCAAACAGCTCATTTACAATTTTCTTAAGCAAACTGCATTTAAAATTTTTTTTAATCACTTTTTTCCTTAAAATGTGAGTGTCTTTTTAAAAGAATATTACATTAAAAAAAAAACACAAAAATTTCTCCAAATCTCACTAAAGCAGAAATAACTGTTATCACCATTCTAGAGTTGCACTTTTTTTGGGGGGGGAGAGGGGGTGTTGGGAGGGTATTTGTGCATGTGCCCTTGTCCTAGAAAAAGTAAACACTTTCAGGAAATTGCATTGGCAAGACAGTGTATTTATTGGTTTTATAGTTCATATTCACCATTGTGAACTATCCGTTACTGTAATTAACTGACTCTAGGAATACAGTATGAGAAAGTGGTACCCTGGCTTTCCCCTCTCACTCTTGCAGGTTAAACTTCTCTCCTTCTCAGGCTCTCTCCTGTCCCCCTGCAACTTCCCATCTCCATTAACCCTGGGTGACCCCAAACCACCTGCCCAATGCTTCCCTCTCTCACTTTTTGCAAAAGTATGCTTCATACAGTCTTCACCCCCAACCTGCCCAGTGTCACTTGTACCTGATACGTGCTCCCAGGTTCTCCTGTCCCCCAAATTGTGTTAACAATATTCTCAGTAATGCACTAGCAATCCAGATGTCACAGTCCAAAGAATGTTCTTTTCTTTTCTGCCAGGGCTTCTCTGCTGCAGTTGGCACTGAGGGTGTTTACCCTTTAAAATTCTAGACTCTGGACTTCTGTGACTTGGCCGGAGTTTACATTTGACTCTGCCACCTAGAGCTAGCTGTGCAGTGTCTTGATAGCTCTGTGCTTTGTTTGCCTCACTTTGAAAGTAGAGATAATAGTAGAACCTAATGTATAGAATGGGATTTTTAAAGGATTAAATGAACTAAATGGTACAAATTACTTAGACTATCACCTCCAGAAATAATGACAATGATCACGGGGATGATGTCTTCCCAGGCCAGTTCATTCTATACATGTTAGTTTTTGAATCGAGACTGAGGGCTTCATTAAAATTCTGATCACTCCATCCGCATTGTTCAACATTCTAAGTTCCAAGAACTGTCATTACCTGCACCAGTACAGCCTTGACTCTTGCCCATATTTGCTATTGTGCAGCTGTTTGTAAAGGCTGGAATTTAGGTTCACCCACTTCCCTAGTTTTCTTTGCTAAATAGGAATTGTCCAAGTCTGACTGCTCAATTTCAAGGGACAGAATTTTGTAGATTACCTGGAAGAGAACAACTTTCAGTGTCATTGCTATCAAAAAAATTCTCTCCTCTGTGCAGAAATCATTTGTTTTGTGTGTGTGTGTGTGTTTAATGTCCCATTTGCAGCATTATTCCTTCCATAAAACAGACTTTTTTTGAGCTGCTTAGAGGTTGAATGTGAAATAGACAAGTGTGTCCTTAAGACTCTTATTGGTAGACCTCATTTCCCCCAATACCCACAGCCTCATGCTTGTCCTGGTTGTCCAGGGACCCTGCTGCCAGCTTGAGAAGCACCCTGTAACCTGGAATTTGCTCTTTTTCCTTAAAAACCCTCAGACGCCCACACAGTCCTTTCCTACAGTCCCATTTTCCCACTGTGGCAATAATAAATGGGCAATCCCCTAGGACTTTATCTTTAATAAAAACCCAAGTGCCACCTGGAAAGTGCCATTAGTCCTGGGTATTTAAGGCCATACAGGGCCAGTATTTCAAACCTCTGACAACCTGGTGAGAGCAGTAGGCTCCGCCTTCCACCCCCAGGTGTACATTAACACCTAATAGGCACATACCGTTTTAGGATTAATGAATCTCCTGACCCTTGGTGTCCAAGTCAATAAAAAAAAACCCTCAAGTTTAGACAATTATTCCTATACCCATAAAATGCTAACTTGAACATGTTTTCATCACTAGAATGGTCCTTGGCCCAGTTCTTGATTTTAGAATAAAGCAATTCCCATTTTCCCAAGTTAAATTAGGTAAGAAAAGTTTTACTGCACCAGGAAAGACTTCCTAAATCTATCGTCTGGCATTAAAAACTTGCCCTAGGGTGTGTGGCGGGATTGCTTTCCTTTGCACCTCCAGGACCAAGGGGAGTCCCTGGCCCAGCAACTTGCAGACCAACTAGAGAACTTGCCAGGGAAAGGAATTGGATTCTTTCCAGTTCGGCCACCTGCTCCTGGATTGGCTAACTCGTTTTACCTCTTGAACTTCTCTAATTGGTTATATCTAATGAAGCAGTGGGGGAGATTGCTAAGAAGGAAAATTTTAACTGAATTAGTAAAGTAACCGGGGGAAGGGAGGATTGTGGTAGCTTCTGCATGCTGTTTAATATAGACCCTCTTTATCAGGGGAAATGTTTTCCACTTTCAACTTTAACAAATTATAAAGATTTTTTAATGTGGTCAACCTGTAAATTTGTGGAGCCATGTTAATTATAAGTGTTGGTTTAAAAAAAATCTTTATTAGGTAACAGTTCAAGATAATTGGCACCCAACAAATTCAAGACTGTGAACATTGTATATGAGCTATGGATACTAGTAGAAATTAACCTCATTGTTATCACCTGGCTTTCTAACCTTTTACAGGTTAGTACTAACTTTGCTGGCTTTTGAAATTCCAGTGAGCACTGAGATAGGAAATGAAACAAAACATACCTAACTAATACGTGTTATACATCACTTCTAGACAATTGATGGAGATAAAGAACAACGTAGTTAGAAATTAAAATTGCATCCAGGATTTGGAATAGCAGAATATATGTGTCTTGTTTGGCCCTTTCTGTAGAAAAGAAAATTTACTTTGAATATACCATGAAGATTTGGGGACTGCAGATGTATATCCACAAAACCTGTATTAGAGTTCTTTATCAGAATTAAAAGATTTAAGAGCTTTTAAAAATAGAGGTGTATATCTTTTTTGCGAGGTCGTCTTCTGAAAGGATCAATACACACACACACACACACACCGACACACACACACACACACACACACACTCTTTAAGCAGACCCTGCCACATAAGCCTAAAATTCATTCAAAGTTACAACACTGGAATGGTGAGGTTTATTCTCATTTCTACGTATTCTCCCCGCAGATCCCTCCCCTTTGTGCTGTAATCACTTTTCACAGCTCAGTGGTCTCTCTGAGGCTGTCTTTAAGCCCTGATTCTCAAAAGGGTCCAAATGAAACAGTCACAGACAACCCAGAGGCAGCACACAACCAACGCCTCAAACCCATTGCTGCAGAAAGTAATTATCCACATAGAACAATGCCTTTATTGAGTTTAGCACTTAGAGTAGGGTGCTTTTATTTATATATTTGTTTTTGGTCTTTTCTGAGTGTCTGCTGTGTTCCTCTTTTTCCCTCCTCAGTAGCTCCTGCCAAGCAAATGTGGCAAAACTGACAGTTGCCATTTTGTAAGCAGCCTTGCCATTCCCTTCTGTTCCCCCTCCATGTGTTCCTCTAGCTGGGCCAACTGTGAGGTGTCTACAAAGAGGTACAAATGGCAGTAATTAGTAAATATCAATCTAAAAGCTAGAAGTTATACACAGTGTATGTACTGATGTATATGTGTACTGATGTATACATCACAGCAGCGGAGACAACATCTACCTGCCAGCATAGCCTTGGCAAAATTTACACTTGAGTTAGGTGAATATTTATTTGACTGAATACGTTTCTAAAGGGAGAGCATTGTTTCATTTTCTCTCCATATTGTATTAAAATATTATGCATATAATTAAGCTGCAAATGTCTTTAAACAGGAAGTCTCTTTGTCTTGAATGAAGCCCTGCATTGCTTCTTTATGCTTTTCTCAGTTTCGGAGCACACGAGTCTTAGGAAACGTTCCCATTTGCATGTACTTACAATAGCAGAGATACTAGTAGACAACTGTCTTAATTAGCTTCATCATGAGGAGACTGGTAACTAGATTATGTCCACTTATGCTGAGCTTAGCACATTAGAAAATGAGTTTAGACACCACCAACAACAAATAAGTTGAGTTTCTTACAGAGATGAATGTCCCAATGCTGTAAGTTCTTCAAATGAGCTATTCAAAGACTAGATGTATAGTTTACAAGAAAGGAGAAAGTGATCCTACCTGAGATGAGCTAATTTATTCCTTTTTTATTTACTCTTTAAAATGATTCCTCTGCAGAAGTAAGCTGCACTTGGTATTCATATCTGAATAAAGCCTTCACTCTTCAGTGTTCATTGCTTGCTACATGGGATTAAATAGGATATTTTAATTTAGAGTGCAAACTCTTGTTTTTTAAATCACTTAGGAAAATAAATTGCTTTATTTATTAGCCTGTGCTAACTCAGGGATAGTCTAATGTGTGATTAAAAGGAATGGCCCATGTGGTTGACAGTGGAAGAGAGATGAGCAGGAAACAAATTCGGAATCACAAGCATGATGGATGAATTCATGAACAACTTGTGTGGTAGCTACAGTGACCTTTTTTTAATGAGGCTATTTTAACTTCACGGTATGGTTTTTCCCCTACTTTATCGACATCTTAACTTCTAGAAAACTTACGGAAGCGATTGTTCTGATTTTTGTAAATGCTGATTTAATGCCTGCAGCATATTCTAGCACCGGGATATAATCCTTTTATTAAGGACTACTCTGTTATTGGACATGGCTTCTAATTGTTCCTTATTGTAAATAAGGTTACAGTGAACAACTATTGATAAATCTTTGTCCACATTTAATCCTATTTCTTTAGCAATAACACTTTTAACTCAATCTTTGTCCCGTGATCTAAACTTGATATTGCCTCATAATTGACTTCATGAGCCTATAGAAGGGATATAGGGTATTCAAATGCCATCGAGACTTTCATGTTTTGTTGCGTCCACTTTCACTGTGTCATCAACTATTCTCTCTCAAAAGTATCACAGCTACGTAGACCTCAGTTGCCTACCTTAGAAATATCTACTTTAAACTCATCGAGCCTAAATTTGAATGGATAAAAGAGACAAATTTGAAAATGATTGCACCTCTTGGAAATTTCTTAAGGAAAAGTTTATTATGGAGTCCATTGAATTGGTATCAACACTAGTGTGCTTTTTAGTCAAATTCACCAAACCAATGTACACACACCTTCCTAAAAATAAATCATTTGGATGCTACAGCAAGTTGTTTGCAAACCTGGCTGAGGATGCAGGTCCTGAAGAATGCTTTAACCATACAATTTACGAGGCCCACTAAATCAGACTACCCAAAGGCTGGTCCTGGAGCATGGGTATTTTTAAAATCGGACCAGTTGGTTCTGCTGATCCACCAGGTTGGAGATCTACAGAGCCAGGGCCATCGTTTAGCCTTTATCCTATGATGCTCTTTAGATTTAAAAGAACATCAAACAACAGGGAGGACGAGTAGAAGAGCCGGGAGACTGTATGAGTTAAACAGCCTTGAACATCTGTTTTACTTCCAAGAAATCTCACCGCGCCCTTGCGTGTCCTCACCCCTATTCTTTTCTCGACCATTAGAGCAGACAGTGAGGGGCTCTGGGTCTAAAACACTGTGTAACTTTTATGGACTACTTTGCTTCACTGTAAGGAGAGGGAACAGATTAGCAGAATGTGGGAGTCGATACACACACAAAAAGGTGTTTTATATAAAGGAATATTTACCGACCATCCCAGTGTTCTAAATTTACACACTAATATGTATTGTATCTATTCACTTCCCAGGGGGAAAAAAAAAACAATTACAGCTTGCCATCCTACCTAAGAGAAAATTATTTGCCTCTTCCCTGTCTCAAAAGAGAGAGGATATGATCTCCCTAAATATTTATTTACTAAACCCATTACGTGCACTGAATATCAGCAGTCCTAGGCATCTAGTAAATAGGCACAGATGTGAGAATGATCATGACTTGATGTCTTATACTCCATTAATCCCACAATTAAATCTGTTGATCTGGCTCCTTCCTTTCTCCCACCCCATTCCATGAATATTTGTATGAAAGCTACACACTCAGATAAAAATTAATATATCCAGTCCCTGCCACGGTGAAGCTTACTTTTTAATAAGGGAGAGAAGACACCAAGTCGTCTACATTTACCTTTTCACGTAAACAAGTGAACAGCATCAGCAGGAGGCTCAGGGCGAGGGAGGAGGTTCTGTGAGTTGGCTGGTCCTAAGAGAACAGGTGGTGAAGGTGGGAGAACGTCTCTGGGAGCCCTGTCTGTGCTTGAAGGGAGAGGAGGCGTGTGAGATTAGAGATCAGAGTGGTGTGGGGAATGATTTCTCAAGTCCAATTACTTGAAGATTGTAGGGAAAAGAAAGCAAGGCTAGCCACATCGGGATAGAAGATCTGGAAATGAAAGTAGGTAAGTCACAAGCTCCTGACAGAAACTTTCCCAGGCAGTAATCAGCACTTAACCTTTGATCTTGAGTGAAATGACACATGGAAGCTTTTGCAATGCAACAAGCCAACACCAATTTTCACTTTCTTAAACAAAAGGTAATTTACTGAAAGATATCGGACCCCTCTTCCAGGAGAGTCCTGGAGAACCAGGCTTCAAACATAGCAGAGACTCAATAAAAGTTTATTGCTCATGCTACATGTCAGAGGCAGCCAGTGTGAGAATAGGCTCCTTAGAGTTATTGCAAACCATATTACCAGTGCCCACGGTTCATTGCAGCAGGGAAAGAAAGCCCTGGAGAGTCTCGTACTGGCAATTAGGTGCTCCAGCCAGAAAATGACATGTGTAATTTCCACCCACAATCCATTGGCCCAAAATTAGTCATTTGTCTCCTCCCAACTGCCAGGAGATGATATCCTCCCACAAGACAGGAGAGGAAAATCAGATATAGGTGCCCAGTCGATGCCTCTGTTATGGGTAGGAAGTAAGGCCCAAAATGCACGGATTACTTTATCTTAGATGGTCTTATCAGGGTACTTCTGCTAAAATGGATGAACCCAAACAATACCCAAGGCTCTGTTAATGACATTCAAATGTCAGGGAGGAAAGATCTGATTGGCCTAGCTTGGTTCAAGTGCTCACT
>NW_006287547.1:4414-26359 GCF_000327345.1 Myotis davidii | reverse complement strand
AGCAGGAACATTATGGGTAGTAACCATGCATAAAAGTTAAAAGGGAACCCAGGTGCTATTAGGAAGTAGCCTAGGATATGAATATTGGGTGTTTGTTGAATAGCAAAAATATCCCCTTGAAATGAGAGGTAGCCAGGAAGCTTTTCAGTAGTCACTAAATATTTATGGATTATGTGCTTTTCTCAGAACTGAGGATCCAGCAGTGAGCACAATAGATGAAGTCTTCCCTCTCACAGAACCTACACTTTTAATGGTCAGATAATCGTGGTTGGTGGATTGCTTGGTGGTTTGGAGAACATTCTGTAATTATGGGGGTAGGAAATGATTACATGGTCTAGGTAGCTCTAGTGAGAGCTTTCAAAAAGAATATTTTAGAAGTTAAATGTCTGTTTCTCATTCCTGGAAGATTTGCAACTGAAGCTGACTAGCCATTTATTGCAAATGTTATAGGATTGCATTGATTATGAGAGAGAGAGAGAGAGAGAGAGAGAGAGAGAGAGAGAGAGAGAGGAGAGAGAAGGAAGGAAGGAAGGAAGGGAGAAAGAGAGAAAGAGAGAGAGAAAGAACACAACTTACTTAGGTTCCTTCCAGCCCAAAGTTCAGTAAGTCGATGAGAGCCCGATAGCAAATTGGGAAACAGAGATATGGAATGAGAGAATATTTGAGCAACATTGTCCTCAGGAAGGAAACATTTCATCTTGGCAACAGAGGCCTCCATAGGTTACCTTGAGTAGAATTCTGAAGTGGAAAACCAGATGCACACCTCAGCTATCACTCTGCGGGGGGTGATAGCTGCTCACCTACTGCTTGTCCTTGGTCTTCTGTCCTGATGAACTGTCTGGTGGCAATTAGCAGATCCACCTTCAAAATTCAGCCAGTTGTCTCTCTCCTAAGGATTTCACTCTCTGTCATAGCATAATATTTAGAATTGTTTGTCTCCCGACAGTTAATATAATTCCATGAGGAAAGAAATGTTTACTTGATTTGCTTGTTATTGTACCCTCAGTGCCTAGAAGAGAGTCTGGAACACAGTAAACCCTCAAAAAATATTTGCTGAAGGAGGTGCATGGATGCTGAAAGAAAACAGTTTATGAGAAAAGGCTGTGGGATGAAAGGGTAGAAGACACCATATAAAATGCTTGAAGATGATGAATGCACTCTTTATCAAACTAAACATCTTTGTTTGTTCTTAGCTATTTGTTCAGGTGGGGAAAAATTCTCTGGGGATTTCAGATACCTATGGTTTACCAGTGGTCAGCAAACTCATTAGTCAACAGAGCCAAATATCAACAGTACTTCTTCAGAATAGACTCGCTCAGGCTGAAAACCGACTTCTGCGCATGGGCCACGAAGTTTCAATCGCACTGGATGCGCGCCCGCACGTGGTATTTTGTGGAAGAGCCGCACGCAAGGGGCCAAAGAGCCGCATGTGGCTTGTGAGCCACAGTTTGCCGACCACGGGTTTATACAGTCAGGTCTTAACAGTTAGATGCTATGTTGCCAAGATGGGGAGATCAAATGGCTAATGAATCTGCCTCCTCCCACCTCTACCACCCCAACCGTGTTACATGTTCGGCTTCACAGGAACACGCCTCTTTAGGTGTTTTGAAAACAAATTTGCAATTGCCAAAGATCACTTTGAATAAGTGCATTGCTCCCAGGGTCCTTGTGACCCTGATAATTAACTAGGGGCAACCAAGGAGGCAGGGTGTCCTAGGGGTGAAGTCAGCCTGCTTTGTGGCTCACTGTCCCCATGACCATGGGCCAGGTTATGTGACCTCTTTAACTTCAGGTTTTGCACTTGAAAAATGCAGCTAATGGCAGGCCCTATTTAGTGAGGCCATTGTGAGGAATAAGTGAGCCAATACTTGCAAATTTCAGAGTGGAGTGCCTCGCACAGAGTATGTAAGGGTGAAAATAGCCTTCTCTGGTTGGTCTATGTATTTACCTGCCATGTGTCCCAGGCTACACTACAAGTTCCAAGACATAAGCTGTGCTTTGTCACAATATCATTATTATGTTTGTATAATGCTTTACACATTTAATGCTCAGTGGCACTATTTTTTTTTTATGTATCATTGTCCTGATTTTACAAAGGAAGCACGGGAGGTTTCTGTGTAATAGTGCCAATCGGGCATTGGTTGTGCTGTTTTGCTTCCCTTGCTAAGATGGGAGACTATGTTAAGGAGAAGTTAGAACTTAAAAGACCTAGTTCTAGTCCACCCAGATCCAGTCCAGTCACTCAATTTGGGGAAAGGTTTTAAATATCTCCCAGCGTGGGTTACCTAGACAACTGAAGAAGGATTACAGCATCTGCACAGAGTACCTTATCTCTCAGGTACTAGTGCGGATCAAATGAAATAATAAATGTAACAAAGCCTCAGAAAATACTAACAGTCGATGTACAGTGTGTTTTTTCCCCCAACGGCAGGAATTTAGTATGTGGCCTGATAATATTTTGAAGGAATCATAAATCGTTTGGTTGAGAACTCCAGCTCCCTTCTTCTGTATTGAGAGCTCGAGCGTTCAGGCCTGGATTGGAAGTACCTAAGGCTCTTGGCAGCCGCATTGCTGATTAGTGAAGTGTTCCTCAGAACTTGGTGGCATTAAGTGGCTTCCTGCTTCGGATCACAGTGATCTTAAAAGCCAGGAGCACTTGGTGTAATTGTCAGTATTTCTTAGTCTGAGGAAAGTCTTCTTCCAAAATGATCACAGTATTGTGTACTTTTCTAAACCAAGTATTTAATTATCAGATCACAATTAACATTAAGAGACATTGTTTTAAAAGGGGAGTATGGTGGGGGGAGGCAACCTTTCCTTCTTCCTGGAGTCCCAGAGTGATGGTTCTTGATTTTCTTGAGTTAGGAACCCCTCCCAGTGCCCATATGCACAAACACAAAAGCAGTTTGCGTTCTGTTTTTCAGCATGCAGAGGCCCACTGCAGCCCCTGCGGTTAATGCTCCCCAGCCTAGTCTATGGCCATAGAGTTTCTCTTTGAGCCAATTTGCATATTGTCATAAAGGATGTACAGTAACTCAGACCTGTGTGGGCTTTGGCTCGTGGGACCGAGTCAATCCCATTATCTGCTGTCCTTGATTTAGAGTCTGATCTTGGAAATGTAAACTTTAAGCTATTAAATTTTTAGAAGGGTATTCTGCAATGTAAATTGTGAAGAAAGGTACTTTAGAAAAATATTTATAAAATTGGATGTTTAGTAAATAAGTTTGAAGACCAGGAATTAAAAATGGCATGAAAAAAGTTTCAAAACTCAAAGGTAAATTATTTGCATAAATTTGACATGGTGAATGATATTTCTTTGAAGTTCTTATGTATTGTTTTTATGACCTTATGAGTATTTTTTTCATGGATTGATATTAGGAGCCATAACTACAGCTCCTTATATAGTTGGTGATTTTGTTACAGGCAACCTTTCTGACCTCAGTTTACTTGTTTGTCAGACAGAGATAAAACCTACTTTACAGAAATGCTGTATTAAGTCAAACATAATTTAGTCAACGAGTGTTTGTTCGAGTAGGCAAAAAAATAAGTTACGTAGTATGGTAGAAGGTGATGTGTACTGTGGAAAAAAGTAGACTAAGAAGGATGGGGATAATGGGGACAGGAATGGCGGTTAAAGAAGGTTGTCTGGGTAGGACTCTCTAACCATGCAAAGTACTTGGTACACATCATGTGTTCAGTAACAGTTGCCATATATGGATAAATTTGCCTGTCATATGCAAATCCAAGCCCCTGTGATACATGGATGGATGGATGGATGGATGGATGGATGGATGAGCTACATCTATGATAAAGATGTATAGGATAATTATAAAAGCATTTTCTCTTTCTATAAACAGCAATAATGGTAATTATAGCTATAATATGTGTTGAGTGCCTACTGTGTTAACCTCTTTGTGTTACATATAATTATATACAATGGGCTTTTATTCCCTCTAAAAGCCCTATTGAGTAAAACTATTAAAATTATCCTCATTTTAAAGATAAAAAAAAACAGAGAAATAAGAGGCTGAGTAACTTGCTCAAGATGACAAGCTAGAAAGAGACAGAGCGTATTCTAGACCCAGGGTTTAAACCCTACAACCTGCACACTGAACCGTGATGCTCGCTGCAACTGCATTTTTGATGAGGACATCTAGTTTGCTAAGGGATTGTAAACTTGCCTAGCTTTCCTTCTTTATTATTGAATGTATTAGACCTAGCTTTTCTTGTTCTCTTTCTGCTCCCTCACAGTTAACAGTTTTTTTACGGGGTAGAGTACCAGCCTGCCCCAGAGCCTGCCTTTACAGCAGCTGAGAAGAACCCATGGGTTCATGAGCGTGCCCTCCTGGCTCTGCCAATTCAGGGAATTCTCATGTCCTCCCCGTCTCTCCATAGAAGCTCCAGTGTGGGGACCTGGATTTCAGCAGTCTTAGTGCTGAGGGAGCCCTGGGTCTCAGGAAATCCTATGTGCTCTGCCGACTGGAGTAAATTAGGAAATCAAAAGGCTTTTCTTTAACATTTCCATCAGAATTAGTCTCCCTGAGTGCATGGAGTGAAAGCTGGAGAGATGCCAACCCTCCTGAAATGTAACCATCGGCGTATTCTGACCTAATACCTTCTTGCTCATAATATCCAGCGGTGGAATCTCACTGAAACACCTAAAATTAATCCTGAACCTGCTAGTCAGGGAGAGAACGGTGGGGAATGGGAGCAGTGCACCCCTCGCTCAGTAAGACCACCAGGGGTGGCTGAGAGTAGAACAGGAGTAGGAGAGGCAACAGCATCTGCTTATTTTAGAACTTTCCCAAACCCCAAGGAACAAATTAAACAAGTGGAATTAAATCTCCCAATTAAATTATTCCAAACATTCTCTTCACAGTGACAGGTGGCTAGATTAGACAACTTCCTAGGTCATTTTTATTTTAATAATTAGAATTTTTACCAACGACTCATTTCTAACAGTGATTTGGGCAGAATCACAGTGATTCTGGAACCTGTCTTTACTCTTTTAATCAGTATGTATTTGAATTATTGCAATCTTAATGGACTCCAACTGGGGTTCAGGGCCAGAAATCTGGAAGGGCCCTTTAATTTCACGCAGGCAATCTGCTCTTGTATTTCTTTTGTGCACCCTAGTGAAATGATATGTATTATAATAGATATTATATAGGTTTAAAAATGACACTTCATGAATATTTTAGATAAAACATAATGCAGTGTTCTAGGAAATAGTATAAAAACACTGCCAAGTGGGGAGTTCATCCTGTTTATCAGAGAAAGAATTTATAGATACTACACAACTTTTTTGTGTCTTGTCTTCCCTCTTCCTTTGGCCCCCATGGTTGTGACTGTTTGAAACTCTTCTACATCCTCCCTCAGCCCCCACCCTCCTGTATAGTACTAGGCCACACAGGGAAACAAGAAAAGGCTGGTAATGGGATTTGTAAACTGAAAGATTTTGTGTTATGGAAGTTATTAGTAAGTGAATCATATCATCATTTCCTCTATGTTCCCATAATGGTGTGGCTGGGAAGTCAAAGCTAGCAGAAGAGTTTTACCTTTAGACTTAATATGTAGCTTTTTGACCCGGTCCTCAGATCTGGACCATGTGTTTTCCTTTCAGATCTGTCCTCCATAGTGGACTTGCAATTTTTAAATTAGTTTCCAACATATGAAAAATGGAGAGTTGCACTTAAAAACATCCTTTCTTAAGGATTCACAGGCTTTCTTAAAATATTAGAAGACCCATCTATCAGTCTGAGCTGGGTGGGCCTGTACTTCCTACGTAAAATGTTATGCGCCCTAGGAAAGCGAGGCTCGTGTTCTCAGTCCTGGTTATGCGCTTACGGTTTTATATTCATGTTATTGTTCCATAGAAAAGTGCCTGTTCCTTTTCTGGTGAGTCACGTGATGCTCATGTGACACACATGCCCTCATTTGCACTTCTTGCCTGGCCCAGACCTGACTCAATTTACATAATACAATTGAAAAATTGCTCTTTTAAGGGTTAATGTAGTCAACTCCTATTGGGGTTAGTGCTCTGCAGGTTCTCTCTAGAATAACACAGTGTAAAGAGACTGCATATCACTTACTGAATAACAGACTTCTTTTGGTGTTATGAAAATTAGGGAAATAAATGCACAGCGTTTAGCACAATGCCTCTAGTATATTATACAGTATTCAGTTACTATCACTAGCATTACGTCTTTCTGTCTATGTTAAACACATAACTAGACATCGCTTGATGAAAGCTTTGTGATTTGACAATTTGACAACTTTGGCTTTTTAAATTGATTCTCTCAAAGAATCTAATCAGTCTCCACCAAAGTAATTGTTATTTATTCAGTCACTCAGTTATTGTCAACTGAGGACCAGGCACTGTTCTGGGTATGAGGGCTCCTGCAGTAACCAACCGGCTTCTTGTCCTGGAGGAACTTGCGTTCTAGCTGTAAACAGGCAATAAACTAATAGAAATTCAGGCCAGTTCACACAGAGGGAAGAGCCAGGAAGAAAAGTGAAACTGAGTCAGGAGCTAGGGTATGGGGGAGGTGGGCTGGAGGTGGGTGTTTTGTTTTTGTTTTTTTAGCTAAACATTTAGGATAGATGTTTCTGACAAGGTAACATCTGTGATGCTGGAATCAATTCGAGGTGATTAATAAACTGTTCATTGTCATCTACTGAAATATTCTTGGGGTGTTTTTTGAGACATTTTCTTTCTGCCAAAACATTTCTGTAACTATTGGGTGTTATAATAGCTGAACTAAATGAGGATGGTTTGAAAGTACAGGGAGGAATATTTTAGGGAGGTGCGGAGCTGCAGGGGGAGAGCCAATGTCAAAGATAGACCAATTAAAGAGGCAAGGAAATCGAGTGATTGGTGGTTAATGAGGTTCAAGAGGAAATGGATGGCTTTGGAGGATGGGTAGGGAGATAAGCATTGGACAGCAGGAGGAAACCTATATAGTCCAGCATACCCTCGCCCGTGGTAAAGAGAACTCACAATAGAGTGAAGTCACCATTTCTCCTTACTCTCTGCATAAAATGTTATCCACCTGAGTCAGGTGAGGCTCATTTTTTTCAATCCTGACTGTCATTTTAGGGCATTATATTTTATATGGTTGTTTCACAGAAATGTGCTCATTTCTTGTCTGATGACTCACGTACTACTCAAAAGGCACTGGCTTCCTGTAACTTTGAAACTCCAAAGTCTCTTGAGGCTATTTCTGCAGCAGTAGTGTTGACTCTAACAAAGCCACAGCTCCTGTCGTCCCCAGGGCCCTGTCAGTGAGTGCCATTTCCAGGCTGGGCACACTCAGTTCTGTTCTGGTCAGGCCATGAGCACGGTCCAGGTATTGTGCTAAGGGGAAGAGGTACAGCGTGGAATAGGACACCTGTCCCTGGAGATTAACTGCTACCAAGACTGATGATCTCTGCAAGACCTTCGCCACGTCTGTTCTACACCCTGGGGAGGATTTGGGGCTCTCATGTGGGATTCGCTGATGGCTGTCAATCATGGAGCTGCAAAGTCCACTATCTACCAAGGCCAGGCTGGGGGACTAGAGGAAACACCAGCTGAAGGGCACAGCTTTAGCTTACCTACAGCTGGTTGTCCCATGTGGAAATGAAGGGCTGGTTTTGTCAAAACATCTGATTTTTTTTAAGAAGAGGTAGATACCTGGCTTTCCAAGTGAAACAT
Source organism: Myotis davidii (assembly GCF_000327345.1). NCBI lineage: Eukaryota > Metazoa > Chordata > Mammalia > Chiroptera > Vespertilionidae > Myotis > Myotis davidii. The sequence goes on along the minus strand of NW_006287547.1, from coordinate 18,663 downwards.
TTCGTTGTGACTGTTGGTAATAGATTAGAATTTTTTAAATTGCTTTGAAACCTTAATGAGGGTTTTAATGAAGGAAGATTGGACAAGTCGTTTTTCTTGGTCCGGGTTTGTCATCAGGAAAACTGGTTCCTACTCTCCCATCCAGGCCTAAGATGCCGTGTTTGCCTTTTGAAGACATCAAGTGAATTCTGAGGTGACGAGGTCAGGGGGCAGTGGACCCCTGCCCACCTTGCCTGCACAGGCCCTCCGTGGTGTGGGAACAGAGCATCCTCACGTCTGCCTTTCTGGACCATTACTAAATATATCAGTAGGGAGTAGATACTTCCAACATTCAACAGATGCTGAATGAGGGCTTGTTCTGTGCCAAGCCTTGTGCCAGGTACCATCCTTTAGCCATCTTGATGTGGATAAAGAGACTTGTTCTTTCCAACGCTGAAATGCAGAGTACTCAGCCCCCTGCTGGTCTCCAGAATAAGGCCTCAAAAACTGTTAGCTTTCCTCTCCCCTTCCCGAGGGGGTGGAAGGGGTGCATTCTTGTCCAGCTGCCACTTCAGCAGTTCCCATGTGAGAACAAATGATCTTCCCTTTCCTCCTAGTTCATCCAAGTGCTGTTTTGACTGCATGCTCTGTTTGAGCCAGTAGCCAGCAAACCTCCATCTGGTTTAGGAGATATGGAAGCAGGGATGTGTCTGCAAGTTTTTGCAATGAAACAACCACCCCCACAGGTGGCTGTTCTCCACCAAGTCTGGCATTTTGATGAGAGGAGCTCTTTTTCTCATCTCTGACAACTGACTGCTGCTTTCCCCCACCCCTTCATCCTCTGTGGCCTGAGAGAGATTAAGGATGGTTGGAATGCGGGCCTGAGTCATTAAGTGTTCTCACCCCTTAGAACAAAACACATGACATACGCCAGACCTTTCTGCAGAGCAGCAGACCATCATGTGACTTGCACTCGATCGTTTCAGTTCCAGAGTTGAAGAAAAGGACATTGCGGATAGGAATGATGTGGGAAGGCATTTAGCAATATGCCCCCTTTTTGAATTTTGGGGGGAGGGGGGTTCAGAAAGATGGCTTCAATAAACCCATCATTATACATTGTACACATTGGAAGTTTAATTGTGTTAGAATCTGGAGTTCAACATGACAGCAGTCAAATTGCAGTCTGTCTGCCATAGGCATCAGAGTTACTGAGTCCACAGTTGCTTCTTTATAACTTAGTCACATTGGTTTATTAAATTGTTCTCTATTTCCTAAACTTTTTGTTGATAGATGCATTTGGTTCCTCATATTAAACTAGTATTTACTTTTTTCCCCTAATGTATCCAAAGCATGCATAATTTCTGAAGAATAATTTTCTTGATTAATAGTGTTTTCCATTCATAAAAGACAACCAGTTTTCTTTAAAGAATTAACCTTTAACATGTTTCATATAGTGTGTGTGTGTGTGTGTGTGTGTGTGTGTGTGTGTGTGTGTTTTAAATCAGTTCCTGGAAAAAGTTTCTTAGTTACTTTTGCTTGTGGGTGAAAATCTGTCATCCATAAGCCAGACCCATAATGACAGCATAGCAATTAGATTTCTGGAAACCTAGGTCATTGTGTGTATTTGTGTGTACACCCACATATTTTAACTCTATGCCATAAGATTTTTTTTTAAATTGGATAAACTGATTTCTGCCTGATAAAACACAATTTAGCAACTGCTAGTTGCTGGATTGTGGGGTGACTGATTTTGCAGAAGTAAGTCCCATTTCTCTAACCTTTGGTTTGTTTCTTTCTGATGGCTTAAATTGATAATTTTTAAAGAGTTGTCGTATTTCTGCAACTGGTTTATTTGTGTGTGTGTGTGCTCACAAGTGTTGTATAGAGTATGTTAGTGTTCATAATGCAGAAAAGACTCCTGTGCAAGTTATCCCAGCCTCTAATTCATCTTTGGTAATGTGGTTGGGTGTCTCATCTTTATTGGACACCGCCCTGGAGGAATGTGTCAATGCTGAGAACGCACAACTGTAAACTCATCATCTTTAAAGAGTTCATTACATTTGTGAAGTCTCAAGCCCTGATTATGCGTAACAGCAGACTCATGGTCACTTGCCTGCAGCTCGGAATGTTTACATTCCACAGAGCCCCTCTGAGGAGGAGGGGAAAGGAAGTGATCATTTCATATCAGTTCTGAATTTTGCATACTTCGTGTTTATATATTCAAGAGTATATGAACTAATGCAGAAATATCCCCCGCTGGCCAATTACTACCGGCTACCCTAAACACCGCATTGGTCGTCCGGAAATAACCTGGCTTTCTTAATGCGATTTGGGTGCATAAAAACCAGTGTGCCTTCTTCATTACTGCACAGCACTTTATAGTCTGTTATATAGTCTGTTAGCTATAAAGTGTGCAGGTGTTGAGTATGCATATATATGAAGTGCTGAAGACTGTAGGTTACCACGTATCATTTGCTCATTTGTAGCTTTGCACAGAATCTTTATTCTATCGGCCTCGTTTGCATATAGAGCCATTTGCAAAAGAGGGGCAAGAGGGAGGGGAGTGTATTTGAGTCCATCTGTTCTATTTCTCCTGGAATATAGATTTTGAGGGATATTATGGTAGTGGGGCTTGGGGACCAAGGGGTATGTGTGGATGAGGGTAGGAGGCTGTGAATTCAGTGGGAGGAGCAGTCCCTGATGGAAAAAGTCTTCCAGACATCCAGTTCAAGGGGAGTTCGTACCTACTTTCTGCTGGACATAAACCAAGCCTCTGAGGGTTCAGTGAGCTGGTCATTTCCATGATAGGATCAGTTGTTTTACTAAAAGTAACCCTGAGGTAGCTGCTGCTGTCCTTGCCTACATAGTGTGTCACTGGATTTTGGATGGTGGAAGCTTGAAGTCCTGGAAATGGGGAGAAAGGGGGAGGGAACCACCTCTCTGACCATGTTGTCTCCTCCTTACCCTCACCACATGCAGCCCCTGACCCCACTGACCCCACAGGGGCCATCCAAAATCAGGTTGCCTCCAATGCCAAGGGTCTCGTATCCAAACTGGGTCTCTAATTTTTTTTTTTTTTGCCCTTTATCTTGTTTGTTTCTCTGCTGATAAAGAAGAGGAGACTATGCCCTGATGAAGATATGGAAACTATTGAGAACAGCCAATCCAGATTACATTGCTGTTTGAAAGCTCCCTTGTAGATTAGTGCATTTGCCCTCTTAAAAGTTCAATGAGCTGCTTTTTCCATGTGTTCCTGTGAATAATGCCTGTGTCATGGCCTCAGTGGGAAAGAAGGGGGAAACAAGGAAAAGAGAGAGCACACTTTGTTACTACAAGTGTTCAGGAGTCACGTCAGTGATGTAATGCCGTCATTATGTCTTCTTTTTAAAAAATATTTTATGGTTATGCTTTTGAACAGAGAATTATACAGAATCTAGGTCCCTAATATTTTGTGTGTGTGTGTGTGACACACGAAGAGGATAGAGCATACATTAACCGTTTGACTGCTAAGGAGCCCTATCGCGCTCTTCTTATTTAAAACAAATTTATGTAAACAATTGGTATTTTTTAATTTTTGTTGTTGCAAAGCAATACAAGTGAGTTTATTGTATAAAAAGTGTTTTACATTTTTTCCCATACACGCGCAATTAGTGCCGCAGTTTTGGCATATGCCCGAAAAAATACATCAGCAGCCAAACGGTTAATACTTTAAATTATTACATGAGAAGAACATGGTGTTTTGTGTTGTATAAAGCTAATGGGTGAATGCATCCTACTGGGGTTTTATGGGGTTTCTGTCACTTTTCAATCTCGGGGATCCGACAGCATGCTAGGCACACAGGATACTCCACTACCTTTCAAAAAAAAGGCACCATAGGGACACAAGCTCCTAACCCCTGGCAATAAATCAAAAGTTAGCAAACTTTCTCTGAAAAGGGGCTGACAGTATTTTAGGGGTTTTTTGTATGTGTGGGAGTTTTTTTAATTCTCACCCAAGGATAGTTTTTCCGTTGATTTTTAGAGAGAGCGAGAGACAGCAGCATGAAAGAGACACCTCGACTGGTTGCCTCCCACTTGTGTCCTGATCAGGGGCCGGGATCGACGCATGCCTGTGGCTGGGAATGGAACCCACCACCCTTTGGTCCGCACATACCCAAACCAGCCAGGGCAGTATTTTAGGTTTTGTTGGCCATACAGTATCCCACATATTACAATAAAACTTTATTTGTAAGCACTGAAATCTAAATTGCCACATGTCACAGACTATTATTATCACTTTAATTTAGCCCCATCACTTAAACAGGTTAAAGCCAGTTTTAGTACACGGGCTGCAGCAGGTCAGTTTTGGTCCTGTGGTCGCAGTATGCAGCCCCCCTGTTCTGGATATTAGCAACATCTCAAGACAAACCCACTCACAATGCAGACATTAGCATGAGGGTGGCCCATCTTCAGAATGGACAGGATGGGACGGGGCAGCTCTCAGGCATTTGTTGCTGGGTCTGGAAAGGCTGCGTGAAGAAGTGGGATTTCAAAACTCTTTCAGCACACACAAAAGTTCTCTTTGTTTTGCGTGAAACGGTTTCTGACAGGATTACCTCTGAAATCTACTGAATATGCAGATATTACCACCTCCCTGGGTTCCTCTGTGCCTCCTCCCACCTTCCTGAAATATTGGTGGGGTCCCTACTGTGTGGAGCCCTTGGTTAGACATCAGTGACGGGAAGACTGAACAGCACAGAGCATTCACAGCCTGCGGGCAGAGCCGGAGGAGTGAGTAGAGGATCTCACACACAGGCCAGCAGCCTAGCCTGTGCGGAGGGAGGCACAGCATGCCACTTCCCCCCACATCCCTGGCACCAGCCCCACACGCTGCCCAGACCTCATCCCCCGCTTGCAGAGAGAACCTCACCGGCCAGTCCCAGCCAGATGGGTCATGATTCAGGGTAGCTTGACATGAGCAGACACAAGATCCTTGGTTCCTCCTAGATGGCAACTTGGACTGATGGAAAAGGCCATCTGAGCCACTCTGTATTTTAAAGATCCATCCAGAAGGGTTTTACCAGGCTTTGCTTTGAGCCACTGGCTCTCCCTTCCGCAGCCTGATGCACATTTCTTTTCCTTAGTCTGAGCCCTCAAATGATAAGTACCTGAGGCGATGCTTCTACAATCATTTTTATGAGCATCGCTCTCCTTGGTTGAGCGGTACTGTGGCACCTTGAAAATCTCAGATAGAATCTTGTTTTGCAAATTAAGTCACTGAATAAACAGCCTAAGCCTTTTTGCTTGTTAAAGGAATACCATCATGAATTCTGGACACAGCAACCTCATAGATCCCCAGTGTGCCATCGTGGGACCACTCCAGGCTTCTGTCTGTTCATCGTTAAAATGATGGGCTTTGATTAAATGATCTCTGAACCTGTGTTTCACTGTACTGCTTATCTTTTGTGTAAAAAAATGTATTTTTAAATATTAGTTTTCCTTGAGGTGGGACTCACCCTGTTCTCCTGAAATGAGGTAGAAGATGGTAACATCTTGTCCCACTGTGGAGTGTTTAGTTTTTTAGTGGACCCACTGCACTCTGGGTCCGGGCTATACCAGCCTCCCATGTCAGCCCATGCTTACCATGTGGGAACTTCAGCTTCCCTACTGCTTCTCCTTTGGCAGCTGCATATCTGTGAGATGAGCAGCGAAAGTTTGGGAAACAAAATGCCCTGGCCAGGGGGCGGGTTGGAAGACACAATTATGGGAATTATTACTCTTCTTATTTAGTGTAATTATAGAGTGTGTTTTTTCCGAAGAGCCCCACATTATTTACCCGAGGGAAGAGAGAACTGGAGGGGAAGATGACAGTTCAGCAATGGTTTTGAATATGAACACAGGAGATTAAGAAATTGGTGGGAGAGGTCTAACTTAGATGTGAGGAAGCCATGCCTTCCTTAGGGGAGGTCTGGGTGGATAGGGGGCTTTGATGACCTTCCTGGAGCCGAAGTCTTGCTTTCTGATTTCCACTGTGCGCAGTAGGGACTGCCTATGGCAACTGCTTCGCAATCTTTTGTGTGTCACGACCCCTTTGGCGGTCAAATGGCCCTTTCACAGGGGTCGCCTAAGACCATCCTGCATATCAGATATTTACATTACGATTCATAACAGTAGCAACATTACAGTTATGAAGTAGCAACGAAAATAATTTTATGGTTGGGTCACACCAGGAGGAACTGTATTTAAAGGGCCAGAAGGTTGAGAACCACTGGCCTATGGGATCAGAGTTGCAAATCCACAGGCCTGGACTCCCAGGCTCCCTGCATCCTGATATAACCAGGTGCGGGTCTCACCAGACATAGAGGAAAAGAAACATGGCAAATGTCACTGGAAGGAAGTCTGCAGCCCCGAAGGAAAGAGCCAGGCCTGGGGGTGTGGCAGGGGTTTGATTGGAGAATAGTTTGCTCTTAGGTGGGCAGCCCTGGGCCTGGAGGTGGTGAGGATTTCTGAAGCCAGCCTCACCTCCTGAGCATCAGCCAAAGGGACCCTCCCCCTGTCCGACTCTGTCCCCCACCCAACTTGTGTCTGCAGCAGGCGGGCCAGACCTGCTATGCTCCAGAGGCGACTCCAGGTCCATCTCACTGTGCCAGTCCAGAAACAGGCGCAGATGGACAGGGGGATGGTTTCCTGCCAAAGCCTAGTTTCCAGCACACACTAGGTGCTCACCTGCATGTGGTGAGTACATGAATGAATGAATGTAGGCGGGAGAGAAGATGTACAGTCCATAGTGAACAAACTCCCCAGGTATTTCAAAGCCATGCAGGTCCCCTGCCAGAGTGTCAGGGTGTCACACGCCCTGCTGGAGTGTCACGCTCCCTTGGGAGTCACTAGCACTGTGGTCAGAAGCACAAGACTGAGAACAGAGGCCCAAATTCAAATGCTTCTGGACAGCCAGGTCCCCAATGGCAGAACAGATTTGACTGGTAGGACAGTGGGGAATACAGTGTTCTTTAACAAAAATCAAAAAACAAGGGAACTCTAGATTTGGGTATAAAATCTCTCAGTTTTTAAGTGTTGACGACACAATATATTTTAAAACACAATGAGGGATAAGGAAACATATTTATTTGCACTAGTGTGTGACTTCTCCCTTTAGAATCAGAATTACATTCAAATTCTGATGCTTGCTAGCTGGTGACCTTCGCAAGTTACTTAACCTTTCTGAATTTTAATTTCTGCCTCACAAATGTGCAGGTAAGGATTACTTCACAGCATAGTTATGAGGACTAAAGGAAAATATGTAAGAAATTTTTATAGTGCCTTGTATGCAGAGTACTTAATAACTATTTAACAATGTATTAATATATGATTATATTATTAGATTGAACCATATGAAATTGCTGTTATACACATGTATCTCACCTATAAAAATGGCAATTTCATATGATTCAGCTTAATAATATAAAATTATATCCTGTAGACATTACTTTATTATTATTAACATGTTAAGCGCCAAGCCTGTTTTGTTTTCCTTTCCGTTTCAGTCACCAGTGACCGACATGGTGCTTAACGTGTTAACATTAAGCTTTGCCACCCACTTCCTAAACACATGCTTTGTTTTCTTTATTTTGTTTTATTTTTTCCTTAAACATATACTGATGTGTCCTGCTGTATTTCCCCCACAGCACTTACCCTGTTGATCATACGCAATGACTTATTTATTACGTTTATGGCTTGTAGCCTGTCTGCCCCACCCTGCTGGTATATACGCTTCATCAAGGCAGGGATTTTGCTCTCTATTTTGTTTAATCATCCTTCTCTGCCCGCCCCACCCCAGCACCTACAAGAGTAGCACATAGTAGGCTCTCTGTAAATGTGTGTTGAGTGAATAGACTTATGTACCGGCCTTCCCAGATTGAATTCAGTCCATCTTGGACACCTTCCTTGAAGCCTTGCAGGTTTGAGGGAGCTATTGGCTGGCACCATTCTAAATAAAACAAATGGAATTTCTTATAACGGTGGGCTTTTCAGGACTTGGACTCTTGAACTCAAGTATAAGAGTAGTAAAAGGATGCCTAAGGACTATGTGCCCCCAAATCTGAAAACCTGAATTCAATTAGTTAGATAAAGCAACAAACCAGAAGCATTCCATGGTATTTTTTTTCCGGTTTTACGCATGAGTTTTGTATATACTGCTGTATTTTTTTAAAGATCATCATGCCCTCGGATAGAAGAAAATTAGCTTAATAAGGTAACTCATTGGCAGTACAGTATGCTTTCACTGTGTGTACCCACACATATATTCAGTAGTAAAGCTAGTGAAGTAAAAGAAGTTGAGTTTAAAAGTCCCACTAGTAAAGGGCAGGCCTGACAAGTCCAGAGGCCCAGGAGAAAATGGTGGCATTGTCTTCTGAAGGAATGTCAGAGGAGCCTGTGTACAGAGGAAAGTGCTGATAAGCGGAATGACAAAAGCTGGTTTCATGAGTGATTCCCAGCAGCCAGGGTTCACTTCCAGCTGATTGCCCTGCTATTTTCGGTATTCCCCCTATCATGACTGAATACACAGAGCTTGACTGGAGGCCACAAATATGGTAAGCCCTGGGGAATTCTGGGAGGTGCCACGTTATTTGTAAGGCACCTTCTGTACTCTTGTCCGCTCCACCCCCCTGTAAAGAGTTAAGAAAATTCTGATCAGCTTCTACCCCTTTACTAGGAGGTCGGGGAAACCTTTACATTCCCCAAGGCAGATATTTTTAGACTCGATGCTCTGCCCAAAGTGTTAACTAATTGAGTTATCAGGTTTCATACTTGGCCACACAGAATGGCAGTGGAAGAGGGAGAGACCTTCCCAGAACAAGTAAGCATTTACAGTTTCGGAACGAATTGCATTTTCCTTATAGAAGTGCTGCTTTGGCCTGGCTAGCCGAACCTTTTTTAAAAATGTTGGCTGCTGGATAGGAAGGAAGCTGGCCTGCCTGCACCATGGATCGCCTCATTCAGTGTGTGGGGGACAGTGGGCTGTCCTTTCTTTCTCTTTTGCCCAGAACTGGATTCTAGGTACGTTTTTGCCTCTGATGTCATTTGGAGTGTGTCCGCTCAGGCCTGTCTTACGAGGATGTTTGAGGAAATACAAAGAGATGGTGAGTGGTTCGGGGTGCACTCACTAAGTGGACCCAGGAGTGTAAGAAGGTTTAAGTCTTCCCACTTTTCTCAAGAAAAGTCTGCGGGCTTTATCACTCAGCTTTTTCTGGTACATTAATCGCAAGGGGGAATATGGCATTTTAGAGTTCGGAGAGAAAACACCATAGAGTTAAAATTTGTTTTGGAAACTCATGTAAGTGGTAGATGGAAGATGTAATTAGAGGTTGGAGATTATACTTTTATTTTTTTTAACAGATTTGCACATAGGTATAAATATGTCATCTTGTTTAGTCATTGTAAAGAATCAGCACAGTGAGCCAGTTTTCCCTTAAGGGTTACTACATGAGAGGTAAGAGTAATATTTGCTTTAAATTTATAAAATTTTGAAGTTAATTTCTAAGGGATTCATAGGATACTGTTTAGGTTATGGAATAGTTCAAGATATCATGAGATCTCTTGTTTTTGTCTCTTCAGTTAGTACCAGTTTAACTATGAGAACATACATGTATTATGTGTTATTTGCTATTAACACAATATATTAAATCTTGAGCATATAAATGAACATGCTGTTAGCAAAATTGAATGAAATGGTCATAATGACTAGAAGGGGACATTGGTGATAGGTCTAACATCAGATAGGCAGCTATGCTAATGGTTTTGACAAGAGAACTGTCATTTCCTAGTGTTACCTTATTTTAAATAGATTCAGTTTTAATCTTTGCATTCTTAGAGATAGGTTAATCTTTTAGCAAAGAATATTCTTTCATGGCTTTTCCAGAATGTTGCTGTATTCTAGGGTAGATAGTTGAGATTTTAATCTGAATGAGATTTTGCAAACATTCTGGGTGCCTCAGAAAAAAAGCCTTTGCAGATTAAACTTTGAGATTCACAAATGAGATAAAACTATTGTCCGTGAATCCCAGACATTCATTATAATTTACTAGTAATATAAGTATATTGGTAGATGAGTCCTAAAAATCATGTCACTCTAAAAATAATCAACTCACCCACCGAGAACTCTGTGCTGTGTTGAAGGTTGAATTGTGGGTGTACATTCTGTTCCATTAGTTGTGGAACTGGAAACTTTACATATAATCATAATGACATTTGCTGATTACCCAGTGAGGTTGGCTTTGAGAAATACTAACAGCTAGAAAGTTTTGAGTCAAGTGCACATAAAACAAATCTTGCAGAATGTACCTGACAAGCTTTGGCTTTTTAGGAATTAATGAGTTAATTAAAAAGGAAAATTGGAGATCTGAAAGGAAAGCTCCAATAAAAGCAGACCATGTTGTTTCTGCCTGATGTCAGAATAGATCAACTAAATGGTGAAAGCATTTGATCTCAGCCCATATGTGCAGCGTTTTCTGTTTTGCTGGGCATGCTGTTTAGAAAAAGAAATTGTAATAAAATGACAGACTGCATTTTAAATTATCCTGCCCTAAGCAGTGACTCTGGAAGGGCAGTGACCCGGCACATCACACAGAAGTCCCGTCACAACAGAGTAGCATGTACTGTTGCTGCACTGGGTTTAGCTGGACAATGAATAAGAATTATCCGTCTCCTGTTTTCATCTCTGACTTCAGTGGAAGACTGTACAGTCTACCTGCATGAGCTGGACTATGGATAAAATCCCTGCAAAGGGGGTATAGTAAAGAATTACATTTTCACACATGCTCATTAATGCCTCCTGCAGCTTCTATTCGGCTTGTGGTTTCTATGGTATTTAGAGATTTTTCTATAGGTTAGCTAGTCTGTTTTGGAAGAAACTTTCAGTAATTTTACAACTTGTTATTGTGAACATTTATAGCACAAACCTTCTAGAAAAAGGAGATGTATGTGTATCTTTGCCAATTTTAGAAACTCTTCTGGGTCGTTAATAATCAAGTATTTATGGCAGAACTAGTTCTGCCATAAATGATTGATGAAAATTTAACTCTTAAACTTGAATTCTTAGATAATGCTCATTTAAAAAAAGCTAGACTCTTAATATTGAGCAAAGCTCGAATTAATACAATTTTAAGTGAATTTTAGAGGTAGCTAAAGATCTTTCAATAGCTGGGAATTATTTTTATTTGTAAAGCTACTCATATAGAAATTCTTGCTATTTCGTTTTGTCTTCCAACTCAAATGTGTCCTATTTTGTTTGTTCTGGTTTTCAGTAATCAATTAAAATGCATATTTAATTATTGGTAAATTTTCTAATTTTATTGTTGATAATTTTTACTTAAGGGACAACTAGGAAAATTTCTACTCAAGGAATCACTAAACTCAAGGAATCAAACTCAAGGAATCACTAAGCCTGTCTTTTTTGCTGCTGAGACTCTCTGTAGTTTCTTGTTTTGAAATGGAAATTTTCAATTATGTAGTAAGATATTTGCTTATCAGCTCACTCTTTTCTGCTGTGAAAATTCAAATATTCCACCTCTTCTTATAAATTTGGGTGATAATCAAGTTTAAGAAATATTTATAAGACAAAAGAGAATTAAGATCTTAAGTGTCATGTCTTTTGGAATAGTCATAAAGTAAAATATATTTGCCAACTCTTTATCCTAATGCAAATATGTGTTATTTTTTACTGTTGTCCTCAGACTATATTATAAAATCTAGTAAAAATTAAACTGTTTTCTTAGAGCATTGATAAACCTATTAGAATATATAGCATATTTGGGGGTAGATAGCTGTAGTTGCTAATTTATCATTTATTAAGCTTAAAACCTAGAAAGAATTTAATTATTTTATTTTAGGAGCCACTTTTGAATATCAGATGGCATAAAGATCTGTGTAGACATTCATGAGAGATACTCATTTCTAGAGAATAATTTTGGGAAGTAAATGCCTGTTTTGTTTTGGTTTGGTTTTTTTTGGTCAAGTGATGAGTGATGTGGCCAATTTAAAAAGTATAAAAAGTCAATAATGTATAAAATTGCTTTGTTTCAGTTTTATTTAGTCTTGATTTCTTGATTATATTGTGTTCTGACAGCATCATTTTGATATAGTACTGATTTACATGTTTCTGTAATTTAATGATTACTCTGTTATAGTTTGAAAACACATGTGTCAATAAGCAAAATTTTATTTTGAATTCTGTAGCTTTCTAAACACAGACTGTGTCTTTGTCATCTTTTAATCCCCTGCGCCTGGCGCATATTAAGCACCCAATAAATAATTTGTTAGAACTTTAAACAAATCCTCATCTTTAAAGAGTGCAGCCTCTTGTAATTTTAAGCGTCTCATCAAAAGAGTATTTGAATTCAGTTGCTAGTAAATTCAGTTGCAACTTGGTATTACTTACATAGCTGAAAAGGAGTCCCCAAAATTGAATAGCTTTGATTTAATTTAATGTTTATCCTTCTGGCCACCATTTAGTCTTATTAGAAACAATGGTTTAAAATACATAAGTATGCCATAACCAGTTTGGCTCAGTGGATAGAGCGTCGGCCTGCGGACTGAAGGGTCCCAGGTTCGATTCCAGTCAAGGACATGTACCTTGGTTGTGGGCACATCCCCGGTAGGGGGTGTGCAGGAGTCAGCTGATTGATGTTTCTCTCTCATCGATGTTTCTAACTCTCTACTCCTCTCCCTTCCTCTCTGTAAAAAAATCAATAAAATATATTTTAAAAAATAAAATAAATATTTTAAACAGAAAAAATGCACTAATTAACATTCCACTTTAGTAACCAAAATGAGATTGTTTTCCAGTCTTGAGGTTTCCCAGAACACAGGATTTGTATCTATAGTTGTATTTACACAACAATGACAAGTTGTCTGTAAAGAATTTATATGCTATCTTTTTGATATGGCGGCACCATTTGCAATGGGATGTGTTGTTTACTTCTCACATGTCACTTCCACGAATGTTAAATTGACATTCGGAGGACAGTGTTATCCACTGGAAAAGTGTAATAGCATCAAAGTACTTGGAGTGTGTGGACGAGGCCGCTTGGAAGGCTCCATCCTGTCAGGGAGAGACTGAGGCAAGGGAACGAATAGGCAGCAAACAGCGAGATCCTGGTCTGTACTTTGCAAATATAACAGCACTGCTTTTATTTAGACCTGGCCTTCCTGTTCAACTGTGGCTCTTGCCTAAGTTATTCTGTTAGGCAGAGGTCGGCCTCTGTGCCATGAGGTAAGTCTTTGTTGACAACTTTGTTGTAGACCAGCCACTCGAAGTGTGGGCAAGAACCCCTGAGTGACCCCAAGGCCCTTCCAGAGCACTCCACTTCCTGTGAGGCCCCCCGTTTTCTAACTACATTATCTATTTGAGGCCATATTTCCTTCACATACTCCAAGCTAAATAACAGTTGGCCACAAATTGAATGTAGAAGTAGATAGGGGAATCTGCCTTCTATTGTCGGACATTGAGATTTGCAAAACTAGAAAACAGTACATCTTTTTGAAAAATAGTTCTTTTCCATAAGATTTGTATTTTATGTTACTATGTAATAACTATTATGGTAATGTTAAAATAAATAATACTTGTTTAATTCTCAGTTTTATCTTCTAACATGGGAAATAATAATCAAAAGCTCTTTAGGGAACCTCAATACTTTAAGATTCTAAAGGGACCCTGAGACAAACAAGTTTGAGAACCACTGTTCTAGACAGATTGCAATGCAAACATTCCCTGGCCTTGTTTACCTAGTGACTGAAAACATTTGTTAAATAAAGTCAAATTCCCGAGTACAGTCTGTGTGACCAGTTATGCTCACTGGACTCTCATGATGATAGCCATAGCCACGCAAGCTAAAAATAATAATTTAAGAAATGCTTAACTGATAATAAGGTATACTATTAACCGAGGGCCAGCTGTGTACCAGGCCATTTCTAACTGCTTTGCATATAGTAGCTCCCTTAATCTTATCAAAACCCTGTAAGTTAAATTTTACGGCTGTTCTCATTTTCAAATTGGGAGACTGTGGTACAGCCTGTTTACACACCTTGTCCAAGGTCACATGGTTTGTAAATTGCAGAGCCAGGGTTTGAACTGAGGCATTCTGGTTGCAGGGTCTGAACTCTGAAATCATCAAACTATACTGACTTGCTGGTAGATCACTTTCTATCTTCAAACACTTAAAAAATGTGTATGATATGCTAACCCCGATTTAGCACCTTCATTTTTTATACAGAAAAGGAAGCTACTGAGGCAA
>NW_006287547.1:0-1730 GCF_000327345.1 Myotis davidii | reverse complement strand
AAATGTTTAACTGATAATAAGGTATACTATTAATCGAGGGCCAGCTGTGTACCAGGCCATTTCTAACTGCTTTGCATATAGTAGCTCCCTTAATCTTATCAAAACCCTGTAAGTTAAATTTTACGGCTGTTCTCATTTTCAAATTGGGAGACTGTGGTACAGCCTGTTTACACACCTTGTCCAAGGTCACGTGGTTTGTAAATTGCAGAGCCAGGTTTTGAACTGAGGCATTCTGGCTCCAGGGTCTGAACTCTGAAATCATCGAATTATACTGACTTGCTGGTAGATCACTTTCTATCTTCAAACGCTTTAAAAATGTGTATGATACGCTAACCCCGATTTAGCACCTTCATTTTTATACAGAAAAGGCAGCTACTTAGATATGAGTCTTCACTCCCTGCGTTAGCTGTCAGAGCTGGGTATTCCAAAGTCACCTACCATGTTGTAACTACTAATAACTATATATTCCAGTGGTTACCTCAACAATGGGATTAAGTCTGTTCTTTTGTGTTTCACTTTACGTAATAAACACATCCTTCTTTATTATCTTTACTTCATGTTTTCATTGGAGTTTGTCTTCTGCACATATGGGCACTACATGCTTTTTCTCTTCCATTTTATTGCACTCAATGTAAAGTTGTTAAGTCTTCTATATATAAATCTTGTTCAGGAAACCTATAAATGTGGCCTTAAGATTATTTAAGATTCACAAATCAGCCTATCAATCTGTATACCTATCTCTCTACCTCTGAGTTCTACTAGTTACTTAGTCTAGTTTTAAATATATTCTTTATTCATTCAACTATGAACTTCTTCTGCTATGTTTTCACTAAGAGCTACTAAGATCTTCCGGTTGATCATAGATTTAGCTTATCACTGTTTTCATTTGCTATATTTAAAATGTGAACAGTTCCCTGGATTAAATATTTTAGGACACATGCCAGTACCTCCTACATAATAAGGATCCTTAGGCATGAAGCCCTGACATCCTTTTTCTGATTCATCACATACCAAATAAATGGAAAAATCCCAAACAGTTGATATGTTTTATATAATCTACCATGTGTAATGCCAGAAGCAACTGCTATGCATTTCCTAAGCGATGCGTAGCAATATCTTAGTATTACAAAGTGCATTTGTAAGGGACTCTGCAGTTTGTTGTTGTTGTTTAGGCAACTAGGCAAAACTTGGTATTTGTTGTATAGACAAAGGTGCCCACAGACTCTCCAAAGTTGACTAAATAATACTATTGCCTTGGGGGCTTCATTTGCTGTCTAAGAGACAACGCTGTCTGTGGTTTTTAGCTCTCTTCAGCTGTGAGGTGTTGGTCACGATGTTTAGATATTTCACCAGGGTACAAGGGATAACTGTCAGGAAGAGTTACTGCATGGATAGTATTTGGGGGGGAGAGAGGGTTGGACCAGGTGACCTTGGAAGTCCCATTCAACCTAGGAGTCAGGCAGGAAAATCTTTGGCTAAGTACTTTTACTAGTTCAAACCATAAAATTCTGCACTAATTCATTCTTTAATTTTTCTTCAATAATAGCTGACATTATATTAGTTTCAGTTGTACAACATAGTAATTAGACATTTATATACCTTATGAAGTGATTGCCCTGATAAGTCTAGTACCCAAATGACACCATACATAGTTATTACAATATAAATGACTAAATTCCCTATATGGTACTTTATATCCCATGACTGATTTTATAACTGGCAATTTGTAC
>NW_006287546.1:1635272-1658092 GCF_000327345.1 Myotis davidii | reverse complement strand
AGCATATTCCCTCTTTATTAGATAGGATGTCTAATACTGGTGATAACTAAGGACTTAAGTCTGAGAACTGTGATCTAACTCTAAAGCTCCAAAGATGAATTAGATCATTAGAATTGTCCCAAGGAAAATCCATGCAGTGAGTACCCAAATAAAGGATGTGAATATATACTCATTTTTCCAAAAGAGCTATGAAATAAACAATATAGTCTACAATAAAATCCAATGAGAGGGAAAGAATACCATGATGAAAATTCAAGAAAAAGGAAAAGTTTGGTGTGGAAAAAAAAAAGATATGTATTGTAGTATTCAGAGGTAAGGGTTTTTTTTGTTGTTGTTTTAATCCTCACTGGATAATACGTTTATTGATTTTATTTTTTTTAATTTATCTTTATTGTTGTAAGTACTACAGATATCCCCTTTTTTAAGTAGACATGCCTTATAAACAAGTAAGAAGTAGTCATAAAGAGAACACAAAATAAAAACAAAGGCCCAGAGGGAAGGAAATTAAGATCTATTAATATTTTTAACAAAAGAAAGTGTGTTGTTACAGCAGCAGCTATTAATTTACTGAGCTAAAGAAAAACAATATCCAGTATTCAATCTAAAGGAATCCCTGGATATTCATTACTGCCCCAAAGGAGTAATTGGCATGAGAGCTATTTTTCTGTTCTGAACAAATAGAATATTGGACAAATATATAAAACAATACTTTCAGACATTGGACAATACTCAGTGTAGGACTTTGAAACCTAAGAGAACAGAAATATTGAGTAAACTATAATCTCAACTTTTTGCTTGGAGGCAATATCTAAACTATACTGAAGTAAGAGAAAACATACTACCAGCTATGGGTTGATGACCTCTCTGAGCTCTGGAAATGGACATAGTAGTTCACAAATGCCAAAGCAGTTAGGATTTTAAGGGAAAAGTACTGATAAGAAGGGCCTATGTAGAGACCCCCCCAAACCTGCATTGCATTGTCACAAGTGATTTAACAAATAAACAATCAACTCTTCCCCCCAAAAAACAGAGCATATACAAAACAAAGTATGAACACAGATCATATTATTTTTTAGTAAACATATATATATATATTTTATTTTCTACATTTTCTTACTCCTCTTAGGTGGCATATAATTGGACCAAAGATATCAGAAAACCAACAACCATGTAGGCCTTATAGATAGTACTGAGGAGTCCACATAGAGACAATGATCAAGTAAGGTTAAATATATCTTAACTTCTAACCTTTCCTACTTCAGATAACGTTCTTCTCTTTAGAATAAGTTACTATTTTACCATCATCTAGCTTATGTATGCTACCTTTAGAACTTTATTTTTATTGGAGAGAAAGCTTTAGATCAGAATCCATTTGATAAATAATAGTCATTTAGTGATGACATTTTAAATTTCAAATGATTTTCCCTTTAATTATGACTTCATAAAAGGAGTATATTTTTCCACTAAAATGTTTACTCTTTTGATTATTATTTTCCTTAATACAGAAAAGTGACATAGTAATTGGGATAATTTTAAATATTTCTTAAAATTAATATTGAGTTATAATATGATAGAAATTTCATAGAGAAATATAAAATGCAGGATAGGAGTGTATAAAGCAGATATGTGTCAATACCAGGTCTTTTTAATAGCAAAATATATTTCTACCTTTCAAGAAAGGAAGAATTGTACAGTATTAGTGCTTCAGAACACTTGTTAGCAATGAAAATATAGCCAACCTAATAATTTTGAGACTCAAATAGGTTTAAAATTTTACTCAACACTTCACAGCTAAGACGTGGCAGAACCAGAACTAGGACCCATCAGAGCCACCCCTTGGGTCTCCAGGTTCTTAGGCAAATATGTTCTCTGAGATTTCTTTCTATATACACATAATTTCATAAATATTACAAAAAGATATTGCACATCACTAATAATTGGGAAGATACAAATAAAAATAATCAGATACCATTTTACACCCAGTGCATTGCTATTATAAAACAACATCAAGTGTTGGCAAGTATGTGGAGAAATTGGAAACCTTGTACATCGCTATTGGGAATGTACAATGGTGCAGCTACTATATTACACAGTATGGTGATTCCTCAAAAAATTAGGAAAGTAAGTACCAAATGATCCAGCAACTCCACTTCTGGTATACATCCTACATAATAGAAAGCAAGTACTTCAATAGATATTTTTATACCTGTGTTTATAGCACCTTTATTCACAATAATGAATAGAAAAACTAAGTATGATACACTTATGCAATTGACTATGATTCAGCCTTGAAAAGGAAGAAAATTGTGCTAAGTGAAATTGTGCCATTCACAAAGGGACACATAACTATGATAAAACTTATGTGGGGTACCTAGAGGATGACATTCAGTGAGGCAGTGTAGAAGAGTAGTTCCCAAGTGCTGGGGGAAGGAGAAAATGGGAAGTATTGAATGGATCTAGAGTTTCAGTTTGGAAAGATTAAAAAAATTCTAATGGTGATGATTGTACAACAATGTGAATGTACTAGTGCCACAGAATTACATGGTTACAATGGTAAATTTAGTTACATATATTTTACCATAATAAAAAACATTATAAAATCCATGGGTCCATGTGAGACCAATGACTCAGTCGGAACATTTACAGCAATGAGAATAGGAGAGAGGATTATACATTTGTTTGCTATCCAGCCACCTCCTCTTCCTTGTTTGATCCAGGAACCACCTCTTAGTGTTCTTAATTGGCAAATGTTCTGGACTGGCAAAGTTTTTCCCCCACTAGTAAAAGAGTTAGCAGCCCTGCTAGTCTCAGAGCCTTCAGAAAAAGTCTTACTAGAACCTCAAAAGATAAAGCTGTTAACAGAGGAATTATCTGGTTAAAGTGTGAGTGGGAACCAAAACATGACCTCAATGTCTAATTTCTCTGCAGCGACACAGTTCAGTGGCAGCTCCTGAGACATATGCAAAAGGCCCAGAGGAATATCTCAGAACTCCACAGGATATTGGGTTCCATCCCTGCTCTGAGCTCTTTAGAAGAGTATATGTGACTGGTCACTGAGAGCCTTACTCGCCAGTTTACCAGATCCACCCTTGTCCAGTTTCACTTTATTAACACCTCACTCTCCTAGGAAGTAAACCTAGATTCTCATAACTCAGTTTTACAACCTAAGTCATAGATTCAGTGAATTAAACAATGCAAACACCCACAGAAACAACCAGAAACATTATGCCCTGAAAATGTTCTCCTCGACAACTGAGGGAAATAAAACAAAAATAAATTCATCTTGATACATTAAATTAAATGCTACAGCAGTTTCCACCTCCTATTAGATCAAGCATGTCAAACTCAAGGCCCCCAGGCCGCATGGGGCCCACACAGAATATTTTTGTGGCCCAGCCAATATAATGGTATATAAGAAACGTTTTAATAAAATTTTTATAACATAATTTTTACAATATACTGTTATACATCATTATGAATAAGGAACTACAACGTTCACTAATGACTGATGACTATCATCGTGTTGCATTCATTTCCCTTACGCACCTTACGCGCAGGCGCACCATTTCTCTCCACTAATAGCAGCAGCGAATATTTTAGCAGCCGACTGCCACATCATTGGTCTTGGACTGACTTGTTTGGTGTGCGCAACAAGAAATATTCCACTTTTGGAGAACAAGAAAAATAGGTTTATTTGCGTTACGCTTATTAATTTGTGCAGTTATTCAGTGTCTGGTAAGTTAATGCTCAAGAACTAGTTATCAATTTTTTGGAGAATGTCAATGCTTACCAAAATATAAATAATGAATATACAACTGAAGATATGCCACTTAAAATATTTGCATTCTTTGCTTTCCACATATAACTTTGGTCAACATGAGACAATACTCAGTTATTTATAAACCAAAAAATTGCACAACAAAATAAGCATCTATGATTGGGCACTTTTGGATTAGAAAAACGTTGCTCTCTCAATTATCTGAATTAAATTTATATCTGTATGTTTATTTTATAAGGGCCATTAAACATAACATTTTTTCATAAACATAGGAACTTCCAATAAAGCTTTGATGTTATAATTCCATAAAAAAATACATTTAAAATGAGGAGGCAAGAATATGCTTATATTTCTCTCTAGAAATTTTCTATTTGAGCGCCATTTCTTCCCACTCTTAGATAACATTTCAGGCGACATTTGTCCTCTTACTGCTTTAGGTGCATTTATTTGATGATAACATTGATTCTTTTTAAGTGGCAAATGCTTTTATTAAATAATATGTAAAATGTTGTATTACTCCTAGTCACTAATGATGTTTGCCTACCATACTAAAAATAAAATGTTGGCCTCTTGCAAGTATATAAAAAAAAACCTCTCTGTATAACATGCTGTTTTGAAAACAGGACTCTCTCTCCCTCCCTTTCATTCTTTCATCATGAACTCTGCCTGAACCACTTACACAGTCAAGGCCTCAGTCTCTTCCTAGAGTTTGGAGAGAGCCCACTTCATGCTAAAAGTTGAAGAGCTCTTCTAATACACACTTTCTTTGTTTGGGGTTGTCCGTAGAGCTGAGCTCCAGTACAGAAAGCTCATTATATACACTGTAAATAAGCAGCCCTCTTTTAAGATTCTCATGTGGGTTCATCATCATTGTAAACATATGTACATCTGAGTCCTTCGTAAGCTTCCTCCTCACCCCAAGAGATGCCATGTTGTTATAGATTAAAAATCATTAAGAATCAGAGGTGATATGGTGCATACATAAATGAAAATTTTAAATTCCAAAGGCCTCAGTGATACTAAGAGTCAGACATTTCCAGTGAATTCTTTAAATGGGTTTTGAAATATTAAGTGGGCACAGGAAAGTCAATTAAACTTAGTGGAGATGGCTAACATCACAAAAATATGATTAGAGAGATAGAGAAATAGATACCCACTTGTTTATTGAACAATAGGGTATTGTTTTCAAAGATAGCTTACAACTGTGTGCATATACAGGCACACACTATATAATGTTCCCACTCTTCGATAACATTTCAGGCAACATTTGTCCTCTTGCTGCTTTAGGTGCATTTATCTGATGATAACATTGATTCTTTTTAAGTGGCAAATGCTTTTATTAAATAATATGTAAAATGTTGTATTACTCCTATGCACTAATGATGGTTTCCTACAATACTAAAAATAAAATGTTGGCCTCTTGCAAGTATATATATATATGGATTTATATGTCTAGAAATTATATAATATAATCATATAAAGAACATGTCAAAATATACATTTTCTTTTCAGATAACATTTATAAGTTTAGCTTTTGGGAACACATATTGGAATCACCCATACATGTGAGATATGTGGGGAAAGGACTTCAATACAGCAGACAGCAGTACAGGAAGGAATTCTTATTGCTTGAAAGCGATTGGTAAGGCTGATTATATTGGAAGTTTTGAACAGGGGACATTTAGCAACAATAAATGCTTCTTGGGAAGGTCAGCCAGATATTTGTTCAAAAGTCATAGACACCTTTGACCCCAACCTTACCTTCATCCAGTAGTCCACAGACAATTCTAGCGTTTTCTGATCCATCGATGTTGATGTGTCCAATTTTTCCATGTAACTCTTCACATCATACAGTTGCGATTGCACAAGGTGGGCATCTGCTCCATAGTATATGCCCATAGAAGTGCTGCAGTTACCCTAAGTGTGAACACAGAGCTGACAACATGGAGCCAGGGAAAGGTTCTGCCATGTCACCCTGCTGTTGCGTCCTGGTTCCTGGCCATAAGGGTAAAACTGTAGAGGTGAAACTATAGAGCCCCATGGCCCCAGAGCAAGGTCTCTCTCCTGCATTCTGTTCCGGCTCTGCTGGTTCTCTGTGCGCTGACATAGATTTTGTGGACAAAGGGGACTTCATCCACCTGCTACTGCTTCTAATGCCCCAGGTTTTCCCTGGGCCTGGTATGTGTGCTGGCTGGCTACTTGTCCTTCACATTACAGCAGGGTCTTCTGTGTCTTTTAAAGCCAGAGAATGGCAGATTCCCTGCTCTGT
Source organism: Myotis davidii (assembly GCF_000327345.1). NCBI lineage: Eukaryota > Metazoa > Chordata > Mammalia > Chiroptera > Vespertilionidae > Myotis > Myotis davidii. The sequence continues at coordinate 1,652,045 of NW_006287546.1, read as the reverse complement.
GTGTCCAAATAAAACACCACATTTGGTTGTCCATCAAAATAACTTATGCCACTCAAAATCATGAAAGAAAAAGCATATTCAGAGAATCAGTAACAAAAAATGTGAAGAAAAAAAAGTTCAAACCAACTAAAACTCATCTGTGAAAAACATTCTAAAAACACAACTTCTTTATTTTTTTTTTTTTCGTTTCTCAGGTCATGTTACTTATGTGAATAAGTATAATGTTTTCATTCAGTAGGGACATCCATCCATAAACTCTCCTATTTTGCATTCTTGGTGTCATTTTAAAAAAATTAAGGTTTTTATTGTCTTCTTGTATTAAAACCCATGGTGCCTTCTGTGGGAGCTGCACAGAATTGAATGCTCAGCCATCATAACAAGAGAGTGAGGCTTTGAGGTTTTAGAAACCATTGCACATGCAAAGAGGGGCCTTCATTTAGCTTGAGCTAAAGATGGCAGTTTGTACCCACCAGAGGTACCTACCTCCAAAGGATAAAAATCTTAAAGCAATCAGCATTTTACCAAATGCGTAGGATCCTTGTATTTGCAAAGAGGAGTGGTTGGTCTATAACCATTTGAAATAAAATGAAACAGTCCTGTGGGCTGTGGGCCATCAAACCACATACTAAGAAGTGATGAAGACCATCAGCATCTGAGTCTCCCTAATGCTTCCCTTCTCCACTTACCACCCCCCCCCACCCCAATCTCTTCCCACCCGCCACATAAAATCAAAACTCTCACTACAATACTGTGACAAATTTCTCTGAAAAGGCTAACTAAATAGTGGAAAAGTGCTTTTTTTGTTGTTGGATTTTTAAGAAGACTTCAGAGGATAAACTGAATCCAGAAGAGGATGAATTAGAAACATGATGCTTTTAATTTTAATAAACCATCTAATGTCCTGATCTACAAACACAACGTTTATTTTCCAGGCTAAGAAGCGCTGCTGCTGTGTGCATTTGTTTTGTGAGGTCAGTCACCTTTCCCTCTCATGCGGACAATAACATATGCAAAAAATTCAACTCATACAAATGGACCCCACAGGAAAATCAATGCCTTTTTCGGTCATGCCAACGTAGTTATTTTCCTTTAATGATTTTGGGCTAACTACACACAGTCGAACAATGTTCACTAGAAATAGATTAACTCGGCCTTTCAGGGGATGTGAGCTGGCTTCCAATGTTGCTTCTGAAGACAAAAGCTGGCCAAACAAAAGCTTCTCCCCTCTCGTTCCTGGCTTTGATGCTGCTTTTCAGCCTTTCTGGGCCTTGACAACCTCATCGCTTGTGATTGATCTGAGAACCTGTGCACTTGGATTCCTTGAAACTTTTTGTCTTGGTTTTACTGGCATCTACTTTGCATTCAGGTCCCATATCTGTGACTTCATCATATCCATGTCCTGCCACCAGATACAGAAGCGCTTTGTTTGGCCTCTCTTCACGCTGGAGGAGTTTTTCCTAGGGGTTGCTTCTTGTTCTCCAACATGAAAATGTGCGAAGCATAAAACTCCAGCTGTGAATACTTACCTCCCTGCAGTGTTAAAAAGTTCAATATACAAAACACCTGGTTTCAAGTAAAATGTACATCAAGATATACGGCAAAGAGACAGATTTAATATACCCCATAGGGCCCTGAGGCAGTTTTTAAATTAAAGACACAACCCACTTTTTCTTTTTTCAGAGGAGGTTTTACTATTTTACAAATAATGAACCAATAAACATCATAGGGTTTGAAGGGAAAGTTGTAAGAAAAGGGTGGGAAGGATCATTGTCATGTAAATGAAAATCACACGCAGACACTACTTAGACACTTTGTAAATGCATTCCTGGTCAGTGAAATTCTTTTTACAAGTGATAAATGTGGCCAAAAGCTTCAATGATTGAAATTCTGTAGGGAATAGTAGGCCTTTTAACTTCAGTGACCTCCTAAATGTTCATCACAAATATAATTTATTTACCAGGAGATAAAAGTGGTAGAGTGGCCATTTTAATGCGAGGAACTCTCCTTGTTTGTTGTTTTCTTCCTTTTAAGAACTCTAAAAGTGTGGGAAATTATTATTAAAAAGTAATTGAATAATTACTTTATGCACTGTCTTTAATCCTCTAAAATTAAACTTTTTTTTTAGGTGGAAAATTGGGAGGGGTAGGGTGAAGCTGTCAGGAAACATTTTAGTATGACTTGCTGCAAGTTGTTCAATAGAAGATGATATATTTAACATTTTATTCTTCTTTCTCTGAATTTCATATTTCAAAGAAAAAAGAACCAAGTGGCTGTTCCTAGTAAGTTTGAATAGTGTGGCTATCTGGAGATGTATAAAGAATCATGTCAGTAAGGTACAGTCTCTTTCAAAGAATGTGCCAGAAACTCCAGCAGAAAGTGTATTTGCTGTTCTTGCCCCACCCCCCTCTAGTCATATCCATGCACACTCCCCTGGCCTCTCCCTCCTGCTTCTGTGGCCTAGGTACCTAGACAGTTCAGTTAGCTTCTGTGCAGGCATAAGCACCTACGTCACTCACATGGAGCACGAATGAAATGAAACAATAAAAAAATAAAAGAAAGATAACATTTCCTGACCTTTACTTGTGGTAAATAAATAATAAAAACATAAAGCACATATGTACAGACGTCGAAATGATGGAACTTTTTTTTTTTTTATAAATAAATGGGAGATGGCGCCGTAACCACGAAATGATGTACATTGAGTCCGACTAAACCCTAGGACTGTCTATATAGTAAAAGGCCAGGACCATAAGCATAATACCCCAACACTGCTCATCCAGTAGCCATGAGGTGCATTGACTACCTCCCAGCCCCCCACCCCACTCCCCGCCATTGCAGCATGGTAAACAAACAGGGAACCACAGGAATAGGGGGTGGCGGAGGGGCGGGACTGGGGACTGTTGAGAGGCAGCAGGCATCGGATGGCAAGAGGTGGTGAGCTCCTAGTCCCGTGTGGGGCTGCAGCGGTGACCTTTGCAGAGAGTCGCAAGGTGGGGAGCTTGGCAGGGAAGCTATGGAGAGTGTCCTGAGGGTTCTGGAGAGTCGCGGGATGAGGAGCTTCGTGGAATGTCCTGGGGTGGTGGAGGCGAGGGTCAGAGAGCTTCGGTGAGCGTCACAGGGCGTGGGACATGTCCCTGATCACAGGCTAGGCCTAGGGACCCTGTTTGTGCATGACTTCAAGCACTGGGCCTCTACTTGTATTATATTCACATGCATCTGAGATGCAGTTTTTAAGAAGCTCAGACCCAACCTTCTGGCCATAACTTCTGATTTCACCCCTCCCCGCTCCTTCTGCTGTCATATCATCAGCTGCATGATCATCATCACCATCACCATTATCCTCATCATCCATTAATTTTAATAAATGTTTTGATTCTACATTACCTGATTTCACCCCTCCCCGCTCCTTCTGCTGTCAATGTACTTTGAGCAAATAACTTTGCTGAGGTGCCCTCATCTGTAAAATGGGAAGGATGTTATTAAAAAGCTCATCATACTGTGAAGAGGATGAACTAAAATAGAAAAAAATCTTAGAATAATGCCTGTCACATAATAAAACTCAGAACTCTTAGCTGCCATATCATCAGCTGCGTGATCATCATCACCATCACCATTATCATCATCATCCATTAATTTTAATAAATTTTTTGATTCTACATTATATACATACCCTAGCAACACATTTTGATTCTATTTTACTTCATGTTTTGCTGAACTTCCGTTTTAAATATTTGGCAAAAAGGAAAGTATATTAGCATTATATATAAAATATTGATGCAGCCATTCCGCAATTATGTATTCATCAAAATTCAGGGATCCTTAATCTCCAGGATATTCTCCTTTTAAAATAAGGATGCTGCATCGGGTGTGGATTTGGGATATCTAAGTGCTGGGAATGGTTCTACTTTTAGTATAGCATGCATAAACATGCTGTATCATTTAATATCTCTGAACCAGAAAGACATAGCCACAATCTTGCTTGTTTATGTAAGGATGCTCTGGAATAGTCATAATATTTCTCCAGGTACTTAGTTCTTCTACTCTCTGCATTGATCATTTTTGTTATCCTGACAAAAGTCTCCAATGCCCCTTCTCACTTTTCCCATTCAGCAAAGTTGGATAGTCTTGCCAGAGGATATTAAGGTCATTAAATGTAAGCTCTCAAGGTGTTGCTACCTGCATCAATAACTCCTTCCCTCTTGCTAAACTAAAGGGATAGCTTTTCTTTATACCGAAGGCCAGTTTCAATACTTGCTAGTTCTCACGCTGCCACTTTCACCACCTTCTTGCTTATTCTGAACATAACCACAATCATCCTGTTGGTCAGATAATGTCTTTTCTCTGCTGTAAACTTTCCAGTGACTGTCGGTCTCACTCAGAGTAAACCCCAATGTCCTTCTCACCTCAATATCGACAAAGTCCTAGAACTATACTTCCCTGGATGTGCTCCCTAGAGGAGCAGCATCAACATCCCCAGGGACCTTGCTAGAAATGCAACTTTATTCTGTGCCTCAGACATACAGAAGAAGAATCCTTGGGAGCTGAAAAAAGCTGCATTTTACCAAGCCCTCCAGGTGATTCCAACACATGTCTCATCTTTCATTGTATTCTAAACTCATAGTTCCCCTTCATTTTCATTAACTATGCAGACATGCTCCCACCTCAGGGCAATTTTACTTTTGGTTTTCTGTGCTTAAAACACCATTCACCCACATAAACTCATGGCCTAATTCCTTGCCTTCTATATATATTTAGTCAAATGTCACCTTCCCGGTAAAGATTTTTCTCAAACACTCTATTTTAAATTTCATCTTCCCCATCAATTTGCATTTGATTTCCTGTCTCTGTTATATTTTCTCCATAGCATTTATTATCTTAGCAAATATAAAATAATGTGCTCATTAAATTCGCCTCTTCGCACTACAACATGAGCTCCTCTCCGTCTGTATCATTTTCAGCGATGTTCATGAGTCTATCTGACTAAAGGGCTGTTCCAAGACCTTGGTTTTGTGGGGGTCCATCTGAACTTCAACTTTATCTGTACAGCAGCAAAATCTGCATTTTTCAACTTTTACTGTGGCAACAAACAACCCTAAATCTTAATGTCTTAACAATCTTGTTTTTACTATATAGGGTCACATGGGGACTTTAGTTTTGAATAGCCCAAGAGAAATATCTGTTAACTGTGAACACTCTAATAACTGTACATTAATAGGGGTGTATTCATGTCCCCTGGAAGCTAAGAAATTTTATTAAATCTGAACTATACATTTTATTGCACTATTTATTTATAAGGCTAAACATGATATGAATATAAAAACCTCATGCTATTTTATCAATACAGCTTTGGTTTCTAACTAATAATCTTAAATTTAGCTTTGCATTTGCTATAGTATTTATTTCTATAAATTATGTTCTAGATAGAGCAGATGTGATACTATAGTTTGTCATTAATTTCCCAGTTTCAAAAGTGAAAAAATTCGTTTACCAAGGATGAAGTAAGATGACTTACTTGTCCTCACTCTGACAGTTAGTGGTATATCCAGAAACTACTTAAACAACTAAATTACTGGGTTAATATTAGAATTAAAAAATAACCCATACCTGACCTTCTAATTCAATATTCACAAAGGGGAATGGAACAAGAGAAGACAATTTGTTACATGCTTTGTATATAGTCTCCATACCAATTTGCAAGTATAGTATTTAAAGGCATATTGGAGGAGGGGGTTCTGCTAATATGAGATTGCAGAAGAGTAAAGTTAGGTTAGGTTACATTTCCAATCGACATGATGGGTCTCTTAGGATAGGTTGTTTCCATCTTCACGATCTCTACATCTTAGTTCTTCCAATGGGATGCCGCAAAGAGTTTTGTAATATAGACTACACACATGTTCCCTAGTGTAACAAGAGTCGTTAAACAATGATCATTTAGAAACTCCTTTCTCCTCAAGTGTTGTTAGAGATGAGCTACCCAGTAATGACTCTTACAGCTAACTCTGGAGAAAACACATTTCTTAATAACTTGATTTGATCCAAGAAACATGTACAAAATTGATATCTGGGCATTACATATTTTAGAATCAGTGCACCACACTGACAGTCCATTCACAAACACTGCAGGCACCTTCATGCTTCCCAAAGCTACTGAAAACAGAAATTGGATTATGCTATCGTCGTCATTTAACTCATAGTGAAAATAGCCTGATAAATGTTAGCCTGCCACTGGGCTGTTTAATTTTTCTATTTTGCCATGAGCCAATGTGATAAGGTACAATTTATTCAACATAATGTATGAACAAAATAAGTGCTGATTAAGATCCATAGCCAGATAACAATGCAGCTTCAATATCAGTGACAGCTTACACCAATTTAAGAATTTGAAGGAAGAGATAGCTTTAACTTAAGCTCATTGAAGCTCAATGCATTGAAATCACTTTACAATGCATGCTGTTAAACAACAACAAAAAATAAGAAGAAAAAGATTGAGAAACAATGACTAGAATTTCTTCATATGACGAGGAACCTTTGCAGCGAGTAAATGTTTATGTAGATCTATATTCTATGGGGAATGGCATGCAGAGGTCTATTGCCTGCAGTGCACACAGGAGAACTACTCTATACCAGAGTGTAGAGGCTGGAATGGGTGAAGTTGACATGCAATATGGTTGCAGTTGAGTCCACAAAAAGCTTTGGAACTGACCTTTAAGAATTGTCTCAAACTGCAGCAAAGGAGCTCAAGCCTGACATCTCCATCAGGCAATCACTGGCCATGGGCTGCCCCTTTGGAAGAAGTGTAACCTCCAACGAAGCAGTTGTCCACAGCTGAGTGCAATTCCCAGAGAGCTGTGCACCTGTGCTCCCTCTGAAGCCAATATCCACAGCTGGTGGGAGATGGCTGTGTTGGTCCTGAAGGGGGTATCCGGGCAGAGGGGTTTCACAGTGTCCATTTATATCTGTCTAAACCAGTGGTTCTCAACCTTGGTTGCACATTAGAATCACCTGGGAATCTTTTGAAAATCCTGATTTCTGGGCCTCATCCTCCGGAAATTCTGTTTCTTTCTTATGGGGTGAGGCCACACATTAGTAACAAAGAAACAGAATTTCCGGAGGATGAGGCCCAGAAATCAGGATTTTCAAAAGATTCCCAGGTGATTCTAATGTGCAACCAAGGTTGAGAACCACTGGTCTTAACCATCTTAGAAAGGTAATGTGTGCAGAGTGAGACTTTAGCTCTCTAGCTCAGAACCCATTAAATCTACTCAGAAGACAAACTGTTGCTAGGCAATGTGCAGTTTAATGTAGGACAGCATGGCAAGCCAGGATTCTCCCATAAAGGTTTTCACTGCCTGGTAAATGCTGACACTCCCTCTTCATAAGTAGATCAAACCTCTATGACTAATGTGAACTCTCTCATTGACATGTGATTCTATAGGCTGGCCCATTAATAAACCACCAGTATTGCATCTTTATATATCCTTATACATAATGTGATGCCTGTAGGACACATCAAAAAGTCATGCTTCATATTCCTGAAGTTTGGAGTTCAGGTCAGATGAATGCATAAAACCCTCAAACACTTTACTTGTGCTCAACCCTGGTTTGACCAGCACCTCTAATCTATGCTTAGTCAAGCACACAATATATACATCTTCTAGAAACCAATTTTCAAGGCTGAATTCTTTAGCCCTTCTCTTCTGCAGTTGTGAAGGGGGTGGGGAGTTGGTGTGTACATTCCAACTGATCTCTGAACCAGAAACCCTGGAACGCAGACTGTTTTTAACACAGCAGCAGGCTAGGTCCTAGCCACAGAACTGTCAGTACTAAGACTCCCTAGCACATGTGGGTTTGAGGTTGAGATGAGATCTGGATGTTTGGAGAACTAGTTGGAGAACAACAGTAGGGACCTCCCTTTAGATGTAGGCTGTAGTTTGAATTAGCTGCATTAGTCACTTTGCATTTTACTTTCCCACAAAGACATATTTGCATACTTTGGAATTAGAACAACATATCTAATCTCTCTCAAACGTCTATAAGCTGTTGCCATATGTAATATGTGTTCTTGTTAACTTTCCAAGGAACATATGATAAGTTTCAGATGCTTAAGAGCCGTCATCCAGACCGGGCAACAGTTGTGGCTGCTGCCATGTGCCTGTGACCATAAGTATAGGTATGAAGTGGGGTGAGGGGGTTGGGGTGGCCAGTGACTGTGAACTTCTTGTCGACCGGGCTGTGCTTTATTCACCATTTGTTCCTACCACTGCACACAATGAATGCTGTATAGTAGGGATGCTAGTTTTTTGTACTAAATAAACAGGGTATTTCTTCTGAACCCTTGTTGGCTCCTCTTTAAAATGACTCAAATCCTTGGGAAAACAGGACTCTGATGGCATTGAGAGCCAGAGTCTATACAAGGCTATGCACCTGTGAATGCACAATAAATCTTGGTTGACTGGTTGACTAGTGTATACAATACTTCTTTGGTTCTCCTAAAGATCAAGCAATGGAGTAAATAATCTTGCAAGGTCTCTTCCAGCCTAATAATTCCACTTTTGTCTTACTAGTCACAGATGAAAGATGATACTGAGAGCTATAATATTGCCTGTTTCGACATGTGAACTTTAATAAATGATGCATGGCATATTATGCTTTCTACTTGAAGCACACGTGTAGATGGCCTTTCATTAGTAACCATGGCCCAGATGCTATTTTGACACCAATGGTCAGGTGCTTCACCTCATGCACTGAATAGAACTTTAAACAAAAAAAATGCAGTCTCCTATCACATTGCTTCAGGCCAGGTCTGTGGCCGTTACCTCTCAGAAATCAGTGTGCATGGGTGATGCCTCCCAGTGCTGTATTTTCTTACATTAATGTTAATGAGTGACAATAGAATCATTTAGGGAGTGAAAGGTCCTTGGGATTGGTAGTTACGGGATGCAGAGTCAAATATTCCTTTCCACTTCTTGTTCTCACTCCTCATTTGAGTATGGAATCTGTGCCACTTTACAGAATGCCAGTAAATTATAGAAAATTATGTTTAAACCAGAAATAAATTACCCATAATCACGTTATCCAGAAGCTATTGTCTTCTATTCACATTATAGCACATTTCCTTATAATTATTTGTATATGTAATACATGTTCATCCTATATAATAAAAGCCTAGGTGGTGTCAAGCCCGCACGTAATGCCCTCGTGCAACGTTGTCACAAGATGGCTGCCACAAGATGGCCACACACACAGCAGATATGGGGCCCGATGGCCACTCCGCATGGTGAGACCTGGGGGTCCCAGGGCTCTGCGTGGCATGGAGGAAGGCAGGGGAGGGCAGTTAGGGTGTCTCCGCCACCTCGAGCAGAGGAGGCAGGTCCCAGTGGAGGAGGTGGATCACTGAATAGAACTTTAAACGACGTTGTCACAGGCAGCAGGGGAGTAGTTAGGTGTCAATCAGGCTGGCAGGGGAGCAGTTAGGGGCAATCAGGCTGGCAGGCAGGCAGGAGAGCGGTTAAGAACCAGTGGTCCCAGATTGTGAGATGGATGTCCAACTGCTGGTTTAGGCCCAATATCACAGTCAGACATCCCCCAAGAGGTCTCAGATTGGAGAGGGAGCAGGCCAGATTGAGGGACACCTCCCATGCATGAATTTCATGCACCGGGCATCTAGTATAAATATAAATGTAAATTATAATTATAAATACAAATGTAAATCAGGAGGAGCTGCATGCGTAGATGGGCGGGAGAGGACTGCGTGCTGCCCCCACCACAGCAGCCACGGGGAGGCTGAGGCTGGGGTTGGGCCAGAGTAGAGACACAACACACAGAGAGGCTGGGACTGGGGGTGCGCCAGAGTGGAGACACAACACACAGGAGCGCCTGCCACCACCCCAGCAGACAAAACGTGGCAGCCGGGGGAGTGCTCAGAGCAGCCACTGTGGGGCTCGGGGCATGCCCCCACCCCAGTGGACACAACACTGTAGCTAGCCAGAGCTATGCAGGTCAAGCACGGGTCCAGGCCCCCCACGGGATGCCTCCTTGCACAATTTCAATCACGCACTGGGCCTCTAGTATAAATATAAATATATAAGTATAAATAATCATTTTTGTATCCTGTGTGTGAAATTTTGTATCCTGATCTAGTTTATCATACCATACACATTTTTGCCAAATTTGCGGGGTTCTAAGTGTTTTTTTCCCCCTCACAAATGGTCCTTTATAGCACACACTTTGCTTCCTTCTTTACACTGTCATTCATTCTCCAACTCCTTCGAAATCTTCATATCATCACCCTGCAGAAACTGGTAGGTCCCCTGTTTCCTACAGAACATCTTTCACTTAAATTTTTTTAAAAAATCCTCACCCAAGGACTTGCTTGGAGAGATGGAGGGTGAGAGAGAGAGACAAACATTGATTGGTTGCCTAGCATAGGAGCCTCCACTGGGGATTGGATCAAACCCACCACCTTTTGGTGAACTGATAATGCTTCAACCAACTGAGCCATTCGGCTAGGCTAGGGCTATAGCCTACTTCTTATATTTGTCGCCAACCACCATGATTTCCAAAAGCCTGTGCTCTAGATCTTTCCCCTAAATCCCAGTCATCCTAGTATTTATTGAGGTCTTGTCAATTGTCACCCATGGTTGTATTTCTTGAGAATCCTAAGGTAAGACATTGTGCCTGACAGAAGTCCTGTGGTCAAATGTTGCAATTTTACCAGAACCTACGAGATATTAAACACAACTCAAAATATATCATTCAGATGTCTTTGTTTCGAGCCCCAACCTCATTACCCTTCTGAATTCCCTACCTAGGTTCAGGACCTCTTCATCCAACCAGGCAGTAAAGGTCGTCCTCCATAGACCCCCTTCTGTATCCCAGTTAGCTACCAAATTTTCTTTTGTGCATCTTTTCAATTTAACTTTCAATATCTGAACATCTTTTTCCAGGATTACTGCAATAAAATTCTAAATGTCTTATCTTCTTTCTGCTTTGCTCCCATTAATATTTACTTCAAATTGCTAGCAGAGTGGCCCTTGCTATAAAAACAGTCATTTAACCAATTTAAAAAATGAGCAAACATAATGATGGCAAAATAATGGTGGGCTCCCAGTGCCCAATAAATGATTCACAATCTATTGATGTGTGATAGCTCAATCTATCTATTAAGCTACGTATAAAGAACAATTAACTGTAAGTGAATGAACTTTCTAACTATATTTTAGAAGGTGGTTTTAATAAATATTTTTGTCTTTGAGGTTTGAAGTAATATTGTTGTGAATATTTGTTATTAAATTATCTCTACTAAGGTTAACAACACTATGGAAAACATTGTTTAAAGAGATAATTTGGCATAGTAGCTAAAACTTTAGGCTGAGTAAAAATAAAATATTTAAATCCCAGGTCTGCCTCTAGCAATATAACATTAAACAAATTATTAAACCTTTTTGTTCTTGAGTTTCTACATTGGTAAGATGGTAATTGTACAGCTAAAATAATGTTAATTAAACATTAATACATTAATTAAAATTAATACATTAAGACAGCTTCTTATAAGCCTGGCACAGAGTAGGGGAATAATACATTTAATTACTCATTACCTGATGACAGTTTATGAAATTCACAGGTAAGAAACTAGTGAGTGCACAAGAAAAATTAAATTTTTAACAAATATATTTTAATTGATTTTAGAGAGAAAGGGAGAGGAAGAGAGATAGAAACATCAATAATGAAGAGAATCATTGATTGGCTGCCTCCTGCCCACCCCCTATTGGGGACTGAGCCTACAACCTGGGCGTGTGCCCTGACCAAGAATCAAACCTTGACCTCCTTCATAGATCCATGCTCAATCACTGAGCTACAGTGGCCAGGCCAGAAAGACTAACTACTTCACAGACACATTTAAAGATAGTTAGGATTCTCCTTTTTTATATTTAAGTACACGTGCAGTGGATCTTTGAGAAATACTATAGTATTTAGTTATATTAACTAAAGTTGCATCAATGCTTTCTACTGACAAAAGAAGTGAGGTGCGCTGTTAGGGGCACCAAGGTCTGAAGGTTCACTTCTCGCTCATTCTCAGCTACTTAGATTCTCTGGGCCTCAGTATTCTCATCCATAAAAGAGGGACAGTATCTGTCTCCATGACTCAGTTAAGATAGTGAAGTCAAAGGACAAAGTTGGCACTAAGTAAATGGTAGTGGCTATTATTATTTTTAAATAGACTGTTTCACTCTGCTCTAAAATTACAAAAAAGGATACCATTCTCTACAAATAAATAATATAGCCATGTTTGTAAATATTTAAGATGATGTCCAAACTTATTTTTATTTAACTCAGAACAAAAGCAAGAAAAGGAGACTTTTGTAATACTTTAATCAATAAAGAATTTTTAATAATTTAACAATATAATTAAAAGTTAAAAAAGAAAAGAAAAAGAGCAAGAGAGGAAAGTGAACACCTAAAAGATAGCATAGGTTTGCTTGCATAACCACTGGTAGTGCCTGGTCGGTGTGGCTCAGAGGTTGGATGTGGGGCCATGCACCAAGAGGTCACCAGTTCGATTCCTAGTCAGGGCACATGCCCAGGCTTGATTCCCAGCAGGGACCTTGTAAGAAACAGGTAGTCGATGTTGATGTTTCTCTCTCATCAATGTTTCTATCTCTCTCCTTCTCCCTTCCCCTCTTTTAAAAAATCAATAAACATTAACAACAACAACAAAAAGATACAACCATCAGGAGGCCTGAGACCCAGGTATAGGAAAAGCTAAGCTCTTCTATTAGGATTTTATTGTTTGTCACCACCTTTGTGTGCTGTTAAGTTTGCTCTGCTCACTGTACTTCCTTCAAATAGTAGAATCTCTCAGTCTGAGATATAGGTGGCTCTAAGCCAGGTCTAAGCATTTAAAAGTGATTAAGAATCATTTGGGACAATATAAAGTATTTGATTTAATTTAGTTCTGGATTTTGTTTTTTCCCTTCCAAAGGAAGATTTCTGGGTTATGTACAATTTTTTTTATATCAGTAATCTTCAACTCCCTTGAATAGTGCTACAAAATAATAACTAGATGACAACTTCTGACAAAATAAAAATGTATTATTGAAGTCTTTACCAACATACTAAATCCATCAGGAAGATTTCTACAAGTCTATTTTTTTTCTGTCAAATTATATGAAAAATAAATTTGGATCCTGCGATAATCCTATTAATAAGTAAAGGTAATCCTGGAAAGCCAATTGGAGTGCTAGCTAGTTGAAATTTACTAAAACCACAGGATGGCTCATGATTTGAGTTTATACTGTTTCACTACCAGACAGCTTTAAGAGTTTTCAGAGAAAAAGATCCTATTTATAATCTTGATAAAAACATAAAAGCACTGAAATTTAAATCTGAGCAATAAATTCATGTGAAATGAAAAATTATTCTCCTTAAGACTGTGCTCCACCTGAGACCAGGCACCAGGTTTTCCGTTGCATCTACCAAGAAACTCCTTCAATCATTGTTTTCTCCTTACATGCTTATCTATAAGCCATAATTCACCTCACCACACCTGAGGGTGGGAATGAAAGGCATTTAATCCTATCAAATTTCCAACAACCTTTTTTCTACCTTCCCTAATGATATTATGCATTTCCTCTTCCCTTACCAAACCCCTCCCTAGGTATATTGTTTAAAAATAACATTATCCTTTCTAACATCCTGTGAGATAAAGTGAAACAATTCACAGCTGTCTGCAGATGTTTCGGAGAGAATTCTGTATGATCCAGGCAAAAGCAAACTTTGTTTTGTTTTGTTTCACCAGTCCAGATTTTAATGTCAGATGGATAATACAGAATTTAAAAATAATAATAATAATTGTGCTGTTCATTAGGTAGTTCAGAAGAGAAGCAGAGGTTACTGGCTCTGGATGGTAGAGGCTCGATGGAAGTACAAATACCAGGCCGGGGACCTTGTAGCTCCCTTCCTTGTCCCCAGGCCAGCAGCACAGTGGGGCCAAAGGCTGCTTTTGCTTCATTATCCAGCTGCTGTCATTGAGTTTGTGACTGGGTCTCAGCCCTTTAAATATGCTTGTCTCAATTTAGACAGCTCATGCAGAAGGCCAAGGCCATTTTCATTGATTCTAGGCCACATTGACATGCACATTAAAAAATGAAAAGTGGATCCTCAGAGAGGAAAAGCCGTAAGTACACGCCCAGCATTATCAGTTCTTACACCAATTAAGTCCATGAAAGCTGGCACGCAATGGGCAGTCATTACTTCATGCAAAGGTAGCACAAAGTTCTACTTTCCTGTAGCTTTTACAGCCATTATAGTCAAAGCTAACAAATGCCATTGCTATCTCATTTCTAGTACAATTACTGCACTTTGATAAAATACTCTCGGGGTTCTTTCCCAGAAAAAGGCAGTGCAGTAATGCAGCCTTACACTAATCAAAAGCAATTCTGGACAGAAAACATTCATTTTATGAATATAAAAATGTCCTCTATTATATTCGAGACAAAGTGTAATGGTGGCATTCTGCAGAGCTACAGGGCAAATCTTAAAAGTAATTTACTGGCCATGAAATAGATTCTTAATTATAAAATAAGGTTCATTTAGATAAATTCACTATAAAATGAATGATGATGGGATGGCATATAAGTGGATTTTACCTTTATGTGTTTCTTTTCTTTTTCATTCCTTTCCTAAAAGTATGATCAATACAAATGTTTACATTACTTAGTGTTTTCCAATGGTTCTTAAAAGAATTATTAGATATTCTTTATGGTATTCTTTATTATACTTAAGTTATAATTGTCTTCCAAGCATAAGAATTTATACGAAATATATATTTGATCATTTAAATGATCAAACATATATATATGTGTGTATATATATGTATATATATATATATATATATGATATAGAGGCCCAGAGCATGAAATTCGTGCAGTGCGGGGGGAAGGTTCCCTCAGCCCAGCCTGAGCCCTCTCCAATCAGTGTAATTAGCATTTACCCTTTTATTAGTATAGATATATATATAAAGTATATATAGATATTTTTCTCATATATATCTGAAAAAAACACACACCCCAGAACATTTTTAAAGGAAAACAATCTTTGCAGTGACTGTTTCTGGATGTCTTACTATTTTATTTCGCTATTCTAAAGACAAACTTAGATTACTAAGCAAGGGCCAGGAACGTAGCTTTGTTCCATCAAATACATTGCCTTTCTTTATTTTTTGGAAGAACTAACATGGATATAATTTGCTCGGCATTTAATTTTCAAAATATGAAAAGCGTTCCTGTGCCTATATTTCATTTAAAAAACTCCTACTGTTCACTACACCCTTAAATTTGCTAGTCAATGTCATTAACTAATTTCCAATTAGTAACCTAATTCATCTTTATAGTAATCCTAAAATAAATCATATTGTCATAATTATGATCATGTCCATTACACAGATGAGAAAACCAAGGCACAGAAAGGCTCACTGACGACAGTCATCCAGCTAATGAGTGGTAGGGCTGGAAGTGAACCTATGCAGTACAACAACACCTAAGTTCTGTTTTAACCCTAAATAAATGCTCTTACCCTTTTCTGTGCACTGCTGTCTCATTGTGATGTTCACAATACCTTGTCATTTCCCCCTTTTTATAATAAAATAAAAGAGTCTTAGAGAGGTTAATAGACTAGTTATTATAGAATCAAGTTACAGAGTGTTTTTTTTTTAATTCAGTATTTATTTTTTTCTCACAGCACCATGTTACAGTTAATACTTATGTCTGTGAGAAGCAACACATGTACTGTGACTATTATATAATTTTTTGACTATGAGAAAAGCATTATTTAATACATCTTGACTTAAGGTTCCACACTACATTTCTTTAGCAGCAAAAGGTTTTCAGAGGAGTTCACCAAAATAAGCAAAAAAGCTCCAAATATACATTAAGAATAAGACATTGGCATATTGTCACCCTAAATTAACTTAGTATTTGCATTATGAGCTCATGTAAGGAGACTGCTCATGAGACTTTTAGGGTGAGCACTATCAGTGTTAATTAATTGGTGTTAATTAGTACAAAAATAAGCAGAATATACTTTTTAATAAAATCAGTCAGCAAGATTAATGATGTTCTCAGGAGTGGGCTGGAAGAGGTAAGTGAGGGGAAAAGGAGGACCTATGTAATACTTTCAACAATAAGGATTTAAAAATGATAAATTTTAAAAATACAGTAAGAAAAAATGTTTTTTAATATCCTTAACATTGTCTGATCATAACAACACAACTTGATTCTAAGGCCTTGGGAGGGAGGTTGCAATGAGTTCGGCTGTGATATGAATGAATTTAAATTGCTAGTGATTAAATGGCTGCCTCAGAAAACCAGAAACCTGGCCTCTCATACTGTGTATTCACTGGAGGAGAGAGATTAAATTGTGTAGTGGTCACTGTGGTGCTTTAGAGAATTAGATATTTTCAATATTTCATTTTGTTCACACAATTCAACTTTTTCTTTTATCCATGAAAGCTGGGTCAGCCCTCAAAATGACAATTATTTTTTTAAGCAAACAGCTCTTTTTTCTCAATCTCTCCCTAACTTTACACTTCAGAATAAAGAATAATAGTGGTACCTTTTTTTTTCTTTTAAATGAATATAGGTTGCTTTTTAAAAATATTTTTAAATTGATTTTTAGTGAGAGAGGAAGGGAGAGGAGGAGAAACATCAATGTGAGAGCAAAACATCGATTGGCTGCCTCCTGCATGCCCCCTACCAGGGTTCAAGCCTGAAACCC
>NW_006287546.1:1633485-1634581 GCF_000327345.1 Myotis davidii | reverse complement strand
TGGTGAGTGCAGCAGCGGTGGCAGAAGCCTCTCTCACCTCCGCAGTAGAGCTAAAGAGCAGTGATCCCAGCAGTAAGGAACAGCAAGCAGGCAGGTGGTAAGGAGCGAGGGGTCCAGACTGCAAGAAGGATCCTGGACTGTGAGAAGGATGTCCGCCTGCTGGCTTAGACCCATAAGCCGGCAGGCAGACATCCCCCGAGGGGTCCCAGACTGCGAGAGGGTGCAGGCCAGGCTAAGGGACTCCCATTCAGGGGCCAGGGAGAGGTCAATGGGGGAAAAAGGAGACCTATGTAATACTATATGTAATACTTCAAACAATAAAGAATTTAAAAACAACTTTGATTCAAATGTTTTATTAGAATTATATACAAACACATCAAAAAATTCATAATCTGTTAAAAAAATAAAAAAAAAACCACTTGCCAAATAGTAATAACCCCATAGTATGTGTATGTGCATGTGCAGGTTTATAGATATGACATATGAAGAAGGCTAAATATTTAATAGTCTTTCTTTCTATTCTTTAAGTTACATAATATATTTTGGTAATTTTTATAATATTTGTTTGTTTTTATTTATCTTTATTGTTGAAAGTATTACAGATGTCCCCCTTTCTCCCCATGTGCCCTCCTCCCAAGCCTTCGCCACACTATGTCTGTGTCCATGGGTTATGTTTATATGCATATAAATTCTTTAGTTAATCTTTCCCCCTCTTTTATGATAAGAATCCATTTTTTCTAACTAGAAAATATAACTATATAATAAATAACTATATATACATGTTTTAACAGTCAAAGCTATAAAGTCTATGAATAACCATCATTTTATACAGAAAAAAATATAGGTATGCATGGCTGGGAGAAATTAACATAAAAATTAACTAAAATCCAAGGTAGTTTCCTTTTCTTTCTTTATTTTTTTTTTGCCCTCTTTTCCCAAATCTATCTCAGAACTGCATGGTTTGGTAATTGTAGAAAGTTTTTGTTGTTCCTTTTAGGTAAATCACAGTCAACAGAACAAAGAAGAAAATCACAACATTAAGAAAGTAGGCCCTGGCCGGTTTGGCTCAGTGGATAGAGTGTCGGTCTGCGGACTC
>NW_006287546.1:1630975-1633131 GCF_000327345.1 Myotis davidii | reverse complement strand
GCCCCCGAGGGGTCCCAGACTGCGAGAGGGTGCAGGCCAGGCTAAGGGACTCCCATTCAGTGCAAGAATTTCATGCATTGGGCCTCTAGTTTAAATATAATAGCAAGTCACATTGATATTTTTCTATTTAGCTTATTTCACAAAGTTTCCTGTACATTTTGAACTTCCACATCTATACGCCAATTGTTTCTATTTTCTTATGACTTATGCAAGAAGCTGGAGAACCCAACAGAATGAATATTGAGTTTATCATTGCACCATTCAGGGGTCACTAAGGATATGAGCCTCCAGAATTGTCATGGGGAAAGTTATATAAGGGTTTTACCCTAAACAAAAGGGGGTACCTGGGACAATCAGGACCTGGAATATAGGTGAGATCACAGCAGGAGTCAGTCCTCTGCAAGCGTTGGGAAGCCAAGAAAGCACCAAACTGAGAATAAGAGAGAAACTGAAGGTCATGTCTGGGAAGCTGGAGCCTCTGCATGATTAAAATTCTGGACCTAGAACCAAATCTCTGCTCATGGAGTTGGGATCACTGTTGTTCAACAGGGCCAATGGACAGGAAGAAAAGTTGTGCATGGGCCAGAGAAGAGCAAGGAACAGCTAGAGCCCATCAGCCATAGTTGTGTTCCTTGTCACTACACCTGACAACAAAAACATTTAGTGAGTAATTACAATTGATTGGCTACCATCTTCCAATTTCATGTCATTCCCCTTTTTGCCAACTTGTACCTAGACCATGGACCAAAAGGTGATCCTAGGAAATATCATTCCTAGCTTAACAAAATTTATAATTTATAAACCATCAGGGTCTGAACGTATAGTTCTATTGATATCTACCAATAAATCACATCTTCCAGTATTCCAGTCCTGGTTTACCTTCTCTGTCCATACATCCCATGGATTTTAGCATGCTCATGTGATTTTCTTGGGACAATGGGCCATAAGCAAGCATGGGGATTGCTTTAAGAAACCAGCAGAAGTGAAGATAGGGAGACCAATATAGGACTCTATTCATCTCTCCTCTGATGATGACAGGCCTGCTGGGCAGAGAGTTGGGGTTCTGCTCTGGCTCTGTCAAAACTATGATCATGTGAAAGTGTGGAATGACCCAAAATAGTACCAGATCTTATCTGGTCTACACTTGCAGGTTTTCTCCTGATGAACTTTGCTGCCACAAACACAATCCTCATTTTAGGAGCTTGAATATTCTATTTTGGGTTCCAGCATGACAACAAGGAAAACAGAAGGTAAGGAGCATCCTGCCTTTAGTCTGCAGAAAGCTCTTCCCCTAGTGGTTGGAGAGGTTTTAATACATGGGAGAAATATCTATGAGTGGGAGCTGGTGATTTGAGCCTCTATGGAAGCTTGAGAGAAAATCTCCTGGGCTGAAGAGAAGAAAACGTTAGATGGAGATGAATAAAACATAACAGTTAAGTGCCTCAAAGAGATTACCCCATTTTGTGATACTAGGCAGAGCTTTGGATGGGAGACTAGGAAGAGGGGTAAAGAGAAATGGGGGAAGAAAGAATCAAAATGGAAATGGATTAACAGGAAATCCATGTCAGCATCATGGCCCATTGTGATCATAAAAGAGGTGAATGGCTACATACCCCTAAATATGATACAGAAATATCTGCTACCTATAAGCAACCTGAAAGTGGGAACAGGTCAACAGGGCCCAGCATGGAGTCCTGTGTGATGATCTGACAACATGAGAACTTCTTTAGCGATTATCTTCTTAGGCAAAGACTCAAGACTAAGTGTCACACCATGGAATGCAATCTCAACATGCAAATAGAGTTTACTTCAATGGAAATAGGAGTGTTATTGTTATATTTATTGACTACAGACACCATTTCTTATCTTTACATCTAGTGTACAGTTATCTAATACACTCTACAAAGTAGTGAGTAATTAAACAGTTGCTATAAATTCATCCTGTAAGAGTAGAGGGCTGGATTGTTTTCCTCAGGAGGCATTTAGTGATGTGAGAGAAAAGAGGGCTTGCAAATATAATAGAGACGAGCAATAGATAAAAATAGGAAATACATACATATATATTATTTATTAAAAACATGGTATCAAAAAGACCAATAGATATTGATAGATATGAAAATTAGAAAAAAAAGGTAGTAGATTATAAAACAATGTTA
>NW_006287546.1:1628752-1629986 GCF_000327345.1 Myotis davidii | reverse complement strand
ATCTCTTTCCCCCTCTTTTATGATAAGAATCCATTTTTTCTAACTAGAAAATATAACTATATAATAAATAACTATATATACATGTTTTAACAGTCAAAGCTATAAAGTCTATGAATAACCATCATTATACAGAACGTAAGCGCCCACGCGAGGATTTCCATTCCCAGCCACAGAGCACGCGGTTCTGACCCTGGCAACCCCTGGGCATTAGACACACGGCTCTCGAGCTGGGTTTGATCAAATGCATTCTGGAAATGAACTTGCCTCTTGCTTTACTTAGTAATTACTGCTGTGGAAGAATCCAAGACGCGGGGATGGTAACATGCCTGCAACAGACCTGCTGCCGTCTGTCTGCCAGCGACGCTGCAGGAGGAACTGGTATAAATACGCGTGGCTTTGGCAGGAAGCAGCAGCGTTGCGAGAATTGTGAAGGCAGCCCTGGCCGGTTCGGTCTGCGGACTCAAGTGTCCCAGGTTCGATTCTGGTCAAGGGCATGTACCTTGGTTGCGGGCACATCCCCAGTGGGGAGTGTGCAGGAGGCAGCTGATCGATGTTTCTCTCTCATCGAAGTTTCTAACTCTCTACTTCTCTCCCTTCCACTCTGTAAAAATCAATAAAATATATTTTAAAAAAAGAAAGTAATGTTGGACTTACACAATTAATAAGAAAGTAAAATGGAGAGAATTATATAAAGACTTAAAGGGATTTTACTTTTGATTGCATACATACAAAAAATTCTATATCCTTTATCACATTATACCACAAAAAAGCATTGTGACATATAATTTCAGATTATTTAGAAATCATAAAAATGAGAATTGATGACATATTTTCTAATGAGAATTAAGCTATTAGAAATTTGAAATATGCTATATAATAAACCCTAGTATGAAAATCGACCAAACGGCAGAATGACCAGTCACTATGATGCGCACTGACCACCAGGAGGCATATGTTCAATGCAGGAGCTACCCCCTGGTGGTCAGTGTGCTCCCACAGGGGGACTTCTGCTCAGCCATTAGCCAGGCTGATGGCTGGTGAGTGCAGCAGCGGTGGCAGAAGCCTCTCTCACTTCCGTGACAGCACTAAGGATGTCTGACTGATGACTTAGGCCTGCTTCCTGTGGGTAGTGGGCCTAAGCTGTCAGTCAGACATCCCCTGAGAGCTCCTGGACTGTGAGAGGGCACATGAATTTCATGCACCAGGCCTTTAGTATTTTATATATTCCAAGCTA
>NW_006287546.1:1618827-1627597 GCF_000327345.1 Myotis davidii | reverse complement strand
AATGTCCCATTGTGATCATAAAAGAGGTGAATGGCTACATACCCCTAAATATGATACAGAAATATCTGCTACCTATAAGCAACCTGAAAGTGGGAACAGGTCAACAGGGCCCAGCATGGAGTCCTGTGTGATGATCTGACAACATGAGAACTTCTTTAGCGATTATCTTCTTAGGCAAAGACTCAAGACTAAGTGTCACACCATGGAATGCAATCTCAACATGCAAATAGAGTTTACTTCAATGGAAATAGGAGTGTTATTGTTATATTTATTGACTACAGACACCATTTCTTATCTTTACATCTAGTGTACAGTTATCTAATACACTCTACAAAGTAGTGAGTAATTAAACAGTTGCTATAAATTCATCCTGTAAGAGTAGAGGGCTGGATTGTTTTCCTCAGGAGGCATTTAGTGATGTGAGAGAAAAGAGGGCTTGCAAATATAATAGAGACGAGCAATAGATAAAAATAGGAAATACATACATATATATTATTTATTAAAAACATGGTATCAAAAAGACCAATAGATATTGGAAGCTAAGAAAATTAGAATTTGAAGATAGAAGCTTGTAAAACAATGTTAAATAAAGGCAAGGTGTTTTAAAAATTGACTTAAGTATTAAAACATTCTAAGATATGGAAAAATGTATAGATTATCTGGTTATCCCATATATGAGGCCATTCAGCTACCATAACAAAATGCCACAAACTACGTAGCTTTAAAAACCCCACATAAATTGATTTCTCAGTTCTGGAGGCTGAAGTCCTGGATAAGGACAGCATGGTTAGGTGAGGGCCTCATCTGGTTTGCAGAATGCTGACTTCTTGTATCCTTTCATGGTGGAAGGGGCTAGAACTCCCCGGGGCCTCTTTTATAAGGGCATTAATCCCATTCATGAGAGCCCTTTCTGTTCTCCTAATGTAATCACCTCCCAAAGGTCCTACTTCCTAATTGCATCACATTGGGCATTAGCATTTCAACATATGAATTTTGGAGGAACACAAACATTAAGCCTATGGTACTGAGATATCTGAGTTAGCAGTATGCTAAATTAGAAAGACTTTGCAAGCTGTTACAGAAAGTAACATGCGCTAAGGGAATAAACACAATAAAAACAAGAACACAAGTTAAAGGGTTTGACTATTAAAGACACGGGAAAACAAGAAAGCAATTTGAAAAAGAGTAACGATGGGTTTTTAAATGGAAAAGTTAGATGAAGAAATGCGTAAGATTGACACAATAGCTATGGGAGAAATAATTCATAAATATGGAAATAATATTCTTCAGGAATCAAAAAAGGGGTGGGATCACTTAAAGATGAGAAGAACCATCTCTTCTTCAGAACTCTTGCAGAAGTATGCTAATGGGTGTGGAAATAGGTTACATACAAAGAAAAGATGGTGGGGCATTGGTAAGACAAACACCAGCTGTTTTTAAATTCATAATAAAAAAAGATAAAAGCAAGAATATAGATCAGTCTGTGGTGGCAAGTAATTGTGAAGGAAACTGAAAAGAACAGGCGTAGAAGAACTTTTATGAGAAACAAGGAAAAATGTGGGTGGGCTTCTTCTAAATTAATATTTACCGAAGAAAAAAATCACAAATGAAAATGACTGCCAGACATGACTGTTTTCTTTTGGTCAGTACAAACCTGTTACTCTATCTCATCGTTCATGGGAAACTCCTCAGGATCTGGCTCAGTGTAGCTTGATTACAAGTTGCAAGTGCTTTATCTACAAAATAGACATAATAGAGCTCACATTTCCCAGGGTTGTTATGGGAGTTAATTAATGTTTATAACACCCTCTAGAACACAGAATCTAATATCTGCTACTCACATATGAACTCAGGATAACCTGAAAGGCCTACTGAAGCCCCTTTGCAAATACTATATGTCAGCAATTGAGCTAATAAATGAAGAAATTTAAATCCCCTTGTATATACTTTTACTTTATAAATGTCTATTTCTTAACCATAAATGTAAGACATAGACAGAAAATATAACCACATACTAAGAAGACAGGTCTCCAAAATGAATTAAACTGATAGGTGACTCACCTAGGGCAAGTGAAGGGTTATTTCAGAATGTTCCATATGCCAAACACAGACATCACAGAAGGACTATAAAAATAAATACTTCTAAATACTCAAAGAGGTAAATTATGTTCCTGAAAAACATAATTGTCACTTTAGGAAACAACTTATGATTATTGTAAAACCAACTGTGAATCTAAAGGGGTTAATAAATAAAGGTTCAAAAATTCCACATAATTACCTCTCGAGGCCAGGATATATTGTGTTGGTAAATCCAAAAAGAACAAGTTTTTCCTACAGTCCTTCTCTTAGAGAGAAGTAATACAAATTTATTCTGCTTTAAAATCAATAAACTATGATTTACATTAATTAATGATCCATTTTGTCAGTCCCATAAACTTGTTGTCAGTTCTTACTTGAGTCATCCTTTGTGAATGAGGGAAATTGCTTAAAATACTTGCAGTGTTTCAACATTATATCAGTATTTGTGCTGTACATATTTAAAAAGTCAAATTGCTTGTCTTTCAGAAGCAAATGCAGAGAGGGGATGCATTCCTAGAGAAGCTAAGACAATAGAAAATTAGAACTGACCCCGGCCTATTACACTGTGACTGCAAAGAAAGGGAAAAGTCCTCCGGGTGCAATTACCACAACATTTTTCACTTGAATTTATATCTTGTACTTTTCATAGCAATTTCCAGTGATTAAATATTGCTTCCCCAATTTTAATATCTTTGTGAAACTGAAGTCAGAAATCTAAGTAGAAATACAGCTTCTAACCTGAGAGTTTGGATAATCTATTATTTCTTTCAGCTTCAGCCTCCTTTTCTATAAAGTGAATTAGTACTTACATCAAGTCCCTAAGAGGAAATTAAATGGGATAACACGAAACACCCACTATTGTAACAAATGCTCACTATCACTTCAGTTGTGACAGTTTTAGGGAAATGAGGACCTGCGCTCAGTCACAGTGCAATGTATTTTGGAAACTAATGAGGTAGAAATAAACAAATACAAAAATTGTGAACTAAATATAAAAATAGGTACACAATAATGGCCAAATAAGCTTTTTATTAACTTATAAAAATTATTGACAGCCAATCATCTGGCAGGTAAAGAGCTTGGAAGTCTTCACTCTGGTACATACAAAAGAAGAAGCTGAACAACCTGGAAATAAATACCTTTTCCTGGACTCAGAGAAATCATGTTCAGGGCAAACCACCACCCTGAAATCTGGGGAATCAGGAAGAGCTGACAGGTGAGGTCAGCTTACCAGGGCAGAAACTGCTGGAGACATAACCTCATAGAAAACTTAAATGGTAATTGTGTTGAACTGCTGGAAGCTGAGTGTGGACTAGCATGAGACCAAGGAACTCCCAAAGACATAGTGTTGGGAGTTGGCTCAAAGAACTCTGCTAAACTCTCACAGTGAAGAACCAAGAAAATCCCTCTTTTAGCTCTGATAGGATGAGGAAGAAAGCAGCCATTGTGAAATATGCTCAGAGAGTTTTCCAAAACTAATGTCTACCTAACTCCAGGGAAAAGGACTTTACCAGAGCCTGATCCATCTCAGACAGAGGTGAGTTACTGACTTCAGGTCCCTCCAACCTTCCTGTCCCACATAAAGGAAGAGTGCAGACACTGAAAACAACAATTTGAAAGTCACATCTCAGGAACACAAGCCTGCAAACAGTGAGTTTCAATAATGAGTCTGTAGAATATTTCCATCACCCACACTTGACCACTGCACAAAGAGTGAATTTCAGCCAAAAGAGGTAAAAGACACAGATGCTCTCTGAACAGGAGGGCTTAGGGAATCCTGAAGTCAGCAGGGTAAACAAGGACCCTGGGCGAATTGGAAGCCTCTGGTAGCAACAAATACAAGCAAAAATACTTCGAAAAGTTCACAGTATAACAATTTAAAAGCAGTGCAAACATTAAGTATGGCTAGAAAGTGTAGTACTGAATTTGCTGCTGAAAATGGAGGGCAGTTTGAATCCCTGCAATGTCGGTTGAAATCTACAGGGAACTATTTAAAACGTCAAAGTAGGGTTGTGATATGATCACACTCACTACTTAGAAGATTTCTCGGCCAGTCCTTTGGAAAATGAATTCATAGTTGCTAAGATGAGCTAGGTGATCAGGTGAGAAAATATGAAACCTTCAACCAGGGCAAATAACTGGGGTGGAGTGGATACACAGAGAATAAACATTTATATATATAAAAGCCCAGCGACCAGAATGGCAGAATGACCAGAAAGGCCAGAATGACCGGTGGCTATGATATGCACTGTGGCAGCCAATGAGCCTGATCCGGGCCCTGATTGCTGCCCCCCACCCCCGCTGTCCTGGCCCTGATTGGCCCCCAACACCCCAATTGGGGATGGGGCTGGCTGGCCAATTGTCTGTGGCCCCTCCCCCCACTGGCTTGGCCCTATAGGCCCCAATCAGGGAGGAGCAGCCAGACCCCACCTGTGCACACATTTGTGCACTGGGCCTCCAGTATCAGATATAAAAGACAGCATCTAGTAAATATGTCTAGGAATGAAATTAGGGTAATAGTGAAATCCAGTATCAATCTTGGGGTTTCTGGATTGGATCACCATATGAATGATGGCACCAGCTTGGAGAAAAGGAGAAACTTTTAAAAAGAGAAACTTGGTACATGGGTCGACACTCAACCACTAAGCCACACCAGCCAAGCATATTTTGTCTCTGTAGTTCACAGGATTTCAGACTGAAAGAACATACTGCATAGCAGTACTGAGCAATTGAACCCCAGGAGCACCTCTACACCCAGAGTCGATTGAAATGATACAATCATATACTTTAAACTGATATCCTAAGGAAATGAGCCTTGTGATACTTAGTGGAGAGTTCAAATACATTTTGCATGTAAGAGGGGAATGGATTATTCCAGCATGAGGGCAGACTATGGTTGACTGCAATTTTGAAAGAGGTCCCCTACAAGATATCTAATCTTACATGCTTTTCTTAATAAGTTAAATTGGCATTCTTTCCAGCAAGTGGTGGTTTCTATATCCCTTCCCTTTGAACCTGGGCAGAACTGTGTAAGAAAAGCAGAAGAGATGTAATGTGACTTCCAAAGAGAGGTCATAAGAAAGCCTTGCTTGCTCACTTTACCTTCTTGGGATATTCACGTAGGAACCCAGCAAACATTCTGTCAGGAAGCGGAGTAGCCACATGACAAAAACATGTGCAGGTGTTCCAGCTGACAGCCCAGCTGAAGTCCCAGCTGACATTACCCTGCACTATCAGGCCAAGTGATCCACATAACCATTCTAATCTCAGCTGCCAAATAACTTCTCCCTTCGTGCTGGCCCAGCTGATGCCATGTGGGGAAGAGCTGAGTTATCATCTACATGGAGCCCTGATCAGACTGCAGAAATGCAGGCAAAATAAACCTGGTTGCTTTTACACTCTTGTGGTAAAAAGACAGACAACAGACCCCTGCAATTATATCAACATTAAAAACGTATAATTAAAAAATATCCACAGAATATTAAAGCTAATGATCAACATAAATAATGAATTTTTATAGTTAACAAAGAGTCTTCCTTAAATATGCTGACCAAGAATTCCTTAATTCCTTTGATATTATTATTTGGCATATTTTGATTAAGTAAACTATTATTTCACAATCTTAAGTAACAGGATTGCACACTGCAAACCAAAATCAATTAAACTAAGTAAAGAAAAAGGCACCCTTAAGATCATAGATTTATTCTATCTAATCTGGAAAATCTATTTTACCCAAGAAGACACCAAATAAATAAATAAGAAAATAAAAAGAAATAAACAAACAATAAAACAAACAAAAAACCCACAGAATCCACAACATGATCCAGAGACATAGATTGCCAACCCAAGTTTGTCCTATTAGCATTATTACACAGTCATTTTATGAATGTTATTTGGAAGTGCTTGAGCTATAGCTAAGGCCTTTTTTTTTTCATTTTTAATCCTTACTGCAATAAAAATCTGGCTTAGAGGACATTTTTCATGATTAGTTTTACATTATTTTATCCTGAGAGAATTAAGGTGAAAACATATATTTTTTTTAAAAAATTGGGGGGGGGGGAGGGGATCTGTAATACTTTCAACAATGTGAATACATTTTTTAAAAAGAAAGAAAATAAAAATAGTATTTTAAATAAGAAATGTGCTAGAAACCCAGTGTAAGTATTATAACCCTCTTCCCCCCCGCCCCCCTCTCTTTCAGATTCTAATTCTGGATGTCAAGTTTTGTTTCTTTTTTCTTTTCCTTTTTCTTTGTCCATTTTTTCAACTAGCAAGCATTTCTAAAAATTGTTAAATTTCAGATTATACCGCCAGCTGCATACTTTTCTTACTAATTTGTAGACATCACTTACTCAATAACCCTTCACACAGCTGCCTATCCCAAGGTTAAATAACTTTCCAATTTCTGAACAAGAAGTAGCTACACAAATAATAGCTTCAGACCATGGTCTTTGACAATAATTTTATCCGCCAGGCCTGGCCTACAAAAAAAATATTAAAAAAGGGAGGGGGGCACGGGTGGTTAATTTATATTGTGTTTACGTTTTTGTTCTATCAAGTGATAAAGAATATAATTAAGGACTTGCAATATAGCATTTCACATATATATCTTCGTGTGTTTTATCTCATTTCTCTTCCCTTAGGCTTTTATCATATAGGCAAGCTTTCCTTGTTTTTCTTCTTTTACTTTTACTTTTCCCCCCAGTAGAGTGGTACTATGATGTTGGCAACATTTTCTCCTGTTTTTTTGTTGTTGTTGTTGTTGTTGTTATTGTTGTTATAACCAGAATATACCTAATTCTTCAGGCAGCTATTAATTGTTATCAGCTTAAAAAAATCTATCAGAAACCTGGAGTTAATGGCTTGTGTTATGGTAAGGCTCAATTATATTAACTTTTCTAACACAGCCTGTAATATCATGTACAAGAAGTTATTCACTGAAAAAAATGAAGTGGTCCACATTTAAAATGATTCTCATTCAAAAAGCCAATAATAATAATAACAGCAACAGCAACAATAAAAAACAATTAAAAAGAAGCAAAGAATCTAATGAGACTGCAATTACAGATGTGAATAGTCAGAATTTCTTTGACATTAAGTAAAGGAACAATAATTAAAGCCTTTCTATTAAATACCAGAGGCCCAGTGCACAAAATTCATGCACTGGGCAAAGGTTGGGGGAGAGGGTGTCCCTCAGCCCAGCTTGCACTCACTCCAATCTGGGACCCTTTGGGGGATGTCTGACTGCTGGTTTAGGCCCGATCCTTGTAATCACTACCCTGCCAGCCTGATCGACACCTCACTGCTCCCCTGGTGGCCCAATCACCCCCAAATACCTCCCCTGCTGGCCTGGTTCCCCTAAGCAGCCCTCACCTGCCGACCTGGTTGCCCCTTACTGCCCTCACCTGCAGGCCTGGTCACCCCCAACTGGCCTCCCCTGCTGGCCTGATTGCCCACAACTACCCTCCCCTGCCGGCCATCTTGTGACCACATGGGGGCGGCCATCTTGTGTGAGGATGTGATGGTAAATTTGCATATTACATCTTTATTATATAGGATGATGATATACTACTCAATAAATATTTTAGAAAAATTACTTTATTAGTAAAAAAAAATATATATCCCAAGAAACCAGAAACGCCAATCAGAAAGGATATATGCATCCCTATGTTCATAGCAGCACAATTCACCATAGCTAAGATTTGGAAACAGCCTAAGCGCCCATCAGCAGATGAGTGGATTAGAAAACTGTGGTACATATACACAGTGGAATACTATGCTGTGGTAAAAAAAAAAAAAGGAACTCTTCCTTTTGCAAACTTTGTCTATACACCAGTTCAGCTAAGAATTAAAAATGTCATCTACATGAGGTATCGGGGGATCATGCCAAAAGCAATGTGACTATCAGGAACTTGAAAGGAAAATATCTGGTGAAGAAATGAAAAATAATAATACTAATAATAATAATGCTCATCTATGGGGGGTGGGGGGGGATAAGGAAACATTTGTAATACCTTAACTAATAATAATAATAAAAAATATTAAAAAAAAGAAGAGTGAGGAAACTGTAACTCAGCCCACAATTAGAACAGCTGTAGGTCAATGTTTTAGTTGACATTTTCCTACACTGCACACCTGAAATAAATTTCATCATTAGTAAAAAAAAAAAAAAAAAGCAAGAAAGAAAGCAAAAGATGAAACAGTACCAAAAATATTTGTAAGTCCTTAGGAGCAAAATGGTGGTGATCATTTCAGAATCTGTTATCTATTTACTGGCTTGTCCTGTTTTAATATCATTGACCATGAAAATGCAAAATGAATTTCATATAAACCTCAGTTTTCTTTAATTATTTTGTATTTTTACCAAGTTTATTATAAGTTGTACAAAAATAAGCTATCGAGTACATTTAAAATTAAAGGTATAGCCAAAACAAGTTTGGCTCAGTGGATAGAGTGCCGGCCTGCGGACTGAAGGGTCCCAGGTTCGATTCTGGTCAAGGGCGTGTACCTGGGTTGCGGGCACATCCCCAGTGTGAGATGTGCAGGTGGCGGCTGATCGATGTTTCTCTCTCATCAATGTTGCTAACTCTCTATCTCTCTCCCTTCCTCTCTGTAAAAAATCAATAAAATATATTTAAAAAAAAAAAAGAATTTTAGAGAATAAATCTTTCAAAGGCCCATTACCTCTCCC
>NW_006287546.1:1589031-1618352 GCF_000327345.1 Myotis davidii | reverse complement strand
GCTCCCCAACCCCCTGATCGGCCCTGCTCTGTGCCTGATAGGGGGGATCTCCCCAACCCCCTGATCGCCCTGTGGCTCTGTGTGTGATAGGGTGTGGCACCCCAAGCCCCCGATCTGCCCTGCTCTGTGCATGACAGGGGGCGGAGCCCCAACTCCCCAATCGGCCCTGCTCTGAGCCCGACCAGGGGCTGTACCTAGGGATTGGGCCTGCCCTCTGCCACCCGGGAGCGGGCCTAAGCCAGCAGGTTGTTATCTCCCGAGGGGTCCCAGACTGCGAGAGGACACAGGCCGGGCTGAGGGACCCCCCTCCCTCCCGAGTGCACAAATTTTTGTGCACCGGGCCTCTAGTGTATATATAAAATTAAAAGGAATAATGGCAAACTCTTATTGACCTGTTATTTCACAAAATTTCATATTATTTTTTTTAAAACCTTACCTGAGTATACATTTTTACTGATTTTAAAGAGAGAGAGAGAGAGAGAGAGAGAGAGAGAGAGAGAGAGAGAGATATTGGTTGGCTCCTGTAGGCTCCCCAACCAGGGATGGAACCCACAACCTCGGTATGTGGCCTCTCTTGAAATGGAACCTGCAACCTTTAGCTGTACTGAATGTTCCTCGAGCCAATTGAGCACCTGGCCTGGGCAGGTTTCCATTAACTCTTTTAAAATAACTAACTAAAACCTAGAAAAAGAATTCATTGTCACTTTAGAAATGAACTTGACAAAATATTATTTTTCTAAAATAAGGAGGCTGAATCTCAAAGTGCATTTTAAATTCAGTCCATTGCATTCTCAATAATATTTTAAAATAAGGCAATTATAGTTCCCTCCTAAATCTTCTGACTTTTCACAATGGGAATATTAAGCAAAATTATAGATAGGTCTCAAATTGGATTGCATTTGTCCTGCTCTCTAGACCAAAACCAAGAGGAGCTGAGCTTGCCAATCAGATTACTCTATGAATATGAGAATATTTTATCAAAATAAGAGAAAAAGAAACATGTCTTTTCAAGAACTAGCAGCTGTGCAAATGGCTTTCAACTGCCCATTTATGATAGAAATAAAAAGAAAGGAGGAGTCTTAGAAGGACAGTGGGCAGTACCATATTACTCCAGCTTAAGAATGACGTTTCCAACTCCATTATGTTTAACCATGTGTGAATATATAACTACTACCTAACCACCAGGTTTCTTTCAAAAGGTATGAGAAAAATCATTCAGGGATTGGTGAATATATCTTTTCTCTGATGGTATTCTTTGAAATTGCAAGCAACTTGATCATTTTTATTCTAAGATAGTATTTATATATGTATTATATTCACTTACTCCTACAAAATTATCCATGATCCCTTGTGCTCCATTTCTGGGATAAATAAACATTGTACCTTGGTGTTGTGTGATAAACTAGGAGAGTGAATCTTTATTCACCATCTTTGGGAATTTTGCCTTACAGCTTGCCATGATAAGCCATTATTTTATTTATGTATCTATTTTTTTCTCCACTTGTATATAAGTGATCTGAGGGCATGGATCCTTATCCATAGCTGCATTCCAAAAATTAGAAAATGTTCAGTAGAAAGCAATGTTTATAGAGAGTAAATTTCAATAGATATTTGTTGAATGAGTGAAAAATGAATTATTGAATGGATGGTTGAATTGAACTCATAATTCATATTAGATGAATAAAGTATACTGCAATGCCTCAGGAATTCAACTTTTAAATATCTTAGTATAATTATTTTAAGAAAAACCTGGAGAATACAAATAGTATTCCTAAAGCTCACATTGATTGATGAAATACTGTAATTTGATGGATTTGGTAGAAAATCACGTATTAAAATACTTGAATGTACCAGTCAAGGTTTCAAGAACATTCTGTAAATTTATCTATGTCTCGGATATGGAAAGATAGACTATCACGTATTAAAATATGAATTATAATAATAAAGATGCTAAGATAATGGCTTCAATGAACCAGAATTAAGATAAGTTAAAAGCTTATATTACAATGGGTAGTAAAAGATTATTATGAGATATTGAAAAGCAAGTGAAAATTTATGAATTATGTTCAAGTAGAATTGAGATCAACTTATGTATTTCAGAACCACTCTAGGTATTTGTGTAAACTCAAGTGTTTTACTATGATAGAACATTCCCTTAGAGTGGTCCTTGAATCACCAGATTGATCTAATTAGTATTTTCATCTGGTTTGTTATTCATTCAATTTTTAAAACCTTCTTTGATGGAGATATGTAAAACATTAATTTTTTTTTCCTCAAAACTGTATCATTTCCCATGCATTTAATCTGTTAATTTGTATATCACCAGAAAAGAAAAGAAAACATCATTTTTAAAATAGACTCAGAATTTTAGTAATGCATTAAAGAAAAAAAAGTAGTAAAAGAAAATAATTAAAAACCCTAATCTTAGTTAATTTAGGGAAAAAAGATAAGAATAATTGCACATAAATATAAAATCTAAATAGATAGATAAATAATTAAACTTATATTGAAAACAGAAAATCTAGCTTGCTACTTAGTACACTAAAACAAAACATGAGACATCTATGTGGAATTACAGCAGGCTCCAGAGGCTGGGGCCTGTGAATGAATACTTACACAAGTCTTTCCCAAGATTATTTAGAAAATAAAACAGAATTTTTAAAAATCAATTTTAAAGTTTTCTTTTAGTCTAAAATCCATGCTAGTCAAGATCTGATAATATTACAGTGAAGCTCAACCAAGCAGCCAAGCAAATTGCAATGGAAAGACAAGGGCTCTATAATTAGCCATGAAGAAGGCCCATGTGGAAGGAAGGAGATAACTATTTCTTCCCATAGCATGAAATCGTAGCCCTCAGGTCATCTGAAAGACATCTTTTATTACTGCTGAATACTGAAATATGCTGTAATACAGAAGCAGACCCTGGAGAGCTGACTTATGGATTATTCTATCCATGTAGGCAACCATTCACTTTAAAGCATTGCTCTAGCTTAATGTCAACAAGACTTCATTTCTTCTCCTACGGGTTCTGGAAAAACACTGCTACTTGCTGAAGGATTAGACATGTTTCTGTTATAGACCCAATTTCATGGAGTTGATTTGTCTTTGCAGTCATTTTAAGTTACAAATGGAACCTACTCTCACTGTACATAAGTTGCCAGAGCAACTAAAAATGTGTTTTAGAAAATAGTGCATCACCTGTAAAGAGTGTGGTATGGTCTTAAAAATAAAGCAACACATTTTTAAAGTCCATTAAAAATAATGATAAGGCACTCACTTCACAGTCCTAGAGTAGGACTAACTATGTTCTTATAGTACTAGCTTCATTTATGAAGTCAGAGGTTGTTCTGGTCGAGATATGGTAGCCAAAAAAAGTGCTGGAATTATTCACAACAGAATGGAGGGAAGAAGTTTAATGTTATACCAAGTTGTTTAAAATTCTCATTACTCAGTTTTGATAATTTCTGAAATTCAATCAACAGCATTTATCAAAACACTTTGACAATTTGAGATAAGAAAAATATTAATTTACAGCCATTGTTTTTAACTGAATCCTAAGTATTCCTATAATTCTTTTAGTGATGGAACTTGTTTAGTGATGGAAATATTTGTTTTAGTTAATATAAATGAGATAACAACAATAGAAATTCAGCTTTTTGATAAATTTAAAGCAGTAAAGTTTTTCAATTACATTTCCCTAATGGGGAAAAAACAAAATATAGTACATAATACATAATTCAAAATTAATTCTAATTGAGGGTCTAAACTGAACTTTGAAATAAAGAAAAACCATTAAAGGAATGGTTGCCATGCATTCCTTTAACACAGAGACATTTAAAATGCTAAGGGCCATTTTGGGAAATTTAGGCTGTTGATAAATGCAGGTGTGACTATCACACACAAAGCTCTCTGGCATTTTTTTTTCTTAATGAATTTAGACATTTTGTTAGTGAGCAATGTTCTATTCAACTTATATATTACTATAATGTAAGTTCTTAAAGCTCTTTGATATGAGATCATAATGGTAAAATATTTAAATCAATAATAATTAACTATTTCAATTGAAGACTAATGGATTAATTTTCGATGGACATAAGTTTTTATTAAAATGGAGTTGGCTAGGAACAAAGAAACTTGTCAGAAATTTCAGTATTATCTTCTAGCATTTTCTTACTCTTCTCATTGTACCTGCTATTTTATTTTTATTATTATTCACTGTCTTTCACGGTAAGACTGCAAAGTATAAGTGACCCTTCTCACTCTGTACAAAAAATGCCAACATACTTCTAAACATTGGATGTAGCTTATGAATTGAAATTTATTAAGGTTAGTTTTACAGATTTCAAAACAGATTAAGAAAATAACTTAAGGTCCAAACGCTAAAAAAATAAATAAATATGAAGATAGGACTCAGTAGGGTCTAGTCACAGATCCTTTCTTCTTCTAATATTTATATTGAATCCCATATAAACCAGGGCAAGAGAGGATGTACTGTCAACACTAATCGTAGTGCCAAAAAAGACTAACATTTGTAGCACTAGCTTAATAGTAGCTCTCTCTTCTAACCTTCCTAATACTATATGCCCTGTGCTGCATAGTCTCTTTTCCAGTCATCACAGCAGCCCCACAAGATTGCCATGTCTACTTTACAGAAGACGGTAACTGAGGCTCAGAAAGGTAAAGCCAAAATGTCAAGTTCAAAATGTTACTTTGAAACTAAAGCTCATGTTTATACCAGGATAGCATAACTAATCAGAGATGATTTCATAGACTTGACAATCAAACCGTTTTCAGTTATTTTCTGTTTCTTTCCATCATTGCTTATGGTTGATTATTGAATGCTATCTAGCTAAGTAGTCAAATGGTTCAAATGCAAATCCTTATTCGTACCCACAAACACACACAGACTTTTGGCTAGGTTAGTGTTTTGAAACAAACAAATTATATGTGTTGTTTGTAATTGTACCAGTGTCTTGGCTATTGATTAATAAACATTTCATTATAGACTATTTATTAAATGTCATGTAGAACAATCCACATTATTGATATGTGGGGCCAGGGAACTCTAACTGTTTTGTTGTGTGGGCCTCCTATGCATTTTAGGATGTTGAGCAACATCCTTAGACTTTACCTGCAAGGTGACCCCAAATCACCAGCAGCTAAGAAACACCAGGTTACGTACCCATCAGTCTTGTGACACAAATAAAAATTTAGATCCTTTAATATAGAGTGGGGCAAAGGTAGGTTTATAGTTGCATTATTATCTATTAATTAAAGTATTATTTTCTATAGGGACAACAGAAAACCTACTTTAGCCTCACACTGCACTTAAAACTCAGTTTCTCCATTTTCTAATTAGGACGAGGTTTTCTTAGAATTGAGTAATGCTGGCAATATCTCTGATAGTTACCACTAAGTCATGGTGATTTCAAAGAGAAATTTGCCTTTCTTTCCTGACACTGCTTTTAGAGAGTCAGAAATCATAGGCAAAGATTGCATTTCATTTATCTACAGAGGCTTAACTCTACCATTTGCACAAAGTAGATGTTTAATATATTTTTTATTTGATGCTGTGAATTTAACTGCAGATTTGAATATAACCTGATTGGGAAAACTTTAGAAATATGACATAAATTTTAAGCAACTTATAAAATTAAATAAAGCCATGATGTACTTTTTAAAGGAAATATTACCTCCAAATATGTTTGATTGAAAGAATAGGCGCACTGGTCCTTAACATTTTTAAATAAAAATCTCTAGTCTTGCTTTAAAAAAAATAGATAATAAATAAATAACATAGTATAACACGTACCATAAAAGCGAGCTGGGATAGTAAATCATATACCCCCATATACAGTCAAATATAAGATGTGCAAAATATAGACTTTCTTGGCAATTTTGAAATGGACGGTTTTCTACTTGGGTCAATGGGTTTTCCTTTGTGCTTTAATACATTCAGTAGCACATAGCCAAATGGGTCTTAAATAAATTGCTTGGAAAAGAGAAACTCACCTAAAATAAATAATTATTTATTAAATTTCATATTCTGAACATCATTATTAGATCTGGATTCTTCCCTTTTTAAAGTTATTTGAGTGTGTCAGGGGTAACACATTTTTATTCTCTTTTCACTTTTTTCAACACTTGAAATGTTTTCTATGCATTGATGGAAAATAAGAAGCATATTTATAAACTTAGTTGTAGATATCTTGATCTATAATAATACTCTGCACTAAATTCCAATGTCTCTCTCTCTGTCTCTCTGTCTCTCTCTCTCTCTCTCTCTCTTTCACGTTAGTATTAAGCTATTTTATACTTCACAACATAATAATAAAAAGCTAAAGAACATACAGTCAATCTTATCTGGAAACAAAGGAAACTGTTTCTACTTATCAGCAGCTATAATTTTGTGGCCTAAAGAAAATATGTATGTGCAAAGCACATATGGAGAAAGATCTCCAAATTTAATTTAAATACTTGGCAAATACAAGGATTCACTAGGTGGCTGATAGACACTTCAGATGGTTCACAGTCTGCTCAGTGTCTTTCTTCTATATTTTCAGATTTAATCCATCAAAAATGGTTTACAATGAGCATGTACACTATGTCCACAACATTCTTTCATTTATTGAAAATAGCAGTGGGTCTCTGGGAGCTGTCTCATGGTAGCAAAATCTTCCTGATACTAATGGAAAAAAGACATTTTTGGTTTTATCATCTGCAAAAAAAGACAACTGATTTGGCATACCCATTCTATCTATGCCCTTACTAGATATCTTTTGCATTACATATTTTTCTATTTACTTTCCTTTTTTTTTACATAAATAAAACTAAATTTGAATCAGTCAGCATTTTAAAGTCATTAGAAAGAGTACAGTTTAGGTAGTGGTTACAAAAATGTTTTAAAGGTTTTCTAAATATTGTATTAAAATGATATCTGGGTCATGTTTTATCTGCTTTAAAACTGAACTTACAAGCTAGCCTCAACATTTAAATGAAATGCTAAGACCACCAACGCGGTCAGACTTTGTGCTCCAAGGTTAATTAATTTTTACATGCACTTCAGAATATGGTTCCTCCTGTCATCACTATGCAAATAGCTCAACTGTTAGCAAATGTGTCATTTATTAGAGAAGTTGTAACTCTGCCATGGTCTTTCTTTACAATTTAGCCCTACACATGTTTGCACATGTAAAATTGGTACAGGTGAATACACTAATACATCACACGTGGGCCATGCGCTATTAAACATCAACCAAGGATAACCTTCATCTGCCTGGCATATGATCTTCACATGTGCACACTTCTGAGTGAGCACCAAATGGGGCTGACCATGATGGCAAAGGACTGAAGACAGCTTTTGCTTTAAGTTTGGAGTAATGCTGCCTTCATTTTATATTCATGACAAATACTTTGAGCAGTGTTGAGACCTCTTAGCCATAACATTTTGAGACACAATTTCTATTACTCCTTTTTTAATCTTTTAGATTATTTGCATTCAAAGTGATCCTAAGATTGAGAAGCGGTTGATAAAAAAATTTACTATATATGACTACTTACATGTGCAAATCAAGATCTTTTCCATCTTGTACAACCAAAACCAAAGACAAAAGAACTTAAATATTTGCCAAAAAATACTTAAAGGAGAGATATACCTAAAGAAAACAATTTGAGACATATCAGAGGGATAGAGTGTGGGAAGATTTTGAACAGAAGAAAAAGCACAATAGACAGATAATGTCAAGGATTATTTCAAAATGTTGGCCATGTTTAAGGCAATGACATTTTCTTAAATGTTATGTCTCACATTTTTGGGAGCATTTATCATGTTTCTGAAAGGTAGGTAAAAGAAACAATATGTCAAGATTTGAACTATGCAAAAATGATATTTTGTTTCAGTTTTATACTACATGTTTTCTTAAATGAAAAGTAGTCAAAATTGTAAATTTTACATTCAGAAATCTTGAAAAATCTCTTAGAGAAGAATCAGAATCATATTTTTAGTTACAAAATTATTAAAATATATACTTTCTTTAGGCCTTGCACATCTACAAACAAAACAAAACAAAACCCTAAGAGATTTGAAGCAAAATAACCTCAGAAATTGGGTTTTGAAACAGGAGAAATTGTTACTTGAATGAGGTAATGGGAAAGAGGTTAGTAGATAGGAAAATTCCAAAGCTTCAGCCATCAAAAAACGATCTCTTGTTGTTATAGTAATAACTTTAAGTTCCTATCAAGACTGTTAAATTCCTTTTTAGATGTTACCTAAATGTAAGAAACTGTATTTTAAAAATTAAATAGCCAATTACTATTTTGAAAATAACAGTATTGCAGGAGTCAATCCTACAAACTAGTTAATAAGGGAAGACTGTCAAGAGTTTCACCAAGGTCCTATAGCATCAGTAAATTGAGAAGTTTAAAAATCATCCATATGTCCAGGCTACACTCCTTAATTTTCACAAGGCTGAGCCCCATCCTCCAAGTCCCTTCCTCCAAGATGACAAGACCAGAACTATCTAATTCCATTCTCTTCAGGATTTTAAAATTTTCAAAGTTGCTAAGAGGTTGCCATAAATTTGGACTGAAGCTATTTAGCTATTGAGGGTCTTTTAAATTAACGACATCTCTAGCAAAAATTAGTGTTAAAAATGTGTGAACTCTTGTTATTACCAAATAAATATTGAAATGTTTGGGATACAATCTATACCAAATACATATTTTTTGTAAGAATTTACACAAGTGGAATAGTACCTACTTATTTTGCATTTAAAATTTCATTAATTGCTCAATATAACCTTTCAAGACTTTGCCCCTAAATATTTTACATTACTTAATTATAGGATAGCCTGGAAAAGGCAGCACTATGGAGACAATACAAGATCAGTGGTTGTAGGAATTAGGGAGTAAAACACAGGCAGAGAACAGATGGCTTTTAGGGCAGTAAAAATACTCTGTTTGGTGCCATGATGACTAATATTTATCATTATACATATGTCCAAACCCAACGAATGTGCAACACCAAGAATGAATCCTAAGATAAACTATGAGCTTTGGATAATTATGATGTGACAAATGTAGTTTCACTTTTGGTGGAAAAAAAAATTACCATCCTGGTGAGTGATGTTAATAATGGGAGACGCTATAAATGTGCGGGGACAGAGCATATATAGGAAATCTCTGTACATTCTTTTCAATTGTGGGTAAACCTAAAATTGCTCTAAAAAATAAAATATTAAAAATGAATAAATGCAATGAGAAAACTATATAAAGCTAAAGGGAAAATTATCAATGAACAAGAATGTATCCCCTCCTCTCATAACAAGGTGAAAAACAAGGAAAAAGGATAAAACAGTGAGAGAGTCATTTGACCTGGTTAAAAAATGATCATAATAACATTAAGTCACAAAGGAATTGAACCTGAAGGGAACAATATACAATCTATAATAATAAAAGCATAATATGATAATTAGACTGGACATTCTTCCGGACATTCTTCCAGATGACCTTCCAGATGAAGCCAGGCTGCTAGGGAAGCCCGGGTCCCGGGTACCAGAGGGAAGCCGATGCCAGCAGCTAGGGGAAGGAAGGCCTACTCTTGCACGAATTTTGTGCATCGGGCCTCTAGTTTTTAATAATTAGCAATTACTGTGCACAGTAAAAGTGGCATAGGTTTATCATCATTGTATGAAAACACTAATATCAAACATCAAAGAGTCACATAAACTATTAATAATGGATTTAAATGGACTGACATGGGCAGCATAAACAGAGGTATCTATGGCAGCTAATTCCTAGAGTGTTAGCTGATCTTTCTCATAGGACCCACTCAAATCAATGCTAGAAAGAAATTCTTAGTTCCCTATCACAGAGCATGTACTTAATCACATGATAACTTTGAAATAAACAGGTTTTTGCATAGCAACAATTCAAAATCAAGAGGGCAAAGGAAAGAGCTGGGAAGAAATGTTCCCATAAATAAGTTAATATATTGTGATGTAATACATGATATGCTCTCAAAAATGCACTAGCCTAACGCTGGAGGCAGAGGTCACGGAGAGGAAGAATGAGGTCTGGATTTAGGAAGGTTGGGTAAGAGAAGCAAAGAGCTTTCCTTCCGGAAGCAGAGCCTTTTTCAGAGACAGCTTACCTATTGCCACATTCCTAGGTCCAATGTTATGAGAGTGAAGAATCATCATAGACATCATTAATGTTTAAGTGATAAATCAATCCAGAAAACAATCAACTAAGAGAAAGCTGATTGAGGTGTAAAACTTAGCTACTGGAAAAAAGGAAAGGTAAAAAAAAGAAAGTTAATATGAAACAGAAGATAAGTTTTTCTCATTGTTGTTAATTTTCCTCATTATTATGTCAATTCCAACTGTTTAACTACATTAAAAATGCATTCTTGCCCTAACCAGTTTCGGCTCAGTGGCTAAAACATCGGCCTGTGGACCAAATGGTCCCAGGTTCGATTCTGGTCAAGAGCACAAACCTAAGTTGCAAGCTCCTTCTCGGCCTGGACCCTGATAAGGGCTTGTGCAGGAGGCAACCAATCGATGTGTTTCTCTCGCACTGATGTTTCTATCTCTTTCCTTCTCTCTTCCACTCTCTTTAAAAAGCAATGGGTATAACATTGGCAAATACGTTCTCCCATGCAGTGGGATTTCTTGTTGTTTTATTGATAGCTTCTTTTGCTGTGCAGAAGCTTTTTATTTTCATGTAGTCCCATTTGTTTATTTTCTTCTTAGTTTCCATTGCCCTAGGAGTTTTATTGGTAAAGATATTGCTACGACATATATCTGATATTTTGCTGCCTATGAATTCTTCTAAGAATTTTATGGTTTCCCATCTTATGTTTGTCCTTTATCCATTTTAAGTTTGTTTTTGTGTATGGTGTGAGTTGGTGATCAAGTTTCATTTTTTTGCATGTATCTGTCCAATTTTCCAAACACCATTTATTGAAGAGACTATCTAGACTCCATTGTATGCTCTTGCCTTATTTGTTAAACATTAATTGAGCATAATGGCTTGGGTCGATTTCTGGGTTCTCTGTTCTGTTCCATTGGTCTATAGTTCTTGTGCCAGTACTAGGCAGTTTTGAGAAAGTGGCTTTGTAATATAGCTTGATATCTGTCGATGGGGGAAAAAGGAAACATATGTAATACTATATGTAACATTTAAACAATAAAAAAACAAATAAACAAATAAATACATAAATAAATTTTAAAAATTAAAAATAAAAATTAATGGAAGAATATCTTCGGGTGAGGATTAACAACAACAACAAC
Organism: Myotis davidii; assembly: GCF_000327345.1. Taxonomy (NCBI): domain Eukaryota; kingdom Metazoa; phylum Chordata; class Mammalia; order Chiroptera; family Vespertilionidae; genus Myotis; species Myotis davidii. The sequence goes on along the minus strand of NW_006287546.1, from coordinate 1,607,061 downwards.
AAAAAAAAATGCATTTTTGCCTGGCCAGTGTAGCTCAGTGGTTGAGTATGAACCATGAGCCAAGAGGTCATGGTTCAATTCCCATCAGGGTACATGCTCAGTTGCAGACTCATCTTTGGCAGAGGCAGCCAATGATGGATGAGCCTAATCATTGATGTTTCTATCACCCTCTCTACCTCCCATCCTCTCTCTGGAATGAATAAAAAACATTTTTAAAAATGCATCCTTAACCATACCAAATTATCTACTAAAAATTAATTTATAATGTGGCTTATTGTGACTTTTAGAATTACTCAAACGTCCTAGTAGAAAACTTTATATTTATGTAATTTCAATTAACTAAAAACTACATACATATATAAATTATATTCTATACATCAAATAAAAATGCATACATATATTCACATTCTCAAATTTATATGAAATAAATATATGCTTTTGCCTTTTAATATTATGTTTGTCTTATTATTTCAAATACTAGTGGTATGAGTTATTTCTTGATCTCACTACTTTAAAATGAAATCATCAATCCACATCCAGATGCTTATCTTTATTTATTTTATTTTTTCTGTATTTTTTTGTTATGAGAAGAAGGAGGGGGAAGAAAAAGAAAAGAAAGAAATTAAACCTGAATATCCCTAACTCTTCTGATTATTTAAAATTTATAACAGGAAATATTGAAGAATGTAGTTTATAAAGCTCTCTTGTCCAAAATCATGAATAAAATTACTTTAAATTTTATAATCTAGACTTAACAGATATATTTCACTTTAGAAGAAAGTCCAAAATGTGCTTATATTTTTCCAAATATCTTCTATGAAACTTGGGCAGATATGCCCTGCTCTACACAGAAAAATAATGAAACAAACGTGTTTTTCAATGGAAGACATCTTTTTAATAAGTTAAATCATTCACCTAATTTTGATTAATCTACTCTTACAGATCAAACTATTCTGATTTAAAAGAGTATTACTTTGCTTTCCTAATTCATAGCTGTTTCCTAACCAATTGCTGGGTTTTTAAATGAAAGGCTTGTGAGAATCCGCCCACTATTTTAGAAGTAGATGTTATCATGCATCTCCTCCAGAATCTAAAAGGTGGCCTATATCCTAATTGGAAACTTTTGCCTAGAAGAATTTCCTTTAAATAGTAATGAGTGGAGTATATATATTTTTTCTTGAGCAGCTGTAGAGTGTTAGCAAAAATTATAAAACTTTATTTTCCCCCAAATCTTGCTAAGTGCTAATCAGATAACAGATTTACACGATACAATCAAGCTAAAGGGGAAACTTAGAAATAAGATACAAGGGTTATATAACCAGTGAACAAATAGCCTCCACATTAAAGTTAATATATCCTGTAATGTGTACATGAAGAATATTCACTTTTTCCATGAATCATAGTTGCCAAGGCCTTAGCTTTCTAGAAGAGATGAGACAGCAGTCTGATTAATTCCATAGCTGTTGGAGGCAACTACTATCAGACAATAGGTAACGCATTAAATTGACTTAACTTTTAAAGACGGTGAGAAATTTTTAAAAAAAAAAAATTAAAAGGAAGCTTTGGTTGTTGTTATAATGTAGTCAACTTATTTGGGAATTTCCTGATAGAATAACTTTGTTATTTTCAGCTTTCCGTCAAGTGCTTCTTCCCTGGATGCTTAAGTAGGCACAGAAATACCTTTTAACTCTTGAGATATTGCCATTTCCTGTAAATGCAGCCACATAACCGTGTGAGGTCTACAGGTTTGTTTCCTTGACATGTTGAAGACTCACATTCACTAGTCAGAATAAAACCAACAGATAAACAAGAGAAAAGGGAGGGACTTCTGGTCACCCTCTTTCCTTTCCTGAAGCCCAGTAGTGGCTGCCTGAATTCCCATCACGGGCATCATGAGCCCGAGGAATCATCTTCTATGAAAAGTAATCTGTCTTGTTGGATAGAGAAAGGGCACAGAATATCCCAAACATTCTTGCTTTCTACTCAACTTCCTTGCACATATTTCATGATCCTTATTATTGTTGTAACTTCCCTCTTTGCTCAGTGGATTTGATGAAGGCTGGGTGTTGTTACTTGACATGGATGTTATTGTGTCAGTTACTCACCAATTCCCATAAGCATACCTGCACATCTACTGGGGCTCTTTGAGCAAGCAGAGCGCCTGGAAATTCATTGCTCCTTTTTAAAATCGCCTCTTCTCAGAAATTAGAAAGCTTTTTGAAGTTTTTCACTTACAGTTCGGTTCTTTTTCTTTTCTCATTTAATATTGAATGCAAATTTTGCTACATACATTATTGTCAAATATACTCACTCTACTTGAATATATTGTGCATATTTACTATACTCAAACACCCGGCATTGCTAAACATCTTTACATTGCTTATTTGTCAGTTGTCTATAGTATACCAGACATTGTTTTAGACCTCTGGTTTAACATCATGACTTTTAATGGTATCTCCAGGCTCTAGCATTGAGTGAAACACGTAAGAAGTGCTCAGGAAATATTTGCAGAATGAGCTGAAATAGACTGGATTACCTCCATGGGGATTCTAGCAATGGTTTATTCTTTTTAGTAAAGATGCAGACCCTCTTTTCCTTTTTTCCAGGCACTTGAGAGAATTTTATGATTGAATAGATGACCAAAGTAGCAATAATAGAGACCAGAGAAAAAACAAAATTCTCTACCAATTTGTTTTCCAGATTCACACAATCATTACTATTAGCACAAAGATAATCTCCTCCTGAGACAAAAGGAAAAGCAAGAAGACTGTAGTCATCAAAGCCAAGAATCTACAAATGACTCATATTAATGAGAAGGATGTAATTAATTCAGATACATTGATGCTTATATTTTAATATAACAGAATAATAATATACTTTTAACTGCGAAATTACATTTGCTTTATCTTAATACTAAAATGTCTAAGACCTTTTAGAGAGACCAGAATTCAGTGATAAGTTATACAACTACTCTAATAAGACTTCTTTCAGATCATCCAAATGCTGGTAAATGATAGTTAAATTGCACTCATCCATTACCTCTAAAGACCTGGTACATTAAAATAGTATGTGGAATCTGTGAATCTCAGTCCAAAATCACAGATACAGGTATATTACATTTATCTATTTTCTACAATAGCACTTTAAGTTTCAGGTTAATCAAGTATTGTTCTTAAATTCAGAGTCCTAATAAGTACAAGTGCGTGTGCGCGCGCGAGTGCGCGTGCACATATGTGTGTGTGTGTGTGTGTGTGTGTGTGTGCGTGCGTGTGTGTGTTTGGCCCATTGGTAGGGGAGGGTTATGATCATTGCTCTCTTGTTCATAACCACATTCTCTGCCCCTATCTTACCGTTCCTTTGGGTCTTGCATCTTTTTTTCTGCTTCGGTGCCATATTGGGGACCCACACTTTTTTCATGAGGCCCTGTCTGCTTTGATTGCCTATTTATAGTCCTCCTCAGCCACCAACAATAAGCCATCCCAGGATCCTCCCTGCTCAGCTTTCTCTTGCCATGCCTAGGGAATTCCACTCTTCCCAATCTGCTTATCCCAAGACAACCTGCTTTTCCCAGCAAACTGCTTTTTTCTGTTCTATCTCTTCTAATGCTGTAAGTTCACCTATATGTTTGAAATGTGTAAAAAATACTTGCAGAACTTTTTTTGCCCATATGAAGAAAGAAAAATGAAACCGTTAAAAAAGAAAAGAAATGAATCAATGCTAAAAAGCAACATTCATCCACAACTGTCCAATGGAAATTGGACACATATCTTTGGGTCTCAGTGCTAGCTGGGATCATGCTGGTTACTTCTCTATGTTTCACGTGTACCCCAGTGCAGTGTCTTTTAATCACTAAAACTAAAACTGTGGGGCAAGATCAGCTCCAGAAATTAAGGGAAAAACAGTGAAACAAAAATGTGCTCTAATTTTTCTTTTCCTCTTGGTTCTACTCTATCATTTACTGATATGAAATATAAAATCCAATGTAAGTATTATAAAAATATACCTGTTTCTTTGCATATTTTACTAATATAAAATTTACTTATTTCCTAAATTACTTGTTTTAACCAATTTCAGTTTTCTCAGCCTCATTCATTTAGCTCATAAGTTCAACCATATTAACCAAATCTAAACATTACATTAACAGTGATCAAATGAATAATAAAGTTAATACCTACCCTATAAATCCAAATATAGAAGTCATTATGATTCTTTGTTACTAATGTTGTGGCCTCATCCCATAACAAAGAAACAGAATTTCTGGGGGATGAGGTCCAGAAATCAGGATGCCCACTGCAGAGGTCGTGGGTCTGGCCCTTACAGAAACTTTTTGACTCGATTAACTAAATGATGAGATATTCAGGACCTACTGGCTGCAGCGCCAACATCTGGTGCCCGTGCCAGCGCATTCATGATTTCCAGTGGAGGCAGCAAATTTTCCCACTACCGCTCTCAGCTGGGAAACTGGCTGCAGCATCCCCCCTTCCAGGCAGACAGTAGGGCCAGTGGGCAACCTCCAGAGAGGGAAGGAGGCAAAGGAACAGCTCAGGTGGGAGAAGCAGGTTCCCACTGCCACAAGTCTCTGCCTGGGTGGAAAGGCCTGGGTAGGAGCCTGACATTGAGGAGGGACCTGCCCTAGGCTGACTAGATTCCAGGCTAAGTAAATCCCATTTGCTAAATAGTTGCATTTTGCTGCTAAATGCCCACAAGTCATTAGTTACCCCCAAACTTAGGGTAAAGTGAGATGAAAGAAGCCAGAAAGATGCAGAGAAACTCACATAATTATTGGGAGAAGAGAGGAGGGAGCTTGGTTCCTGAGTGTGTCACCCGAGAACTGCCCTCTCGCAATTCGGTCCCCTTGGGGGATGTCAGAGAGCCAGTTTGGGCCTGATCCCTGCAGGCCAGGCCAAGGGACCCCACTGGTGCATGAATCCATGCACTGGGCCTCTAGTGTCTCATATAATTGTTTAAAGTATCATGTTATTTAATCCAATATCTTGTACTAATTTCTTACAAAGAGGAAGTTTGTCCCAAAATATGAATGGATTGATGGATCCCAAATTTGATCACAGGGGTACTTAATATGATATGAATGGATCAGTAAAAGACAAATCATTATTGTTAACAAAATAACTAAAAAATGGGCAGTGGGTAAATAGCATCATGTTTTTTAAAGGATGGCACATTTATTTATTGTGTAAGATGTAAATGAATGACTCAAATGACTTAAAGTATTTAAAGCAAGTATTAGAGCAATCAAAACTCTACAATGTACTAGTTAATAGCATCTGTACTCCGAGCCTGGCTAAGTCCACTTACAATGTTACTTAATCTCTTGTGTCTCAGCTTTCATATTTGTAAGAGGGTTAATAAAAGAAACTTCTGCCTGGTAGATAAGACTAAATGAGCTAATATAAGATCTGAGTTTAGAATAGTAAGGTCCATATGAAATTTAGCTCATAGGCTAACTAGCCTAAGACTAGTTTGCAGAAACTTTCTATAAAGAAAAACAGAGATATAACAAAGTGGAAGTCATCCTCAGCCTGGCTCTGTAGACTGGAGAGCAATCAACTCCTTGACACAGAGCATAGCTCCATTGTCCTTTGGTTAGAGTCAGACACAAGCTAAAATTGATCTGTGTATATTTCAACCATGTCTATTTCCACCCAACCCAACTGAAAATGAAGACTGCCATTTTGGAAGTAACCATGAGGAAAGAGAGAATAAAAAATAGCATTCTAACTTATCGAGGTGTGGGACCAGAAAGCTTTCCTAATCCATCATCTTCCCCATTCACCCTGAGAATACAAACATGTATAAATTGTATGTTATATTCTGTATTCTCCTTTAAAATCATAGAAGAGTCAGAAATGCACACACCCTTTAATTAAGAGGGTGTAACATGCTTCACCAATATCTCTATGAGCCGCTTTTGATCATCTTTCACTTCTGTTCTCTTTTTTTCGAATAGTTTGTCATGAATGTGTACACTATTGTAGCCCAGATGGTTTCCCCCACCAGCCTTGTGAAATCTGTGAGCATCCCTTCCCTACTCCCTTGCTCTACAACCATGTGCTTGAACCAGAATCGGGGTGGTGACGGCACTAGGAGGAAAATGTGCATCTCAAACTTTAGAAGCCAACTATTGGAAATCCTTCAATAATGCATGCTCGTTGCAGTTCTCTCTGTGTAAAGCTTTTGATAGATGGAGTGCTTAGAAGTATTTTCCCTCACCTAATGAATTTTAAAAGGAACAGGCTATCAATGGTAGTATGATCCGGTGATGCTAATAGCTTTACCCTTCTGGTATAGAGTAGATGCTCAGTAAATATTTAGTATAATAATAAATGATCAAGGCATGAGCTAAGACATTTCCAAACTATTGAAGACTGAAGTAGAAGAATATTTATACCTAATTATTTTCCAAGAGTAAATTTACATTTCAAACATGACTACCAGTCACTTCACCTTGGCTCTAGGAAGCTCACTGCCAATTATTCCCAAATGTAAAAACAACTTTTGGCTTTTCCTTCTACTCTTACTCATTGAGCAGGAAGTGAATGTAGATATTATTAGATCTTCATTTAAATAATACTACATATTATTTTTGTTTCCAAAATCTACTTACAAACTGAACAGATTGGGACTTCTCAAGTGTCATGACTCACAGAAATTCTGTCCATATTGTTATGGTCAATGAGCATTCTGTACCTACTTAATAAACAGTGTTTGGGGTTAACTTGGGGTCTTTTAAGTAGAAGAGAGGCAAACATTTCTCTTTCACTTAGTTGGATGTAACTGTGGTAATAAATGACCGGGAGCCTCATCATGCTGTGAACTCTGACATTCCCAAGTCTTCCCACAGCAGGTACACAAGGTTTCATGGACTTAATGAAATTTTATTAAGAGAAGCTTTACATGCTTTTCATCACAAGATGTTAGCTGTTTTATGCAAAGATCAGCTTTTCATGTACATAGTAGGAAATTAAAGGAGACATACACCACCTTTGAGTTTCTCAGAAACACAGTTTGGTGCCTAAGTTGCTCATATTCCTAAATGAATTACATTCCCAACTGCTGAAAAGTAAAGGTTTCCTTGAAGACAAGAGGGGGAAATTGCTAGTTTCTCCATGAGTTCCCCAGGGACACTTCCCTTTACTGTAGTCAGCATAGGATAGACTGATTACAGAAAATAAGGTATTTCTTTTCTTATTTGGGTATTTTTAACCCATTTTTCCTGGGGACTTTACCTTCTCTGTCTGGATGAGCTAAGGCCCAAAGAATCCAGATGCTACTAAGAGGATGTCACCCTTCTCAACTGAAGGACCAATGCAGAAACCCAGTAAGTTTCCCTTCGGATACCCTAGGGCCATGGTCGGTAAACCACAGCTCATGAGCCACATGCGGCTCTTTAGGCCCTTTGAGTGTGGCTCTTCCAAAAAATACCACTTGCGGACACGCACATACCTTCCACAAAATACCACTTGTGGGCACACACGTACAGTGCGACTGATACTTCATGGCCCATGTGCAGAAGTCGGTATTTTGTGGAAGAGCCACACTCAAGGGGCCAAAGAGCCGCATGTGGCTCGCGAGCGGCAGTTTGCCGACCACTGCTAGGGAGTCACCAGTTTCCCACTCACAAGCACGAATCAGAAGAGCACAGGACCAGCCTTGCTGGTCCTTGCTGCTCTGTATACTTGACATAAAAGATGCAGTTAGCATGCTGTTGCAATGCTTTGCCCATTCACTTTTTTTTCATTATTTATGGCATTCAGAGTTCACATTATTTTTGTTTGCAGACAAATCTCAAAGGCTTTCTCCTGAACTGATCGATGGATCTGACTCCTAAATTAGGGGTATTAGCGCTGAAACAAAATCATCAGAGCAGGGGTCTCTCTCCTGCATCGCCTCCGCCCCACACACTGAGGCTGACCTCTTGGACTCCAAGAGGTGAGACCTGCTCTTTCATATCTCAACCTGCACACTGGGAGACGGGGCCAGCACACAAGATCTAGGCAAGCAATCCCTGTATCCAGAGCTTGGCACCACACTCAGAAAGCCTTGAATTTATTCCCCAGACACTCTGGAATGTATTAAAGTAGCCATGTCTCCTGAGCAGCACTAATTACCAGGGAAAGTTGCCCAGACCACTCCTACAAGCACTTTGTTAAGAGCAGAAGCACCAGGGAGGGTGAGGCCACTTATCCCACTCTCTGCTCTGGCCTCGCCATGCACATGTGCAAGTCTGCTTCTGTCCCTTTCCCCCTATTTTCACCTGACTTGGCAGAGAGTATTTGTGAGAGGCAGTGAATGTGAGATGGTATGTACTCAAATTCAATGCCTATCATTTATACCTGCTGATACTCTGAAATTTTTGAGTTTGCATCTTCTTATAATTATTAGGCTCAAATTTAATCTTAGAATAACTCTCAGTTCACAACAGAAATTAGGAAATAAATTTTCTCCTTTAGAGCCTGGTACGTAAGTTATTCAAAGGTCCATCTTTAACCAAATATGTATTTTTCCCAATTCTGCTTCCATGAACCCATGCTTGTGTCACAATGGATGGTGGTTATGTTAATTTCCAAAGGCTGCTGTAACACTTACCACAAACAACAGAGATTTATTATTTCACAGTCTGGATGCCAGAAATACAAAATCAGTATCTCTGGGCTGAAATCAGTGTCACAGGCCATAGTCTTCCCAAAGGCTCTAGGAAAAATTTGTTTCCTTCCTTTTCCAGCTTCTGGTAGCTGTCAGAAATCTCTGCCTCTATTCACATCACCTCCCCTAACTCTATCTTATGTGATGGCATTAAAGGCCTACTAGGATAATGCAGGATTATCTCCCCATTTCAAGATCATTAATCACATCTTCAAAGGCCCCTTTTCCAAGTAAAGTAACATTTACAGGTTCAGGGGCTTATAATTGAGCATCTTTGGGGAAAGTTGTTTAGCATACCATGGAGGTATAAAGAAAGTGAATAAAAACTACAAGAGGAGATTTACAAAAGTCCCTTTGGGACACTGAAAGCATTGGTTGTCTTAGTGCAGATGTGTTTGTAATACAGGAGACAATGCTTGTGATTCTGACAGAAAACACTTTGGCATCAGCTAGAGAGATTTCAGGTCCACACATCACACATGAGAAGCCTCAGAACAGCGATCAGCTGGAATGAGCACCTCTCATGTGGACAGCAGCAACCATAATTAGACTGGATATTGGCAATGGCTTCTCTTTTGTCAGACACTATTGTGGCAAAGGCATAATTAGTAGACATTAGTAGCATAGCTTCTGATTCAGACCTCAGAATGAAGAGCAGATATCATGACAGTGATTTAGAGCAAGCAGAAAGAAAGAGAGAGAGAGAGAGAAAGAAAATGCAAAACAAAAAATGGTAGAGAAAGCTCAAAAGTTCTAAGGAGACCTTCAAAATACATAAACTGTAAGTAAGAAGTTCTACACCTATTTGAAAACATTTTAAAGGAACTCAGATTTCTAGTGGCAGGAAATAGAGCTCAAAAATTCTATTTGATACCATATTTATACCATTGGCTTGTTCACTTTGGAAAACACAACTTATTCTGATCCTTTGTTTCTATACAGTTCATTATCAGCTCTCTATGTAACTTCATTCTTGGGGTTTTTATATGGTCCATAGACATTCATGATATCTTTAGCACAAATAATTTAGATTAATTCACTGTGCTATCATGCTGTAAATCAAGAGAATTTCCCTATATTTCCTGTTGGCTTGTTGCCAAAATCCCCACTTATAAGGATGTTCAAATATCTTTGAATTTCTCAGAAGGGATTTGAGAAATTGAGGTGTCAGTGTGTCCACTCAGCTAGGTCTCTGCACCTTTCCTCACATATGGACTCAACCTAGTGGGAGTGTTGTCCGTTTTGTTCATCTGGGCATCCACGACTCTCTGGACCTTGACAGAGTCCCCTTTGTGATTTAGCCATTTTTCTATAATCTTGAAAAGTTCACAGATAATGTCACAAGATTCCATAAAAAAAATTGTCCTCTTCATGCATTTAAAACTCTTTTCATGAAGCATAATATTCTTTCCACAATAAGAAATCTAACCCAAGAATGAGATTATTATATTTGAATTTTAATCCCTAGGGGCTTGCATATAATAGGTACTCAATAAATGTTTTCAAAAAAAATGATTGCACATATATGGTTATGTGCATTGCTGATTAATAGACTAGATTCTGGAATTAGAAAATCTGAAATTTAACCTTTAGTTTTTCCAAAGAGAGAACCATTTGATACCTGGGACATAACATTTGAAATGGTTAATCTCTGTCCTCATCACAGCTAGATCATAAATAATAATATAAACTTTGTCACAGAAATGCTAAATAGTTCTTTGTAAATCTCTTTTTCTTAATGGGGAAAAGCCCCTCTATTTTTTTTTTCCTCATTGGAACTGGTGCCAAAAAAAAAAGCAACAGATCAAATATGACAGGTCTGGAATGAAGGTGGGTGGCCAAGAGTAGAATATAAAATCATCCTGGAAACTAATTTGGAGATGTATAGCCAGCGGCAAACTCCACAGAAAACAATGTAAAAATATAAGTGCACTAATGCGAAAGGCAGAACTAAGGTCAAGATTAGTGGAGAGAACAATACATTTGGGACCCCATTGGGACTAGGATTTGGGGCTAAGGAACTCCAGTGTCATGGTCTTACAGCATTCATGTTTTCATCTTCATCAAGATGCAGGCCTGCCTTAGTAGTTGTGGCATCCTGAGTCTTAAAACTGAGGCTCCCCCAGAGCCAACTTGTGATATCACCCACCTTCTGCTTATTTACAACAACACCATTTGATGACAGTGAGGTTTGCTACCGCCATTTAGAAAAGGGGACCAAATGACAAAATTTGCCCTGGAGGATGCTGGACCTATGTAAAATTATGGTAGGTCATTCCATTTCCATCCCATAATAACAACATGAAACCAAACATTTTGTTTTCCTTTTTCCCCCTAAAAGAGAAGTATGTAGTTTTAGCTTTTCTATGGGAAGAATCTGGATTAATAATGTAAGACATAGGATAGTGTCACCCCAGCCTCTGTATGACACATGCCCCTCGAAACAGAGCAACTGGTTGTTGTGGAGAAGTCTCTAAGAGGCCCCAGCTTTACTCCATCAGTATAATATAACTAGTGGCTCAGTGCATGGATTTGTGCACATTGAAAGGAAATTAATTAGAATAAATATTTTAATATGCTATTTTCCCTTTCTCTATAATAGCAGTGTTAACCAAATTCACAATCAACAATGACAGATTGAAACACACACATGTGATTGGCACCAGTGATATTTAACTGCAGCAGTTTTTTACTATATTCTGTGCAGTGAGAAAACCTAAAGACGTTTTCAAGGTCCACTATTTCTTACTTCTTTTCAGTCGGGTCAAGTTTCTAAGCTTTCTAAATAAATGTTTTCTGGCTAATGAAAAGAAAATAGGATTCCACCGAATCTCCTATCTACCTACTCCAGGACTTCTGTGAGGATCAAATGAGATGAGGCATGGGAAAATGCTTCGCAGACATTTGGTTAAAGTGTAAAATGTTTCCACCTGGCTGTAAAACAAGTCGTGTTCCTGGGCTGAAGAAACTGCAAGGAGTCTAGTCGTCGCTAGGGAGAGAAAGCTGGGCGTTGCTACGTGACATCATTACCTGGTGCCCACAGCAACCATTTTTGGCCTGGGCTGTGCTGTGGGCTACATTTTGTGCCCTGGGGTCTCAGCAGTGTCTGCTGCTATTTGGTGGGGCATTGCTCTGGGGTGGTGGTGGGGCCTGTGTCTCTCACTTGGGGGAAGCCAAGTGTTGCTTTGTGGGCACCAGGTCCGCAGTGCAGTTTCTCTGTAGATGGCCAGTGCACGTCATGGCAGCTCCTGCATCGAGCATTTGCCCCCTGGTGGTCAGTGTGTGTCATAGCAACTGGTTAGATGGTCAGACATTTAGCATATTATATATATAGCTTTTTATATATATAGATAGATGTGTTCCTGAAGTGAGTCTGAAATGTGTTCTGATGTGGACACAGGGGGGAGTTCTTTGGCTTGCCCAAACTTGTATGGGGGTTAGGCTGAAGATTACTTAAAGAATAATCTAGAGCCCTAGCCTGTTTGGCTTAGTGGATAGAGCATTGGCCTGAAGACTGAAGATTCCTGGGTTTGAGTCCAGTCAAGGGCACATACCTTGGTTACAGGTTCTTGGCTCTGGTCAAGGGCAAGCAGGAGGCAACCAAGTGATGTGTGTCTGAGAAACACATTGGTGTCTCTCTCTGTCTCTCCCTCTCTTTTCCACTTTCTCTAAAAATCAATGGAAAAAATATCCTTGGGTAAGGATTAAAAAGAGAAAAGAAAGAAGAATCTAGAAATGTAGATAAATACTATAGTATCACATGACACTCCTAAACATTTAAATATTTTATTTTATGTAGACACCTGCTGTAGAATAAAAGTCTCTTACATCTTTTCACAAAGATTACATTTAATATAAACATTGGAACTACTCATGTTACTTTAAAAACACTTTCCTTCAAAATGTTTCACTTTGACCATTGTTTTAGAATGGTCATGATATTGGCAGGTTAAATTAAAATCACAGTTGTCTGTTGTAAAACGAGGGCTAGGTTTGAATCGAAGTCAGTACCATGTAAATTACAAGCTTTCTACAATGCAGGTATTATGTTTCCTCGTGGAGCCACATGGACTGCCAGTGTCATTCAATGTGAAACATACCCAGACTGAGGTAGCGTGCATACCTGCAGAGGGTCATGGCAGGGTGTTACGTGGAATCCCCGGCAATGCAAGGTAATCAGGCAGCAAGCCAGGGCTTAACTTGCAGTCCAACCACAGGGCACACATCAGCCTAATGGATTGAGAGTTAATGTGCTTTTCATTCCTATACTCTGTAATTTCTGCAGATATCATTTTGACCAGTTTGAAAATCTGTGAAATCTTGAGAAAAAAAAAAAAAAAAAGCAAATTAGTAGCTGACTGGAGGGTTGTTGAAGTGTACTTATTGCATTGCATACTGAGATAATTTGTGATTAGACTCCATACATTTTTCATAAATTCCATAGTAAAATAACGTCAAAACTTGTTTTATGTATTATTTTATTTCTGTGGGTTTTCTGATGGCCAAACATTACACTACTGAACCTAGCTGACTTCCCTTCCCTAACAAAAGTCTACTCCACTTGGGTTAGCAACCAAGTAATTCCTCTGCTCCAACTCTCCATGCACAACTCACCCCTTACTACAACTCTAAATGTGCTTGAGTATTCAGGGACACCCACAATCTGTATCCTTGTACAGTGCTGGTTCTGTATTCAGGATGCTTTCACCAGCAGATGATGGTTCTCTATATCTTGCTGCAAATTTCAATTCAATTAGACACACATGTATTGATCCTAAGACCCCATTATGGTGTGTGGCTCAGAGGTAGTACACATTTGTATTTGTAAATAAATGATGAAATGACCATGTACAAATGTTTTCGTAAGTGCCACAGGGAATTGAAGGATACAAAGGATATGATCTTTAGTCTTAAGGAAGACATAAGCAACATAAGACAATAATGTAAACAACTGACTATTAAAATCATATGAAATAAACTTCATAATCATGAAGGCAATAGATAAGGCATGTTTGAAATTTAAAAGGGGGTATTGCAGGGAGATCAGGGAAAGTTTGCTAAGAAGGTGGCATTTGATTTCTGGGCTTTGACTTTTAAATACAGGAAAAGGCACATCAAGCGTCAGGAAAACTCTGAGCTGTGCTTTATCGTATAAGTGTGTGAGACTCACCGTGAATCTGGAAAAACTAAAACCCAAGGTATATAGTACATATCCAAAGAGCATTCTTAGTTCCAGCTCTGTGTGAGCACATGGACCAGCATGGTCTAATTTAATTTCTAGGACCTTAAAGACAAAAATAACTGTCCAGAAAACAAACATTATCAAAGAACACCCAAGAATGTAGCTATTTGAGCAAAGCCAAGTCACAAGCTAAATCACACATTTTGTGTTATGATACATATATGATGCTATTAGATATGGGGTTTATAACTGTCAATCAAAAGAATGGGTCTCTTATTCCCATTGATCATAGGATTTATTGGAAAAGAAAGTAAATACACTGTACAGGAATTAATATATAGTTAGAGGCTGTAAGAAGTGCAGTGGAGAAAAAATAAAGGGTCAAATAATATTTCAATGAAGACATAATGAAAGCCTATAGAAGGAACTTAAAGTTAGTATTTACTTTAAAGAATAAAGAGACTTAGGCCAATCAGTTTGGAAAAACATTCCAGGTGTTTATGAAGACAATATTTCTGAAAGGAGTTTATTTATTTATTCATTTTTTTTATTTTAATCCTTCCTAGAGGAATATATTTTTGAGTGAAATTCACTCCATAAATACATTAGGAGCAAAAGGCATATCTCTGACCAGATCCTTGCCACTCTAGCCCAGATATAGTGTCTTAATGCAGGGAAACAAATTCCATCAACTGTCAACTTAAGGATGTGTCTGCTTCTTGCTGAAAGCAGGATCTGCATGTGAGAAACCAGAAGGAATGAAAGAAAAATCAGTATAGCATCACCCGTGAGTGGGAAAAGGTGTGGGAGGAATATCTGTATAGTTGGATGAAAGAAAGATTTTAGAGTGTCTTTCAGAAAAGTAAGGTCTTTGATACTAGGTAGCATGCATATCACTGAAGAGTTCAACATAAACAAGTGACATGGCCAAATATATATTTTTATTTGGTTATTTACCTGCACATGAAGCCTAGAGTGGAAATCATACAAAAGAGAAAAGTTAGGAGGTTATTACAAAAGGGGGCGTGAGAAAGAGAGGAGGTCAAGAATAACTCCTAGTTTTCTGGCAAAAACAAGTTAAAAAAATTGGAATGTGAACTACAGAATCAGGGAGTCCTCGGAAAGGACAACTGTGTAGGAGAGTGGGAAATCAGGGGCTTTGTTTTTGTTGCATTAAAATTGGAGATTCTCTGAGGCATCCCACACAGATAGTTAGTCAGTTGTAAATAAAAGTGGAGGTTAGGAATAAGGTTCTTAGCTACAGATAAATGTCCAGGGCCCATGAGTGTATGAAATGATTCTACTAAAGAAGAACAGAAGCTAGCTTTCATATGAAAGTACAATGTGTATTCTAGAATTTTGCTTGCACTCTTTTGATTCAAGATACGATATATAGTAAATAAATTTGAAGTAAGAATGACTTCCCTGAGAGTTAATAAGCACTTTAAAAGAAATAAAATATATTCATTTTAGGGTATATTGAGTGAATTTTAAAAATAAAAAAATATCAATTTTTTTCTACAAAACTGTATTTTGTATGTGTCACTTAAAAGAGTATATTTATATTTTAATACAACTTGTGTGTATAAACATTTTTAAAAGGAATACTAGTAAAATAAGTAATAAATGAAAACTCTCAAGAATGTAAGTAAATAATAATCCTGAATGCAAGAAATTAATTACTAATCAAATAGTATTTATGTTGCCGAAACCGGTTTGGCTCCTTGGATAGAGCGTCGGCCTGCGGACTGAAAGGTCCCAGGTTCGATTCTGGTCAAGGGCATGTACCTGGCTTGCGGGCACATCCCCAGTGGGAGATGTGCAGGAGGCAGCTGATTGATGTTTCTCTCTCATCGATGTTTCTAACTCTCTATCTCTCTCCCTTCCTCTCTGTGAAAAATCAATATAAAATATATTAAAAAAAATAGTATTTATGTTATCAAAGAAGTTAACACCTTTTGCAATCTGGACTTTTGTATGCAACTTATCTACATAATAACATTATGAAAATCTACATATTTAAAAACAAGATCCAAAATGTTTAAATTATAACAAAATTTTAATTCTGTACCTAATGATAAATTTTCTTAATATCATGTTAACAAGACAAAAAAATGACATTATGTGTATGGGTATATATATATGTCAATTATGTTAACAAGTTATCCTATATAATAAAAACCTAATATGCAAATAGACCTAATGTCGGACCCCTGGCAGAACAACCAGTTGCTATGATGCACACTGATCACCAGGGAGCAGATGTTCAACGCAGGAGCTGCCCTCGGCCCACAGGCCTCAGGCCAGCCAAGGCGGGTGCCAGCAGGGGTCCAGGATCGCCCTGCTGGTCATTCCACAGGTCAGCCCTGATCACAGGCCAGGCCTAGGGACCCTACCCATGCATGAATTTTGTGCACTGGGCCTCTGGTTTTTTAATAATAAATGATGAAGTCAAAATATTTATTGTTGTTTACAACATGAATACTAAAAATTATCATGAGCTATTTTTAGTATTTTAGGTATAAAACTATTTAACATTTCTGTTTGATAGTTTGATCATTCCCATTCAGAGCATTTTTTTTGGTAAATTTTTAAAAAAATAATATGATTCGTATAGATAAAATTTTGTATGTAAAGTTATACAAGATGGCCATAAACTCTGGAAACAAAATTAAACTAACTTGGTAATTAGTTATTGCTATTATATTACATTGCATGATACATTGAACATGTTATCTCATTAGAAAATGTAGTTTCATGTTCTGTGTAAAATTTTAATGAACATGGAACATTAATACAACATTTTTAAATTTTTATTTTTTAATTATAATTGAGTTCAATATAATTTTATATTACTTTCAGATGTATAGCACAGTGGTTAAAAATTATATAATTTATAAATTGATCCCTCCAATAATTCAAGTAAGTTCCCATCTGGTAGCCTACATAGCTATTAGCAGTTATTACAGCATTTCTATCAATACATAAAGTGTATCTGGCAAAAACAAGTAAAAAATTATCTGATGTGTTTCTTCAGATAATTTTCTGTCTGACTTTTAGTGAATAAATAGGGGCATCTGATATATCCCACCAGAAATAAGCAAAGGAAATTTAATCTGTAAAATCAATCTGTCAGTCAATAGAAAATAAATTAAAAAATACATGTTTCAGGACTCTATGGCCATGTTGTATATATTTTTATCACTACCACAAATTATATAAGGTTCTTTTAAAGTTATTATCTATTGTCAAGATGGAATTTGTAATAGCTAACTATTTAGATGAGTTTTGAGAAGACCTGTTAGGTATGCAAAGACTTGCTTGGGCTACACAGGCATGGTGGGGCTAACAGATCTACCCCACACTCTTAACTTTCATATTTGATCTTAAAAGTACTCTGTCTGAGAACTCCTGAGGTGTAGGTGTAATTCTTGTTTTCTCACTTTTTTATAAGGGTCCTCTCTGTTGACAGAATAACATACTTTGGTTTACAATGAGTGTTTACGCTCTTTGGTTCTTCCACTCATCACCGTGAGAAGAGGATGACCAGACTAGTTCATTGATCCCTTGAGATGTATAGAAATAAATCAGAGAGAGCCCCACATTATCCTAATATTGTGTTCAAATGCATATAAAAATATAAATGTCTATTATGTAGCCTACAAGGGCTCTTCTTTCTCTTTATTTACCAGTAACATGTGCTGGTTTTAAGCAAATAGCAGTGAGAAATGTATTTTCTATTAAATGTTAGTTAAATAAAAAAGCGTTGGAAGAAAATAAAAGTCCAAGCTATCTTTAACTGTCAGAGAAATATGTGTCGTAAGAAAAAAACGAGTTTTAAGGGGAATAAAAGCATGCACTCTGGACTTATTAAAATAGATAAATAGCCCTGGCTGGGTGGCTCAGTTGGTTGGAGGGTCATACTATACACCAAAAGATTGTGAGTTTGATTCCTGGTCAGGGCACATACCTAGGTTGGGGGTTCAATCCCTGGACAGGATGTGAACAGGAGGCAATCTATTGATGTTTCATTCTCACATCAGCGTTTCTCTCCCTCCCCTTTCTTTCTCTAGAATAAACAGACAGAAAAAAATTATCCTCAGATGAGGTTTATACCATTTTACTAAGATTGATTTTGTATAACTGTCTGACACTCTTTGATGTCTCACCATTGAGAGATGATG
>NW_006287546.1:1587614-1588875 GCF_000327345.1 Myotis davidii | reverse complement strand
ATATTTAAGAAAGAGAGAGATGATGACAATGTGACTGAGGTATACATGTCCATATTCTGGACAGGAAGTAAGAAAAATGGTCAAAAATGACTATAAAACCAAAGGTTATATAAAGCTCACAACTGTTTTTAGCAGCTGGGAGGAAACAAGCCAGGCTTCCCCCAGTTACTGAGGGCTGCGGATAACGTAGGAAATGATCAGTGTATTTGTAATATATTAAACCAGGAGTCCACAAACTAGAACTTATGGGGCAGACAAATCCTGTCCACTGACTGTTTTTGTAAATAACATTTCATTGGGACACAGCCATGTCCATTGGTTCACATGCTACCTGTGGCCTCTTTTGTAACTACTGTGGCTAAGCTGAGTAGGTGCAACAAAATGGAATGGACCGGAAAGCCTAAACTTATTTACTATTTGGCCTTTTACATACTATGTTTGCCCACCCTTTCCTCTAATCTATGCTTAAAATGATCTCCAAAAATTAAACTTTGGTTAATGTCCTATATATAATTAAGAGTTTTTAGGTAACTAGTGGCTCCTTCTTTTGTACATTCTAGTTCAAAGCAGATTATTAAATCAAACTTTAACCCTATATCAGAACTATTAGCTTACAAAGTAACAGTTCAATGTTTCCTCATGCCGTCTCTAAAATAATGCTCACTGTGACATGCTCACAAATGAACTGTGTAACCTATGAGTCCTAGAGCATTATCTCTAAACAGGACAGAGAGAAAATAATGTATGTGCCATTAATAATTCTTACATCCTGTCAACCAATATGTAGCAAATTATATAAAGCAAATAAAGCATGTAAAATCAAATTTGAGTTAAAAGCATTTTTCCCTGTTCTCATTAAGAGAAAATTCTGAAGGGAGAGACAGATATTGCTTAAAACGCCCAATAAATCTGAAGTTACAACTGTGCTAAGTTTAGAGATGGAGTAGTGTGTGTTACTTTTAGAACCATTGAGAGAAGCAACTATCACAGACCAATGTGAATATGAATAAAGAGGGAAGTGGATACAGCAAAATCAGAGTTCAAGCCAGAAGCCACCACCAAGCAGGGGAAGGAGCTATGCACGGAGCACAGCCAAGAGCCAAGTTCAGGAGCCCACAGAACAAGAAGGGTAGCAAAAGCAAGTACCTGACCTAAAGGCTCAAGACACTGCCTTTGTTTCTGAGGAAAACCTCCTGGTACCATCACTAGAAAATAAATGAGAACAGACCTCAGTGCTACTCTCTTGATAGGCAATGAATAC
>NW_006287546.1:1580027-1587564 GCF_000327345.1 Myotis davidii | reverse complement strand
GGGTGCCTGGGAAATTATTTTTGAATGGTTCACTGGACAAGTTTTTGTGCTGGTCCTTAATTGGCAATAAATTCCAGAGCCAATATTAAAACCCAGGTCAGTTTATATCTACTCTAAATTAAAAAAACAACTATCTTACCTATTCAGTTGTGATGGAAAATAGAATGCAATCATGCTTGGCTGGCCCAATTTATGGGGCTATAATAGGACCAAATATGATGTTATTATATGATGATCTGTTTTGTTAAATCTGAAACACTGGAAAAGTATAAGTCATCGAAAGATGGAAATGTAATAAATTTATATTCTTCTTTTATAGTTAGAGTTAATATTCGTTAGGAGTTGAGAACTAGAAAAAGACCATCTTAAAACATATTTTTCCTTTTATATTGAGAGGTTCTGAAACCTCTAGCATATTATTTCTTGTGATCATGATTAGTATTGTAGGTTCTTACTTAATGATATTATTTTACCATAAACCTGGGACATATTTTAATTTATTATTAAAATATAATTTTAAATAAATGTAAAATATATTGAATACTATTAAATATATCACATATAGTATGTAATTGATAAATATATGTTAATATATTTATTCAACATAGATCCCAACAAAGTCTTTTCAAATTACTTTTTCTCAACCTATTGATGTCCTACACAAAGAGAACATTTGCATTTTGGAAGCCTTAAAATCACGATTTTTGTTTTTTGTTTTTCCTTTACCACAATATGAACACATCCTCCAGTTTCCTGGGGTCAGTCCTGATCAATAGACATATGACTTCTGAGAACACCACAAATGGTGCAAGTTATTTTTAAGTCATCCTCCATATTTTCACTAAAAATCTCTCTGCTTGAGGCTCTAGTCAGTAGAAAGAAAAGAAATGTTTATGCTTTGAAAGAAATATTTGATAAAATATGGAGAAAATGTCTCAAATTTCTCATCTGAAGTTGTATAATACTTAGTTTTCCTATCATTTTAAACCTATACCTCTTAATTAGCTAATAATACAGAATTTGAGTGTCAAGAAATTTGAAACACTACATGTACCCAGAATAAAACAAACAAAAACCCACTAAAACTATAGATTTAATTTTTAATTTTAGAGTTGTTTTAAGATCCAAGTATACAATTTTTTTTCATATGTTTGTTTGGGGTTACTATAGTTTCAGCTGGGCATTATTAGACGGGCATCCCGTGTGCATTTCATGATCCACACCATCATTTCAAATTTCAGCGTACACACAGATGAATTACCGGGCATCTTTTGAAACTGCAGCTCTGGATTCCATAGGTCGGCAGTAGGACCCGAGAGTCTGTATTTCTAACCAGCCTCCACATGATGCCAATGCTGTTGGTCTACGGGTCACATTTCTAGAAGCAAAGACCCACATCAACTCTCAGTTCATTTCCAACCTTTAGACCTGAACTTAGTTCTCCTTGGACGCTGCCTTTCCTCTCCCCGCCCCCTCCCTCCTCAACCAAGATCAGACAAAACATGGCTCCATACGGGAAGGTCAGGGTGGGCAGCAGACCCAGGAAGCCATGTCCTGCTGAGACAACACGAAATGAGGACCTCCCAGCACAGGACTGAGGCTACCAGAGGAGATGGGTGAGTTTGGATACTCAAGTGCAAAAAAAAAAAAAAAAGTAGCAAATGTTGCTACACACATGTAATCAATCTATTAAAGTACACAATGTTGCCATACAACTGTTATTGAACAAAAATGTCAGAAAACATGTAAAGCTTTAAAAAAAAGAAAATAAATTGTAGTCACCTGCCTAAATATTATAGGAGACAGGCTTTCATGGCTAGAGTAAACTGTCTAATGTAAGACCTTTAATTCATTGTTTTATCTTACAACAACTTCAGAACACACAAATGCCGCAGTTTCATCTGAGACTTTTTCTCCTTCAGGAACAGCTATCCTGTTGTGTGACGTTATGATGCTAGGATGTGGGATGCACTGTCTCCTTTCATAGCACTTTTTACTTCATTTAAACGAACATAGCTCCCCCCCCCCAACACACCTTTTTTAGTGAATATAATAAGAAGAAAATAAAAAAAGGAGAAGACAGTTAATTTAGAAAAATCCTATAATTTCCAAGATATGGAGATAGTTGTTTAGCATGGACAGCAAGCAGCAGCCTCATTGTTTGTTTCCGAAAAATAACAATTGAATAGACATATTTGTATTTTTGGTAATTTCCTCCTTAAACAGAAACACTTTGGTTGTCTTTACCATGTCTAGTTATTTAAATTATTTTTTAATGTGGCAAAGGCCTTGGAATTAATCAGCCCCATCTGCATACACAAAAGACATGACATAAGGAACAAAAAACGTCTGAGGACAAAACTAGGCTTCCTTTCACAGGCAATAGGGGAAATTAGTGTCATCACTAGGTTGAAGACATAAAGAGATTCAAAATTAAAAATCCTTTGAACGCTTCCAACAAGATTCCTATAATCAGCTGAAAGATAAGTAATGATCAAAGCCCTTTAAAACAGTATTGTTCACTCCATTAGAACTGTTTAAATGTACCCTACCATTCACCAGAAATTATACAAGATTACTGCAGAAGCCATGCTATTGTTTCAGCAAGGCACCCAGATGTTTTAAGGATGGCTTCCCCCACTAACGTAAGGTTAAAAGCCAAGATACAAAAACAGCTGCAGTTATAAACCTTAATTACCAGGAACATCCCACCACATAGGTGCTCAATTGCCCTGACAAATTGATTTATCTTGAAGAGAGTGGGCTGGAGTTGGTGTTTGGGGACTGGGAATGGCAAGTTTGCTCCCTCCTACATGGAATCAAATGTTGGCTAATTCTTCAAACAAAACCTTCCAAAGCCTTCACTAACTTTGTATCTGGGAAATGTTAACCTCTTCAAGATTTCTTTTTCATTTAGTCCATGTTATCCCAGCCCCAGTATGATGGGTGGAAAGAGATAAGCACGTTTTTACACACCTCATTACCACTGTTATTTTATGCTTTTGCCCAGGGATATTACACACAGCAGTGCCATGTTGGGATCTGAGAACATTCCTAAGCAGGAATTCAGAATAATGAACGCCTGACAGATTTACTAATTCCTTTACTCCCTCATACGCTGTGAAGTTTTAATAACAACATTGTTATTCTTTTATTGATAACAATTTGGAGAGGACATTTTCTGTCTTCAGTATCTTTAAAGGTACTGAAGGGTTCACATGGCATTGTTTATTACCACTAGCTGAAGATGGTAAAAGAATTAGCAGGATTTTAGAAAATGATTACTAGCCATTTTGAAAAAGTATAGCAATTTCAATTTTATGTCCTAGTCAATATCAGCTTAAATGTCACACCAAAACTGAATCAATAATGCACAGAGAGAGGGAAATGTTACAAGCTAAGTAAAACCTCTGAAAGTGTGTGAACCAAATCAAAATCAAGTAACATGAGTTGAAATGTGGTGCCACTAAGGTCAGATTTTAAACTTCTAGCCCAGTTCTGAATATATTTAACACTAGATTTGTTCACCTTCCCACCTTATCTTCAGCTCTCAAATATTATATAATCAAAGCAAGGATAAAATGAACATAATTTAGAACCTCAGACAAGGCAGGAATTGAAAAATACAGGTAATACTATAGAAAATGGAGAAGAGCAATGTCACTGGGTTTGCCTTAGAATGATGGAAATGGCTTTCAGAGGCTCCCATATACACATATTTAACAATTAAACACAACAAAACAGCCTGCAGCCATGACTTCTGGTAGTCCTCCCTCCCCATCCATCCCCCAGATGAACCGTAGGGGAACCGCAGGGGGATAGCCTCAGGGGCTTGCATTCTGAAGCAAACCACTGAGATTTTTGAATATGAGATGCATTAAATTCACCATCAGGACTTCTGAACCCTAACCACCACAATAATGAACATAACTTGCATTTACTGAGCACCCACTCAGTACTTCGCTAACCACTTCTCAAGCATAATCTCTTCTGGGGATACACATGTTTTAGAAAATCAGAATCTCTAGAGGTGAGGTCCTGGCATCACTCAGATGATTCAATTCATGTTGTGGTTTAAAAACAGCTCTGAAAAGGACATCACTCTCCAACGAAGTTTCCAAATCCTGAGGATGAGTACAGTGAACAAAGCTTTAGGATGCCTCAGGGAAGACCTGACCCACCCTCCCCCATGCCCACAGGAACTTTTACCTGAGTCATAGAAGAGATTCCAAGGATATTTTTGAAAAACATTTTTTTTTCCCCTGCTATAACCCTGGGCTCCCACACTTCTCTCTCAGTGGTTGTATTTCCAAGTTCCTTAGAAACTTTTGAGATACATCGGCCCAGGCTTTCATCCAGCGGTTCTCAACCTGTGGGTCACGACTGCTGAAAATACATCCTGCATATCAGATATTTATATTACGATTCATAACAGTAGCAAAATTACAGTTATGAATAGCAATGAAAATAATTTTATGGTTGGGGGTCACCACAACATGAGGAACTGTATTAAAGGGTCGCGGCATTAGGAAGGTTGAGAACCACTGGACCGTGTGCGTCCAAAACAGGCCTTGTGATTAGCATCTATGTTGTGTACAAAGAAGGCTCCAATCTTTGTTGTGTTTATCTCTGATTTGTAGTGTTTATCTCTGATTTTGTTGTGTATATCTCTGATTTGTAGTGTTCTTTGCACCAAGTAAAGAGTGAGCTTTGAATGAAGATCTGTATACTCTACGTTCCTGGCAAAGTACTTAAACTTATTTTAAGAAATCATAATCTTGCAGGCCTTCACATACGCTGCTTCTTCCATTTGAAACAGTTCTTCATCAGTCCCAACCCTGTCAGCTGGTAAAATCTGAATAACTTTTCTTGGGTCTTGACTTCTCTTACTGTATTTTAGAGGTGAAATGTAAATTTTGCAGAGAAGCCACAATAGACGATGACTTACTCAAGGGAAGGCAATGATCTCATTTACTTTTGAAGCAGCTATTCTGACAAGCTTTATTTTTAAGCATCTAAAAGTAAAATTTCAAACTATGCTTATTGAATGAATGAACAAAGCTTTCCGGAGTAACAATATTTTTAGACTATGGAAACATTTCAAAAGATTGATAAACTTCATTAATAAATTTGCATTCTTTAAAAATATTTTTGGCAACTCTTAAAATTTAATTTTTAAATACAATATATGGAACTTCATATATTTGAATGATCTAAAGTCTATTTAAAAATACATAGTGGATGTGTTAACTTTGAGGTAGTTTAATCCTTCACTTAGATGATGACAAGCTACATATACCTGTGCATTCTTCATGTATGCCTTCATTAACTAGACTTTAAAAGAATACATAAAATGTATTCAGCTGCATTGTTCTTACTGTTAAAATCACAGGTTATTTTTAGCCTTTTTTCCCCAGTTTTATTGAGAAATAATTGAAATACATCACTGTGTAAGTCTAAGGTGCATATGAGGGGGGTTTGATTTACAGATATTGTAAAAAGTATAGCCCAATTGTTTCAGCTAACATTCATCATCTCATATAGAAATAATAAAAAGAAAAGAAAAAGTTTCTTATTGTGGTGAGAACTCTTAAGATTTACTCTCTTAACAACTTCCCTGTATATCTATCATTCAGCACTGCTAGCCACTAGTGTAGTCACAGTGCTTTATATTACATCCTAGTAATTACTTATCTTATAACAAAAGGTTATATCTTTGATCATCATTTTACAATTCCCACTCCCTCACTTTATTTCTGGTAAGCATAAGTCTGATCCTGGTTTCTTTTTCTTTTTGTTTTAGATTCCACATGTATGTGCTTATAGAGTGGCTGTATTAGTTTACAATCCCACCAACAGTGCACAAGGATCTTCTTTTCTCCACATCCATCCCGCATATTGATCTATCCTTTTGATGATGGACAACCTAACAGGCCTGAGGTGATATCTCATTGTGTATTTAATTTGCATTTCCCCAATGAGGAGTGATGTTTTTGACCATCACAATGAGGAGTGACCATCTTGACTATATCTTTATGTACTTGTTGGCCTTTCAATTTCTGGTCATTTATTTCACTGAAATATACCAGCAACTTTAAATGATTGACTTTGATGTGTACACTAAGTAATTTGAAGATAGCTAATCACAGAAATTTCATATAACATACGACTAAATAATCTGGCAAAAACACTATGGTGAAAGCTGAAATTCTTTGGAGTGGAAGAATGATACTGATCTGAAATGTAAAGGGTTAACTCAGACTGACCTTTTCCGGCCACTTTTCCATAGATAATATTGCCAAATCTAAAGGCACTGCTATTTTACTGAGCACCCACTCAGTACTTCGAAATAAGTCATATATTTCACTGAAAGTGAGTTGAAGTGTTTTCGGCATTTGTTCTACATGACAAACTCCGGGCAATGTGGAGAGAGCTGGATTTTATTATATGCTATTCACATTAGGCCCCAAATCTTTGATTTTGACTCTTTAAATATATATACACTTCAGATAGCTTCATGATAGAAGAAAATGGCATGTTAAAACCTGCTTAAAGCATACCGTATCAAAATGATTGCTACTGGCTGGGCACTTTCTTCATTATTCCATTTTAACTTCACCATGTCATACTCCTGCCTCTTAGGCATATTGGCAGGGATAGCTTAATGAGCTAAAAAGGAAGAAAAAAAAAAAAAAGAAAGAGGGAAAAAGAGCTAATGGGCTAGATTGTTTTGGTAGTCCTGAACTGAAAAGGATATTTTTTTCAATATAGATTTTAAAAAATAAATATCATGCTAACATGCCCTTATTCACCTTTATGGAAATCTTGTGTTTGCTGTTATCAAGTATCAGTGTTGGCAGCATAATGTTCATGCCCAATTTTGAAAGCCAAACTCTTCTGCTCCTGACAACATTCAAATTGTTGCATAAGCATTGTGTTCATAGTTACAAGTAATATAATCGGAGTGTTTCCCTCCATAAAGCACTTTTGGGGAAAAAAAAATAATAAGGAAGAAAAAATGAGAGTTTTATCTCAGAATGAGGTCACTTTTTGAATATTTGGGTGCAATTCCAACCACACCTAGGAATAGCAAACTCCATCACATACATTATGTCTGCATGCATTTTTTTTTTTTTACTCATTTTTCTAAGGAACAAGAAACATCTGTCTTTTTCAGTCTCTTCACAGCATCCAACCCCACAGACAGATGTTTTCAAAACCAAGTTGTGTGCGAACATTTAAAGGAACACTATATTTGCATAAATGCTGGGAATTCCAAGCTCCGTGCTTTCCATACTGTTTTAGTTTCTCAAATCAATATTTTTTTGTTCTGTGCCCGTCATTTTGTTTTACTCCTCATAAAGCAGACATTGTGTGCACACATCTGTTAAATCTGGGCTGCATTTATTACAGTTCTGTTCTTCCAGAAACAGGAAGGATTAATTACCACAGGCCGGCTCTAGAAGCACCCCCGTGTTTCTTAACACACAAAATTAATTCAGAGTTGACAAAACTCTTTCAGACACACTGCTTCCTG
>NW_006287546.1:1577475-1580004 GCF_000327345.1 Myotis davidii | reverse complement strand
TGATGACGCTTTATTAGCATATTCTTCCCAGAAAAAAAAAATGCCTCATAGACCCTTTTTACCTCTCCTCTGAGTTCAATTTGTGCAGCACTGAGTGACAGGCAGCAAAATGGCTTGAATATATCTAAGGCAAGTTGCCAATATCCTCCCGATAGAAGCACTTTGGAGCCTTTGTTCTGAGCACATTAAAGTCACAGAAGGTCCATGTACTTTAGACAGTGTGGGGCAGGCAGGATGTTCTCAGTAAGACAAAACAGCAGGTGATAAATGACATTAAATAACAGTGAGAATTTACCACAGACTAAATTAACTGCTGGAGTGAAATGTTCTCAGCTCTAAGGCTATATTAACAGTGAATTTATAATTAGGCGATTATCATACTTTTTAGTGGTTGAGGAAGTCTATATGTAAAAATGATGAAGACAGCTCTATTTGAGTCTGGAGAGACACCGCTGGAAGTGCCTCTGAAAACACTAGAGAATAATTCTTCTTTCAGGCCTTATAAAGTCATTTGTAAAAATAAGTGCTTGAAGTAAATTAGATGGCTGGATCTCTCTCTCTCTCTTCCTCTCTCTCTCTCTCTCTCTCTCTCTCTCTCTCTCTCTCTCTCTCTTCCTCTCTCTCTCTCTCTCTCTCTCTTTCTCTCTCTCTCTTTCTCTCTCTCTTAAAAAAAATGCAGCCTCAGAAAAGGGACTGCCAGGAAATCAAACTCTCCAAAATACAGCCCTTGTAGGTATTCCCACAATTAATCAGAAGTTAATTACTGGCATGAGACTTTTTTAAGGTGAACATTAATTTGTGGTTTTCTTTTATTTCCATTAGAAACCATATTTTTAAAATTACACCATTTATTTTCTAATGAGGAATTTCTCTATGATTCTTCTGTGTGTGACGTTATAGGAGCATTTCACTTTGGATTTTACCCTAAAAGTTCTGAGAAGGTAAATAATAGCAATGTCATCTTCCCCAAAAAATTGTGTCAGGGAAAGAAAATGAGCTGCTAAATTTACCATTGACTGGGTTCTCCTAAAATCATCACTCTGCAATAGTTCTGTCAAATACCCTTAAAGAAAAGGATAAAAACAGAAAACTACAATAACCTTTAAACTGTTTCAACCCGTTTCCCCTTACACGTTATTTTTCTCGCCCGAGCCTAGGCTTAGGTCCCATGAATAGTGCTTCACAGTTTCCCGCCTATCCCTAAGCATCCCTTCCTCAAAGGGGAATGGCCCGCACGGTGCCAGGAGCACATATGGGCCTTTGGTAGACTTCTCACCATGTAACATCTTGTGCACTTTCCATGAGGATTGCTTTTAAAGCTAGAACACTTCATTTTTGGCAACCAAGACCCATATGTCTAGACACATTATAGTGCTTGGTTACAATTGTATTTCCATAATAAAGTAGTATCCATTCATTCATAACTTTCTCAAAAAAACTCTCCTTTTGGGTTTTAAACACTCCAGGTTTAGCCTCAGCCAAGAGGTGAATATTTGGAAAGTTTCTGCTAAATCCATTTGATCAGATATTGGCTTATATGACTCAAGAAATCATTTTCCATATGTCCACAAGAATTATTAGCCAAAAAGTAACCCGCGAGGAGCTGACTTTTATAAAGTTTTGAAAGTGCCTAGTCCTTTGAGAAACAAACTCAAATGTTGGAATGAAAGGTTCAAATTTAAAACCGAAAATTTTCTGTATAAATTCATATTCCACTAAAGCATAAACACAGGCACACACAATTCCATTTAGAAAGAATTCTTTTGGACATGCCCCTCTATGTGTTTTCCTTTCCACCTATGACTTTGTCTTGAAAATATTATTAGTGAACTCCCACTTAAACAATTAGAAGTTTAAGGCTGGTTGTATAACCCCTATATACATGGGGAAACTATAACCTTTTTAACCAGGGCTGTATTTTCTAATAGCAGGTTAAAGTCCCCAGAACAGTCCTGTGTGCTGTTCTGCATACGATGACTCTATCGTCCAGGTTACTTACTGTTTTGTGGATGGTTTTTAAATTTGTATTAACTTAAGTTCTCCCCTTGCCTTTTTTGACATAATCTAGGAAAATCATAAATATACCACATGTATGAAACAACTAAATACAGTGTTGCTTTCAATATGCTCCTCCAACCCATTTCTTCTCTTTTAATCCTCTCTGCCTCTTTTGGGCACCCAGTGTTCTCTGATTCTCAAGGGCATTTTTTATATTCTGGATAAATTAATGAGAGGTAACATCATCACTGAATATACCGGCCCTTCCAATTTGCTTTTGTTTAAAAGAATACAGTAGAGGAGAACCAAGATGGCGGCATAGGTTAACGCCGGAGTTTGCCGCCTCGAACAACCATTTCAAAAGTGAAACTAAAAGACGGAAGGGACATCACCCAGACCCACAGGAACGCTGGCTGAGTGGAAGTCCTACAACTAGGAGGAAAGAGTAACGCACACGGACACTCAGAGGAGGCGCAGAGCTGAAGTCACATTCTGAGGTGCGGAGTGCACGGAGCGGGCAGCGGAGGGCGC
>NW_006287546.1:1563844-1576922 GCF_000327345.1 Myotis davidii | reverse complement strand
AATACAGTAGTCCCCCCCCCCCCTTAATCTATGTTTTACTTTCCATGGTTTCAGGTAACCAGAGTCAACTGCAGGTCTGAAAATATTAAATGAAAAATTTCAGAAGTAAACAATTTATAAGTTTTCAATTACTTGCTGTTCTGCTCTGCCTCACCTGGGACATGAATCATCCCTTTCCCCAGAATCTCCACGCTGTATATGCTCAGTGCCTGTTAGTTACTTAGTAACCTTGGTTATCAGATGGACTGTCAGGGTATCTCAAGCTTGTCTTCAAGTAGCTCTTATTTTTACTTAATAATGGCCCCAAAGCACAAGAGTAGTGATGCTGGCAATTTGAGAAGTTGTAAGTGCTTTCTTTATGTAAAGAGATGAAAGTTCTGGACTTTATAAGGATAGAAAAAAAAACATGCTTATATTGCTAAGATCTACTAAGAATTAATCTTCTAGCCATAAAATTATGAAGAAGGAAAAAAGAAATATGTATTACTTTTGTTCTTGCACTTCAAACTGTGAAAGTTAAGTGCTTAGTTAAGATGGAAAAGGCATTACCTTTGTAAGTGGAAAATATGAAAGAAAAACATGTTCTGATTGAAGGCAGCATGAGAAAGCACTGAGCTTATAGGAAGACTACAAATAAGAGAAGCTTACATGGATTCAGGAATAGGTTTGACATTTTACCAAATCACATCAGTACAAGAGGAAAGGTAAGTACAATACATTAAGATATTTTGAGAGAGAAACCTCATTCACATAACTTATACTAAAGTGTCTTATTATAGTTCTTATAGTATTACTTATTTTTGTTAACCTGTTATTGTAACTAATTTATAAATTATATTTTATAATATATATACATGTATATATACATATACATATATATATGTATATATATGCATAGGATAAAACAGTGTACTATCTGTGGCTACAAGCATCTATTTGGGGTCTTGTAACATATCCCCCACAGATAGGGGGATGGCTGTACTCATAAAAGTAAGACTAACTCAAGGTGAACAATAAAAGTGATAGTAGAACTTAAGGCACTTGGAACACTGACACTAATGACCCTTTGTTCAAACTGATTTCACAGCAAATCCTTTGTAAATTACTTATTTAATTTCTCTGTGCCTTAGTTTGCTCATCCATGGAGTAGGAAAGATGAGTGTCTACCAGTTTGGCTAATTGTGAAGCTTAAACATCATTATGCATGTTCGTCATCTAGAAGAGTTCTGATTAAAGATGTTCTCAGTATTTGTCAGCATTAATGTTATCATTATTTTGATTATTAAAAATGACTAAAAAGAGCCATGAAACTATCGCTTCTGGGACCAAATCCAGAACTAATAATTATAAAATATTTTTCACTTTTAAATTATGATAATTCTGATATTCAATAAATATTAATTCACATGCTCTGCATAAAATGTTGAGTACACTCACACATAATTCTTTTTCAAACTTACTAAAGCAGACATTGATCACCAATCCCTGTAAATTGCAAATGACCACATATTGCACCTGAACTGCAAGTCTAAGGGTATTTCACTGCAGTCACGTGATCCAAACTAGCTTGCCCTTGGAGTATATGTGGGAAAACTGGGGTGACATTGCTAATACATCCCAGAGCTCATGTCATTCACTGTAGCAAACCATATTCAATCTCTTCAATATTGACATTTTAAAATTAAAGGCCATATATTACTCATTTAAAAAATTAATCTCCTTCTGGACAGAAGGAGACTTGATTTTGGGGAGTGAACACACAATATACAGATGATGTATTATAGAATTGTACACTTGAAACCCATAAGATCTTATTAACCAATGTCACCCTAATAAATTAAATAAATATAATTAGTCAATATGTATTTTTAGAATTTAAATTACTGCAAAAATAATTCCATATTATTTTTACTTATAAAGAGAAATCATACACAAAATGAACTTAAATGTCTTTTAGAAACCTTTTATCTATTTCCAAAGCAAAAGGAATCATTGCAAAAGTTAAGGAAAATTATTTTTTTTTATGATGATGAGGGAATCTGGTTAATTTAGATTATTTTTATGTTTATAACAGAGGCATTGTATACATTTTTTTTAGTGTGTAAGAAGAATAAAAGTAGAAAAGAAATACTTTATAAACCTATTTCATAATAGGATAAAAATGATAAGCCATTATATAATGACTCATATGATTATAAGGCAAGTTAGACAAGGATTACTCACTCTAGTGTAGTATTTACAAAATTGTCTATATCATACTGTGCAATGCAACATATGTTGTTTTTTTTTAAAGGATATCAAAGGTTTTCCAAATTTAAGAGACCTCTATAGCCTCTTATCAGCATATATATTTTCCTTGCTATACTTTCATCGGTGGCAATTTCTACACCTAAACCTAAACTTAAAATATAATTGAGCAAAAGCTATACATAAAATGTATGTGCCTGTTCTGTTTTGTTTTTGTTTGTTATTTTCCTTATAGGGTCAGTAATGATGATACTTCAATAACTACCATTTATATAACACTTACTAGTTTATGAAATGTTTCCCAACTCAAGCAAATCACTTCATCATCACAAGAATCCTGAAATGTATCCATTAATAACTTCACTTTACAGCCAAGTTTATCAAACCCCTTCTTCTATGCATTACCAGAAACAATGAGAATTGCAATTGAAACGACTCTTTAAAAATGACTGGAGATTTTACCATGTGCCAGGCAGTGCTGTGCAGTTTATGTCCATTATTTTAATAATTTTCAAAACAACAAGGACAGATATGAACTTCATGTGTAGCATCTTACAAATAAGAAGTTTCTCAAGATTATAAAGCTAATTCCAGAACTGGGAATAAAACTCCAATTTCTCTGTGCTCAGGTTTTGTGTACTTGGCCACAATCTTTGAAGAATTACTAAAAAAAAAATTAAACAATCTACTTCATGGGCCTTCATGAGAAATGTTTTACTAAATTCTTGCAGTAAATGTGATAATGATTAGTGTTTTGTGTTTTTTGTTGTTATTGTTGTTGTTTTTTATTGCTGAGTAGATGTGTTGGTAAGTGCTATAAGGTTTATTTTGTAGGTTCATTATCTTCAGGGCTCCTTAGTGAAGTGAAAAGTTGGATATGGGATCAAGGAATCCAAAGAGGAAATAGAATGACCATGTAGATTTCACAAAGTATATAACTGCAACGTCATACAGAATGTGAAGTTCTACAGGGAGAATCTGAGAGAAGAGGCCAATGCAGCAAAATGGTTGGGAATGAAGCCATATTAGCTCATTAAAGTCTCTTCAGTGAACAAATCATTCTGTAAGTCTCTGTTTGGGGGTGAATGTCATAGCCTGGGAGGACACAAAGCATACGGCAGGCTATGAAGAACAATTCTCTGTTTGGGGATCATAACAAGTGGGATCATAAAGAAATACTCAGGCGTGAATAAATAGAATTTATTAAAAATGAAATACCTGGACCAGAAATCAGGCCAGGGCAGGGATGCACTTGGATGTAAGTAATGCTGGATTGGATCATGCTTAAGAGCAGGATTAGCTGGAAGTCAAAAAGGCTTGAAGCCAGCAAGTCAGTGCACTAAGAGAAAGACATTTCATTAATCTAAATATATTAGTTAGTCTGGGTCTAGACGAGGATTTTATGGATAAGAAAGTAAAGAATGGGGTAATTTAACAAAACAGGACTTGGAATGACCTTTACAGATTTAAGATGAGAAGCATCAAATTTAAATCCTATTTGCATTTGGGAAGAAAATGTAATACATTTTAATAATAAATAAAAGCCATAGCAGCTTATTCAAATTATTCACCAGCCTGCCTTCCTCGTGGAGATTACACAAAAAAGTGAAATGAATGAAATTAGTTATTATTTCTATTGCCATGGTATAAAGACACTCTATTTGCTGTGTTAATGATCAACTTAATTTCCAAAAAGAGTAAGAGAAGAAAAATAAAGGATTTTAACAAATCTGTTCACAATGCTGTTAAATTAAGATGCTGATTTTGATTTTGAATGGTAAGTCTGCATTCTATGATCCTTCAATATAGTTAGTAAGTCATTTCTAAAAGCTGGTTTAAGTGCCGTAGCCTGATAATTACAAGGCATCCCAAAATTGAACTAATGCTATGAATTTTATAACACTCTCCACCACCATGTAGGTTTTTTCCTTCACTATTCAGGTTAACATTTTGAGGTTTTAGGGGCTTGTAATGCCTGTGTCTGGGATCTCAAGCAGACTCCAGCCCCTGGCACTCAGTCACAAGGTCATGTTACATCACATGCAATTTTTCATCACCTGGGTTGTATATGTACATCCCCCTTTCTTTTCTCTTTCTGATCTTGGTTTTCTAAACTTAAATCTTTCAACTTAACATATGACTGCACAAGAATGTGTTAAATACTCGTATGTCCCAGTCACCTGCTAAACACAGCTCTGCTCTATAGGGTTCTTAGGTCTTTGGTGAAGTGGAGGCATGCAGTTCTTCACCAGGAGTTTTGGGAAACTCTACTGAACATGTGGGTAGGTGTTGGGCCTCTGGAACACATGTTCTGAAAAACACTGGAATTTCCCTTAACTTGCTACTTATATTTTTTGTTAAGAAATCTCACAAAACTATAGAGGAAATAATTCAAAGTCCTGTAAATGAAAGGTAGTAAAACCAGTATC
The DNA here is from genome assembly GCF_000327345.1 of Myotis davidii. Classification (NCBI taxonomy): domain Eukaryota; kingdom Metazoa; phylum Chordata; class Mammalia; order Chiroptera; family Vespertilionidae; genus Myotis; species Myotis davidii. The sequence continues at coordinate 1,572,246 of NW_006287546.1, read as the reverse complement.
AAAACAAAGAGGCAATAATAACATCCTATCTAATAAAAGAGAAAAATGCAAATTAACCATCCCTTCGCTATGCACAAGCCACACCCACCAGCCAATCAGGAGCAGGTATGAAAATGAACCCAACTAAGATGGCAGAGGCCACGAAGCTGGAGGGAGCAGGTGACTTGGGTTGCCCCCATTGATGAAGGAAGCCAAGCTTCTCACCTGCTCTGGCTGGCCCTTGGCTCTGCTCAAGGCTACAAAGTTTCAATTATAGAAGATAAATAAATCCCATATACCTGCTTCCAGCCTGCCATGGCCTCCACTCAAGGAGGGGCTGGGAGCCTGGGTTGCTAGGGGCACCCCAGGCTTCCAGCCAGACCTGGGCTCTGCTCAAGACTACAAAGTTTCAATTATAGAGGATAAATAAATCCCAGTTTTTAAAAAAGGAGAGGCTGGGAGCTTGGGTTGCTGGAGGGCATGGCCATCCTTAAAACAGCCCTCAGTCCCTCACCCAGGCTGGCCAGGCACCCCAGTGGGACCCCCACCCTGATCTGGGACACACTGATTCAGGGCAAACCAGCAGGCCCCCACTCATGCACTAGGCCTCTATCCTATATAATAAAAGGATAATATGCAAATTGACCCTAACAGCAGAATGGCTGGGAATGACTGGTCACAATGACACACACTGACGACCAGGGGGCAGACGCTCAATGCAGGAGCTTCCCCCTGGTGGTCAGTGTGCTCCCACAGGAGGAGCTCTGCTCAGCCACAAGCCAGGCTGATGGCTGCCAGCACAGCGGTGGTGGTGGGAACCTCTCCTGTCTCCTCAGTAGCGCTAAGGATGTCCGAATGCAGCTTAGGCCTGATCCCCGCTGGCAAGTGGACATCTCCCAAATGCTACTGGGCTTCCAGAGGGACGTCTGACTGCCAACTTAGGCCTGATCCCCTGGGGAGTGGGCCTAAGCCAACAGATGGACATCCCCTGAGGGGTCCCAGACTGTGATAGGGCACAAGCCGAGTGCACAAATTTTTGTGCACTGGGCCTCTAGTTTTTATATAATTTTTGACAAGAGGATAAAGGCTTTTGATTAATCAGGGAATACCCCATGCCCACATTCTGATGACCTAGAATTACATTAATAAGTATCTACTTTCTATCTGCAAAAAGAGAGAATAAAAGACAAATAAGGTTGTCAAAGTCAAATAAGAATGTAAGAAATTTCAAAATTAAATGTTTTTCTTGAAAACAAGCAAAAATGTCTCTGAAAAGTAAACTCACTGAAAACCACATTGAGAAATGTGTTAAAGTACAAGAAAATACAAAACACTAAGTATATTAAACACTAAGAATATCAAAACTTTTCTTACAATTGCTATAAATACTCTCTATATAAGCATACTTACTTTTTTTATTATATATACAGGAAAAAGTACCCAAATGCTGTTTTAGCGCTGATGTTGGTCCTTAATTTAATTCTGTATTAATCATTAAAAAAAAAGAATTGGCATTTTGGATCATATCTATAGTTCATAAAACCCAGAAGTGGGTCTTATGATCTATTTTGTATATGGCATTATTAAATTATTATAAATATACTGTATGGTAAATAGTATTATTTTCAGTTTAACCTGAGAAAGTGAAATCTAATGGAAGTCAAAGCTTGACTAAGATCACAAAATGAAATTGTTGGAGACATTAAGGAGAACACTGGTTTCCTGGGATTCTATGTCCTTCTGTGTCCATATTCAAGTACAGGACTATCGCTAAACAAAGGCTGTGCTCCCTCCCATCCCTCACAGGAGAGTTATGGGAGATGAGACCGGAAATACAGTCTATGCTGGGCTCTCCAGCATATCTCCATGAAAGTGCAGTCAAGTTTTTGTTTGTTTGTTGTTGTTTTGTGAGTGTATGTTTTCTTAATTTATCTTTAGTGTTGAAAGTATTACAAATGTCCCCACCTCCCCCCTTAACTCAGTCCTCCACACTCCCACACCCTCCTCAGGCCTTCACCACACTATTCTTTGTCCATGGCTTATGCATACATGCATAAAAGTTCTTTGGTTAATCTCTTCCTGCCTTCCCCCTCCCCCGTATATATATTTAAGTGTAATAAATTCAGTGTGCTGGATGTTGTCAAGAACTGTCAGGAAAAAATGGGAATATCTGAGTAGTTAGAGAGACACATTTTAGGGGGGCAATGTACTCCAAAATGAATTTATTAGAAATAGCTCAGCTATTTTAACCCAAGATTTCTGATCTCCTCTCTCAATTAGCTACAATCTTAGGAAGAAGGAAGAACATGGCTTACTGGTTACCTTTTCAAACCCTTCAAAACCTTAATAATAAAGCTAACTCTAAACCCAGATTTTGTGATTTTGTGTGAAGGTACCTTTGAGTTATAAAATGTGCTTTAACAATTGTGTCCTTTCAAGCTTTAAGAAGACCTATATGGTCTCAAATTACATTCCTGATCTATTCATATTTTTGGAACAGTTACTGTGATTCCATGATTGGGGATAAAATTGAAATGTAAGTATTAAGGTGATTTCTGGGGAAGATGGTGATTTCAAAACAGGAGTGAGTTCGTTTCATCCCTCTCATTGCCAATCCTTTCCCTTGAAAATAAAAGGCACATTGGGATGGGTTAAGGGTAGGAGGGTATTGCAAGAATGGTTTGATAACCTACACAGAAAGTTTGGGCTTGAAAAGTGGCTTATTAAGATGGGAATGAGTGGGTGAATTTTTACAAATGAGTAGAAAGTAAAATAATAGTCAAAGAACATGAAGAAGTTATTTTAAAAATAACAGTTAATTGGCTCACATAGAAAATAATTACAACCCCTTCCTACATATACATTACAATTAAGATATCAAGATATTGTTTTCTATGCCCATGAAACAAAGATTGTGAAAGCAAAGATTTGCAAAGACATAAAGGAAATAATATAAACTGGTTTAGACTTTTATACTGTTACTAGGAACCTGATGCATAAAATTCATGCAAGGGGCTTGGCCCTCGCAGCCCTGGCTGTCTCCTCGTTTTTTGTTTGGCTGTTTGGTCTAATTAGCATGTTAGCTCTTTATTATATAGGATTTTCATTATATAGCAAAACCCTTAAAGTGTGCATATTCTCTGATTTGTTTCCTCTTTCAAAATGCATCCTACAGAAATGACCTGCGATAAACATGAGGTTTGTATATTTAAGAGATTTAAAAATTTTCAATAGTAAAAATGGAAACAATCTCTATTATGCAGGTTCTTAAGCATATAGAGGTATACACATACAATAGATGTGGTAGTTTTAAAGATTCCATTGCAAAATTGTAGATATTAAAAATAAAACAAAGTAGTAGTTATTGGTATCAAAATACTTACAATAGTTAAATTAAAAAAATCAAACTGGCATAATGTTATGCTTACAAAACAAGGCCTGGGGAGGGGATGAGAGCAGAATGGAGGGAGTCAATGGATGAAAGAAGGGGACATCTGTAATACTTTCAACAATAAAGATAAATACATTAAAAACCATATGCAGACAACTAGAGAGCAAGTGTAAGAGAGAGAAGGAAAGGCATGTACTAGTAATTAATTTGGTTTTCTAATAATCTGCGTCTACATTTTATTAATTTTACAATTAGAAGTATATTTTCCCCTTTAAAGTTCCATAACTTTGTGGAAGGTGCTTCCAGTTGCCCAATATCAATTCATGAACAACTTCTTTCTTACTAAAGATCTGCATTTTTTTTAAAGAATTTTCATTGTGCCTAGTTTAAATTACTCACCTGCCCAGAATCCCTTACAGAGAGGATTTGCCACAATGTGTAAACAATAATAGGTTAATAGATAAATGACTAGTTACATATGCCTTTTGAGCCTTGGCATTTTACTGAATCTTAATTTTTCTCTTGTCTGGAATGCCAACAATATGTGCAAAGATGGAGCAGTCACATTGTTAATGAAAACACTGTGAGAGTGAAAAGCTCCAAGTTAAGAAAGAGATTAGAAGGAATTTCGGCTCTTAAAAACTTCATCAAGTTGTTGCACAAGCCCTCTACTACCTACATTTGTGCTCCTTTTCATGTGAGAGAAAAAAAAATGCTCTCCACTCATGCAAATCACTCTGTACTTATTTGCTTTACATGAAACCAAAGGTAAACTTAACTGACACAAAGCAAGAGAAGAAAACATTAATTTACATTCCACTCTAATTTGATGATGATAGAACATTTCTAAATCCAGTAAACTTTGAATCAAGGGATTAAAAAAATTAAAGGATTTGGGAGATCTCCAAACTAAGATATTTTCCTCAGCATCTTCACCCTATTTTAATATTTGGGAAACCATCAAGAAATGCTTGGTGGTTTAGCATTAGTGCTCTTTTCATCTTGGGGATACATTTTACCCAAGTTTCCCTTAATAGTTGACTTTCCAATGTCATGCAATTGGATATATTTATCTTTTGGTCCATAGATGGAAGATAGGAATTTTTATATAGTAGGTCATTGTATGTCAAGTTACTTTAAAAGCAACATTATATATCACCGCATTCAATTTTCAGCTTTTAAAGTAGAGTGATGAATACAATACTGTCAAAAACAAAAGAGAATTTTGACCCCTGAGCATGGAGTAACTGAGGGATTCAACCAGGTAGAAGTCATGCTTTTGATCTTTCTCAAGACTTAATCTGCCTCTTTGTGTGATTCTTACCTCCAGTCATTTCAAAAGTAACCTGTGTTAAAAAAATCTCCGCTTCCTTCTTCTTCCCTCACTAGATTATTAAAACTAGTGTTTGGCATTGGCCTTATTTAGCAGTCCCTTCGGGACATGACTGAAAACACCCAGCAGCAGAAGCTATTGCGTTAAAATGCATGCATTTTTCTAAATGATGGCCAATGAACCATAACAAAATAGAACCTCCCCTCTCTGGAAGTGATCAGACAGGTTCAAAAAGAATATTTGATGATATGCCAAGCCAGCACATTGCTGCGATTATAAAAGCAATGCCACCACCCCAAACAGCCAGGCTTTCCTTCTTTATTGTGGACCAGCTGCCTCCCATAGTAAACATGATTTAGCTCAAGATCAAAATCCCAACTCTCTCTTCATGGGTTCGGTGGCATTTCACATGCACCCAAGTAAAACCATTTACATAAATGATTTGGGAGCGTATCAAGGAGAAATTGAGACCTAGGGCCATGTTTCCAGTATCATTAGACCTTTTCTTATACTACTCTGAGTTGTTCATTTAGAAATCTCACTGAAATGTTGAAAATATGCTGCCTGCTTTGTAAATCCTTCAGACATTCATCCATTAAACAAATACCTATTGAGAATATATACCTAAATATTATGCTAAATGTTTCCTGCTTTAGATGCAAACATTATGTTTTGTTGTTTTTATGGCTCCTTAAAGCAATTTTGTTTTCTCTAAATACCAGGTTTCTGAAACTATATAAGATGAAGCTAGTTCTGAATCACTCTATTGAATTTTACATGTTTCATAATATCAGCATGTTAAACACCTAAATTGTATTTCTGCTATGGTATATAATTTAGAATAAAGAAAGTCTTGATTTCTTATGTAGGTGCTAATCAATCTTTAGAAACATATGTTTATTATTGGGCAGGGATACAGCACATAATTAACAAAATACTAGAATCTCAGTCAAAATGGACTTTCAAGGTAATCCAGATAAAAAATTGCATTATATATTTTGTAATTTATAAGGAAAGCAGTGCTTTTAACTGCTGGATGAATAATGCAATTTTTAGAAAGGTAGTCATTGACATCTATACCTGGTTATTCTTGTTCTGCCTTCAAGATCAACAGAAAAGTCCAACTGTTCTTTCATATAACATTCCCCAAAGGTTTTAAAAATAGCTCCTTCCACACTTGTCAATCCTTCCTTAACCCAGTCTTAACCAATTTATCTGCTTTTCAAGAAAACCTCCTTAGTTCTTTTAAATAATTCTTATAGGCCTTACTCTCATAACTCATCTTTATTCTTTTCCTCTGCATGTGTTTAAGTTTGTCAATGTCCCTGGTAGAGAGTGAACACAAGTTGTAGGAGTAATGTGTTCAGTGGACTCCCCATTCTTTCAAAGGTTGGCTTCACTTATATTTGCATTTTTGGCCTCTGTCGACTAATATTGAGCTTCCAGTCAATTAAGATTTAGGACTTTTGTATAAAACCTATCAATCCATATCTAACCCATCTAACTGAAGTTTATCTTTTGGAATTAGAAAGAATTTCTATAATTTATATGTCACATCCTTAGGCTGACTCATGTTTCCACCTTCTCAAGATCCCCTCAGTTTCTGACATGTTTTAATATGAGTTAGATAATTTCATGACTCTGCTCAAAAATTTTCAAAAATAAAACTTTACCTGATTAGGTGAAATACTTTTAACCCTGAATTTCATTCCTTCCCACTATTCCATCACCTAATTTGTCCAGACTCAATTCCAGATAAGAAGCTGCACATGAGAGTTGCACTATGTGGCCTGGGTATCACTCCCTCCTCCCACCAGCCCAACCACCACCACCACACACACACACACACACACACACATTGAAACAGGGACCACATTATTTACTAAGACAGCTTCAGAATTGGTCTGAAAGTCAGAGGAGGAAGCTCATAAAATATTTAAGCTTTAAGCTATTATCAGCTAACTATCTTTTTAGAAAAAGTGATCCGCTCTTATAAAATGCTTCTCAGGCCCAGCTGGCATGGCTTAGTGGTTGAGTGTCAGCCTATGAACTAGGAAGTCATAGTTCGATGGTTCGATTCCCAGTCAGACCATATACCCAATTGCAGGCTCAATTCCCAGTGTGGGGCATGCTGGAGGCAGCCAATCAATGATTCTCTCTCATCATTGATGTTTCTATCTCATTCTCCTTCTCCCTTCCTCTCTGAAATCAATAATAAAATATATTTAAAAATGCTTCTCAGCTTTTATATTTTGGGACATCTAGAATTAATTATCACTCTATAAAACTGTTTATTAAGTCTCAAATTATTGACATTTTACTTCCTTCATGGAAATGTTTTGCTCTAGCTTATTGTCTACTTTTTTATACTTTGTTTTCTCCTTTCATCTTATACTCAACCCTCAAACTATGAATTTACTAAAATTATGTGTTTCACCCTTATTTTGAACATCAGTATCAACTCACATGCAGTAAGTGTCCCATGGTTATTAGTTGTATTGAGTTAAATCAGGTGCTTCATTCATGTATAGTCTTTCACACACTAAGTCAATCAGAAATCAATGTTTCTGAAAAAGATACTTTCCTATGTTGTACATCATTTTAGAAATGATTAGTTCTCATCTGAAATCCTTCTTTGAAATGGTAAAAATAAAATAAAGCAAAAAAGTCACGCTGTAGAATGAGTATACCAGGGGCAAAATAATGACCTGAAAGGAAATAAAGGACATGCTACAGTCTCAAAAGGATGGCAATGCTCAATGCTTTGTGTTTCCTGGTTTTTAAGATGTAGAGGCAAATCAAGCTGTTTCTAAAATACTTGATTTTCTCTTTGAGTCATGACTTAAGTCATGATACATAATGGCCAACTTTCCACTACAACTAAGTCAGATCAACCAATACATCTCCAATGGAACTCCTTCCATGATCCAGGAAGATGAGAAGCAGAAGTGATGACAATTAAATTCCATCTGTCTATTTCAACAGTGTATGTAAATGTGGGTAAAAGTAGATTTACCTAAAGTAGAATGTGACATTTTCAGTTTGCCTTCTGGCATTGTCTTTCAGTGTAATCAATTTCTTATGTGGCTTATATACTAATGTGCACAAGTTATAAATGCATGAACTTCAGTATTTGTGTTTACAAATTGTGTTTACAGTAATTCACTTGTAACAAACTAATGTGGAAAAAATCCTAATAGAGACTTAATCACTATGCCTCTTTGAGAATTTGAGGAAATCCGGATACTGCATCAAGCCATTTATTTATCCAAAGACCTAAGGTAACATGAATTAAATAATGGAAAACAGAAAAGAAATGTTGGAAGGCTTGGAACAAGTCAAGAATAAACATAAATGAGTAAAAAGGGAAAGTAGTGATATTATATATGATCTGAAATTATTTCTGTTTACATCATCTGAAATACCACAGTAACATAGATATGCATACCAGTGACATTTTTCATGCAGAATAAACAAGATGCCCAGATAATAGATGGTGACAAATCAACAAGAACATATTGGTGAGTAATGCTGAGACCACAGTATTACCTTAATGTATCCATTATTTCCATGTCCTCAGTGACAAGTTTTGTTCTTCTTTTTTTTTTCTCTTTTCCTGAAATGTGTTTTTCATTATTAGTAAGAGAAGTATCATTTATATACTGTTTTTTTCTACAAAATGGTCCTTAGGTTCAACTC
>NW_006287546.1:1557968-1563236 GCF_000327345.1 Myotis davidii | reverse complement strand
ATGCATACCAGTGACATTTTTCATGCAAAATAAACAAGATGCCCAGATAATAGATGGTGACAAATCAACAAGAACATATTGGTGAGTAATGCTGAGACCACAGTATTACCTTAATGTATCCATTATTTCCATGTCCTCAGTGACAAGTTTTGTTCTTCTTTTTTTTTTTTCTCTTTTCCTGAAATGTGTTTTTCATTATTAGTAAGAGAAGTATCATTTATATACTGTTTTTTTCTACAAAATGGTCCTTAGGTTCAACTCCAAAGTCTTATGAATGGGTGTTGGACAGTTATTGATTACATCATTCTGCAGCTTACAGAAATGCATTAACAAAATGAAAGTATTAATGTTATTGAAGCTTCATTGAATCAAACAGAATTTTTAGATTTTCTTAATGTGATACATGGAAATAGAAATGTAACATATACATAAAGTTATTCTATGACTCAATGTCTATTTTAGTCTGGTGATGTTTAATCAAAAGTGATTAAAATGTAAGATTGAGCAATCGAACTCCCAGTATGTCGAACTCGCAAGGGAACACTTTGCATATTAGGCCTATATATACTAGAGGCCCAGTTTACGAAATCCATGAATGGATAGGGTTCCTAGAAGCTGACTGCTGCCAGCCAGGGCTTTCCTTCATTCTGTGCCAGCCCCTGGTGGTCAGTGCACGTCATAGCAAGCAATCGAACTCCCAGTTCGTCGAACTCACAAGGGAACACTCTGCATATTAGGCATATGTATACTAGAGGCCCAGTATATGAAATTCGTGCAAGGAGGAGGGGGGTCCCCTCAGCCCAGCCTCCACCTTCTCCAATCTGGGAGCCTCAGGGGATGTCTGACTGCCGATTTAGGCCCGATCCTGATTGGGCCAAAACGGCAGTCAGACATCCCTCTCACAATCCGGGACTACTGGCTCCTAACTGCTCACCTGCCTACCTGCCTGATCACCTCTAACTGCCCCCCTAACAGTCTGATCATCCCTAACCACCTCTGCTTGCCAGCCTGATAGCCCCTAACTGCTGTCCCTGCCAGCCTGGTTGCCCCACACAACCTGCTGTTCAGTCATTTGGTCGTCCCTCACAAACTCCCTTGCTGGCCTTGTCTCCCCACGCAGCCTGCTGTTCGGTCATTACTGTTACTGTGACTGCATCCCAAACAATTTGCATATTTATTATTTATATTGATATCTATCTATATCTATATCTATCATCTATATCTACCTATAACTATAGATGATAGATAGATAGATAGATAGATAGATAGATAGATAGATAGATAGATACTAGAGGTCTGGTGCAGGAAATTCGTGCATGGGTGAGATCCTTGGGGGGGAGCGTCCCTCAGCCTGGGCTGCACCCTCTCCAAGCTGGGACTCCTCGGGGGATGTCTGACTGCGTGGATGTCTGACTGCCAAAAATTCATGCACTGGTGTGGGAGGGTTGTCCCTCATTCCAGCCTGCAATCTGGAACCCCTTGGGGGATGTCCAATTGCCGGTTTAGGCCTGATCTTGCCACTGGCTCCTAACCGCTCACCTGCCTGCCTGCCTGATCGCCCCTAACCACTTTGCCTGCCTGATCACTCCTAATCATCTCTGCCTGGGCCCCCGCTGCCACAGCTTCATATGGAAGGACATCCAGAATGACATCCAGAAGATCGTTCAGCTGTCTGGTCTAATTAACATATTATGCTTTTATTATTATAAATATGTTTTACATATTATGCTTTTATTATTATAAATATATTTTAATTTCAAGAGAGTGATAGAAACATCAATGATGAGAGAGAATCATTGATAGGCTACCTCCTGCAGGCCCCCCAATGGGGATCAAGCCCACAACTCAGGCATTTGCCCTGACCAATAATCAGACCATGACCTCCTAGTTCATAGGTCAATGCTCAACCACTGAGCCACAATGGCTGGACAAAAAGTGAAGATATTTTTTTTTGTTCTATGTTAAACTTAACAATTTTTGAAATAGCTGTCCTTCATAGAATAGTTTTTTTAAAAAATTAGTTAGAAATGCTTTACAAATAACTATATGACAAAATCATCATAATAAATTATCTTCCCAAATATTTTATTTCCCAACACAGATCATTGCTAAAAATATTATTAAATATTAAATATTGAGGACCATTTGTAAACTAACTCAGAGAAAACATTAGGAAGTTAGTAGGAAATACTTAGTTTACAGTATAGCTTAAGGATATTTGAAATTTCTTTGAGCAAACTATGGTTGAGTTATATTCTAAGAATGTCTATTTAAATTATCTTGATCTTAAAATATTGTATAATTTTGTAAGTCTTACAAATTAGTGCATCAAATTCAAGGTATACAATTGAAAAAAAAATGAGATCAATTCTTGTAACACTGATTTGAGGAAAGAAAAACAAAATATCTATTTTGAAAACATATTTTTTCCTGACACTAAATCGCAAAATTTTCATTGACATACAAAGCTTCTTATTAATATAAAGAAAAATTCTTGTGTCCTTTAGGCCTAAAATTATACATTAAAACTTTTAAAAAGTTCACAAGAAATAAAATAACTCTGTCCAATATTATGAAATCTGCACATACAGTTAGTCTTTCATATAATTCTGGAAATATTAAAACAAAATAAATATCCTAATGTACCAATATGCAAATAAAAACATGGATTGTTTTTCAGGTTAGCTGAAGTATCATAAAAGTTAATAAATTTTATATAAGTATACCTTAATATGTTTAGGGCATTGTTTATGGCATGAGAAAACTGGCTTATACAATAAAAAAAATAAATTAATATTATATACTCTTGAATATTTTGTTTTGCCACTGAATATGCTATAATTGTAGGATGTTATGAGTCATGATTATTGTAGCAATTACATTATAATGTAGATGGATTTTAATTTTATAAAACATCTTCCTTGAAAGTATGCTTAAAGTAGAATAGCACCGCCCTCACCAGTTTTTTTCAGTGGATAAAGAATCAGCCCGTGGACTAAAGGGTCCTGGGTTTGATTCTGGTCAAAGGCAACATGCCTGGGTCGTAGGCTCAATTCCTGTAGGGGGTTTGCAGGAGGCAGCTGATCAATGATTCTCCCTCATCATTGATGTTTCTATCTCTCTTTCCTTCTCCCTTCCTTTCTGAAATCAATAAAATTATATCTAAAAAAAATAGAATGTCACCAAATATGTTGTTGACCTAACAGTTACTGGGGAGCTTCAATTAATAAAAATGTATGTAGAAATTTACTAAACAAAATCAATGCTAAAAGTAAGTCATAGGATATCCTTGGAACATGCTTTTTTCAAATAGTATTTGAATGTTGCATCATCTGTCCTGCTTGAAACCACTGTTACCTGGATGGAAACCTACCTCTAGATGGAGGTCCTATCACACTGTTAGCATACATTTGAGTTCAAGCCACTTTGAGTACAAATTTTTACTTGTTGTAGTTATGCTTACTGGAAGTAAGCTTCATTGTGCAGAATGTATATGTGTGCTCTCCACCTTATCTGATCCCTCTGAATTAACAGTATTTTAGAGTCTGCTGTTATATTTTCTTCCAATCTGTGGACATTGCTTTCTCACAGAGGGGAAGGCATCATAATCTATGTATTCTTGAATTCAGTATTATCTAGACCAGTGAATATCAATCCTGGGTACACATTAAAATAACTTTGGAATGTTTGTTTTAAATATTAACACTAGTCCCATGACTTTGAGAATCTGGTTCAATTGGATTTGGGAATCATCCTAGGTCATCAGTATGCTGTAAAAGATCCCCAAGTGAACCAAATTGGAGCCAGAGTTAAAAACTGATGGCATACATATCCTATGTAATAATAGACAAAGATGCAAATTGACCATACCTTCACTACGCCCACCACTGGCTAATCAGAGTGATATGCAAATTAACCGCCAACAAAGATGGCAGTTAATTTGCATATGTAGGTGCAAAGTGGCGGAGCGAAGACTGAAGGTGTCTCCATTGGAGCAGCGAAGGCTTGAAGGCAGCTCCAGCCAAAGCGAAGGCCTAGGTCCTGGGTGCTGGAGGAAAACCAGTGCCAGCAGCCAGGGAAAGGGAAGGCCTGTTGCACGAATCTTTTCATGCAACAAGCCTCTAGTCTATAATAATAAAAGCACAATATGCTAATTAGACCGAATGACCTTCTGGAGAAAGCTGGGGCTGCTAGGGGAGCCCAGGTCCTGGGTGCCTGTTGGTGGCCAGAGGGAAGCCCAGGTCCCTGGTTCCATTAGCCAGAGGGAAGAAGGCCTATTCTTGCACGAATTTCACGCATTGGGCCTCTGATATATATATATAGTACAGTGCATGAATTCATACACCTTGAAAGGAACTCTGGGCTGCGAGGTTGTGATAGGCACAGGGGTGGGTCTTGGCCCATCGTCTGCGACACTGTCTGGCCCCTCCCACCATGGCCCCCTGTCCCCTATCTGCTGGCAACCCTGTTCCTGCCACCACTGCTCCCACACATTGATGGTGCCACCTCTGCTTGTACCTGCTGACAGCACGGAGCAATTGGGGCCAGCACGAGCAGCGGGTGTGAGCGTGGCCAACGCTGGCAGTGAGTGCGAGTGGTGGCTCCAGCACTGGCAGCCGGGCAGGACTTTGGCATGTGGAAGCAAAGAATTTTCAGTAATCACCAGAGGCTCGTCCCAATGACAGTGACCAGTGCACCACCTTGGTCTGAGTGCCCCCACTCACCTGCTCCACCATCCCACCACGGCCAATGCCCACCATGTTCTGTACATGCTACCTCGTGGTCAGCACATGTCATAGCAACCGGTTTTTTTGGTTGTTCTGCCGTTCGGTCTATTTGCATATCAGCCTTTTATTATATAGGAGATATATATATATATATATATATATATTTACTCTGCACAAATGGATGACTAAAAAATCACTAGACTTATGAAAATATAGTCAAAATGAAAATCACCTTACACTAGCAGAGGAAATAGCCCTCACTGAAATGTATTTCTTACAAGAAGGAGGAGTCAATTTAAAAACTGCTTTTTAAGATCTTTCTCACAAGATTCTAAAATCTACTTTGTCTATTAAACAATGGTTTACCATTCAAATGAGTAGAGTAGAAAAAATATATATAATTATAGGTTATGAAGATGGCATAGTTATTGTGGTCTTTAAAACTTTAGGCATAGACATGCATTATGTTTAAATTTGTAAAGAGTAAAATGTTTAATATGGAGGATATTTTTTCATTTAAATGTTGAGCAAATGTTATAAA
>NW_006287546.1:1557155-1557607 GCF_000327345.1 Myotis davidii | reverse complement strand
CAAGCAGAGATGTGCCCTGCCTTGGTCTGGTACCCGCTCACCTGGTCCACCATCCCACCACGGCCAATGCCCACCATGTTCTGTACATGCCACCTCGTGGTCAGCACATGTCATAGCAAACGGTTTAACTGAAAATCACCTTACACTAGCAGAGGAAATAGCCCTCACTGAAATGTATTTCTTACAAGAAGGAGGAGTCAATTTAAAAACTGCTTTTTAAGATCTTTCTCACAAGATTCTAAAATCTACTTTGTCTATTAAACAATGGTTTACCATTCAAATGAGTAGAGTAGAAAAAATATATATAATTATAGGTTATGAAGATGGCATAGTTATTGTGGTCTTTAAAACTTTAGGCATAGACATGCATTATGTTTAAATTTGTAAAGAGTAAAATGTTTAATATGGAGGATATTTTTTCATTTAAATGTTGAGCAACATGTTATAAACAT
>NW_006287546.1:1551364-1557045 GCF_000327345.1 Myotis davidii | reverse complement strand
TCGATCAGCCGCCTCCTGCACGTCTCCCACTGTGCCCGCAACCCAGGGACATGCCCTTGACCGGAATCGAACCCGCAGGCGGATTCTCTATCCATTGAGCCAAACCGGTTCCGGCAAAACCTTTATTCTTGATCAATTACCTTTGATTGGAGATGAAGTAAAGGTTTTATAATATTGACTTATGATAAAATTTCCTACCCGAGCCTAGCAATTTGTTACTTTTTTCTGTCTGTCAATCCTCCCAACCTGCTTCCTAAATTTGTATAAAACTTTACACTACATGGAGTCCTATATTCTCTCTACAAAAGTAGAGAGTGTGTAGCTTTTTATTCCTAAACGGGTTGGCACCCAAAATGAAATCAATGCCCAAAGTGAACTGATTACGTCTTAACCACTGAAGGTTTTAAATCTTGAGTGGACCGTGTAAAGTTTGAGATTTGCATCTGAGATTTTAATCCTCCAACAAGTGTCACTATACCTATCTGCAGCTTTGTACTAGGAAGACTGAATCCAGTGTCTGTATCCTCTGAATTCTCAGAATCTTCTTATGCACACCTATCTCCTTGGCAAGCTTCCAATTCTTTCCTGCTCAATGATTTAACCTTTAAATACTCTTTTTTATTTACCTCTTAAATTCTTTAATGGATGCAAAATTAATGAATTTTACTAACACAACAGAACAATAAACTTATTAGAATATCAATAGGAAACAAATGTGTCCATTTCCTATTTTAGAAGCTTTTCATATAAAGAAATTACCTCAGATTGAGAAAACAATTCTCATCCCATCCCCTACTTACCCAGTTTTCATTATCTCCAGACATAGAACTTTAACCAGAATTAAGACTACAATAGAATCCAAGTATACTCAGAAAATAATGGCACAGTAACAGACTTGCTATACTTATTTATATCAGCAATATTTGTGAGAACTTTCATAGGAATGGATTCTGAGAGTGCTCAAACATAGAGGAATGAAGTTAAATTGAGGCGGATATTTCAAGTAGACCCTGGTTAGAGTAGGTTACCTTGAATAGCTGGATATATTTCTAGCTGTTTTAGAGGCTTTTTGGCTAAAAGTTAAGCACAATGGAAGCACACGAGGGATACAGTGCCAGAATCCATCTGATTTAAGGCAGAAAGGATGGAATAACTTTGGAATATGGAAATCCTAGTGTCAAGATTGTAACCTGTTTAACCATCATTCCTTTTATCAAGATATTATTTAAACTTCTACGGAAAGAGACGATAGGTGAACGATGACAAAGCAATATAGACCTACCTAAAAACATTAGCACTGGGAGTGTTTGTGTCATCAGAAACCAAAATCTTAGGACTTACTCCCAAGAGGCAAGGGCTGTAGTAGCCCTAACAATCAGTGGAATTACTTTGAGTTCAAAGAACAATTCTGCTTCACAGTATGCCACGGGTAGTTTCTAGTTCATGATCAAAAAGTTCTCCTGCCCCAAATATCTTTATCAGTCAAAGTTTTAAAGAATTATATATATATATTATAGATATATATTATTATATATATATATATTTGTCACTGCAGAGACACTTGAAAGCTAGTAGAATCAATCTCAAAGAAACCAAAAACATTGACAGTACTGTAATTTCTGGAATTTATTATGTAATGCAATTTTTATGACTGTGCCACACCACCATCTGTTTAAGATTTTTCCTTACTACATATAATTTATATGTGTTGCTTTATAAGAAATACATTTTTGAAACTTAAGTTAATAAAAGGAGTTTGTTCAATTCTGAATGAAGACAAATTGACAAATATATTTTTATTAGCAATGTGAATGTGAAATAGATTAATTTTAACAAAATTATTTTCACCATATATGGGATGCTAATTCAGAGTACATACAGCCTTCTGGAGGACCTTGTCCTAGCCTTGTGAAGTACAGTCAATGAATGGGTGTTTTAACTGAGCCTTAAAAAGGTCATTCCACCAATCTATAAAGTATGTTGGAAACCATGCTAAGACTAGTAAATTCTATGAGGATAGGCCCATTGTCATTTTTCTTTTGCTACAATGCTGTGTGTAACACCATGATGGTAACATAAAACATTCTGTAAGTGTATAGTTGGTAATTTTGACAGATACACTGAATTCAGAGAGTGCACTTTCTTATCCAGAGTTAAGTGGTTATTTCAGTAAGAACCAAATACTGCCACTTCTGTGACAGAAGTCCAATACAATCAACCTGCCACCGGATAGCTGGTTGATCACCCTAAGGAATGGTGCCATATTGGGGACTCGGTGTTAGTCCTTGTTGCTGCTAAAAGATTGGGTACTCAGCAGTGGCTATAACCAGGTCAGCCTTGGAAATTAGAAATCCATGTTGCCAAGCCCCTGCATTATCTCTATCCATGCCACCATTGCCATTTTGTTTGTGAGCCCATTGAGTGATGACTGCAGAAAAAGGGTGAGTAATATACACAAAACAGGTAATCTTATCAACTTAATTATTAAAATTCTCTTCTGCCTAGGTCACCTTAGGATGAACATCCATGTGGGATACAGATATCTTTATGATTTTGTTTATTCAGAGTGCCTATCCTTACAACACATTCCCAAACTCCTTTCTCGTCAATTTAATGAACATGTTTCTTCCAAGTCCTTACCATCCAGCCAAACCATTGACCCCATCCCACAGGTTGGCATATAATTACCAACAAGGTGGTAGATTTTCTAATGAAAAAAATCTTTTCCTGGCTACCCTGTTGTTCTCTTATCTAGTAAAATGACCAAGGTCTCAGGGATAGAAATGTGCTAATGACACAGTAGATTAGGCATTTCTCATTAAGTATGACCCAGATACCATCCTCTAAGTGTCCAGTTTGTCCACACTGAAAACAACTTGAGCCCCTGATGGAGCACCGTGGCTTATAATACGTGTTAACTACACGGTGGGAAGTATATTTCTTGAATCATGGAAAGTGCAATGAGTTACCATCAATGGAATAGACCCTTGTTAATAAATGGATATATTTGTCTTCCCATTTCTGTATCTACTTGCTCAACTATCTGTAGATATATTAAATAACTCTATAATCACACATTTATATGTCATTGCTACTCAACAGAGGGTTTATTCAATAACAAAAGATGTAAAGCAGTGGACATATTATCAAAAAATGTGCTGCTGTTACCACGTACCCTTTGTTGAATATCAAATGACCTATTGAAACTCACTTTAGTGCCCATGGAAAGCAACACTTTCTAAGATCAGAATTCTATGGCATGTACCATTTATAACTATACTGGAAACATATCTTTGAGTTCTCATGTACAAAATTCCAGCAATTTCTGAGGTGTGCCTTGAAGGCAGAGTAACTTTGTCCTGGATAATGAAGAAAGGAAGTCATAAGCACCTAATTTGGCCTCATATTCAAGTACAGAAATGAGAAACCTAGATTCTTCATATATTCTCTTCCTTTCCTGTAGTATATGCGTGTGTGTATGTTATCCAGAGTGTTATGGTGATGGTAATATTATAATTTATTCCATAAATGATAGAATATTGAAACAAGTTTGGAAAAAAAATAGAAAGGGAAAAGAGAATACCCAGAATCCAAGCCTTAGAGATAATTTCAGAAATAGACAATATGTTGGGTATTTTTTTGTTTGTTTTATTTTCTGAAGAGTGAACAAAATTTTTTATAAGTGTAATTGCATGTGAATGAGGTCTTTTTCCATTGGAACATTATATATTAGAAAAAGGATGTATGCAAATTTTCAGTAGCAAAAGGGAGTGAGTGATGGTTAGCATGGCCATATTATTTATCATGCAAATTGTGACACGTATGCCAGGAACATATGTTTAACCATGAGGGATATCAGTTGTAAACTAGGGCTCCCTTTAGGTAGCCAGGACATATGACCATCCTAATTATAGTAGACATTTTCAAAATGTTTGGCTGTTTAACATTCAAATTCCCTTCTTGATTTTAGGAAATTGTACTTGCTCTTGGAAGGAAAGAGGAGAAATTCTGCCATTCCTGACCTTCTCTCAATCCAGTCAAAGCCAAATATGCTTCATGAACATTGGTGACAGATGCAAACTCAAAAGAATAGCAATAATGGTTTTACAATGACTATGTCTAATGGAGTTCATGGTGTATAATGATGATGGCCATGGTCCTAGACCGATTTATTTTTTTCTGAACAATTATTGAAAATTATTATGTGTTTTAAATATATTAACTCATTTAATTATAAGAACAGTCTCTTTTTAGAGACCTGAATACTGGAGCACAGAGAATTTAAATTACTTGCCCGAGGTCACAGGTCTAATAAGTAGAGCGGGGATTTGAAGCCAGTTAGTCTGGCTACAGAGCACATATTCAGAAGCTATGTCCTCTCTTGCTTCTTGTCTAACATCAGGGTCTTCCATCTGTTTCTGCTTTCTATTCTATAACCTCCTGATAAATTCTTTCCAGACTTAAATTTTTGTTTATATTACTTGTGACCAAGAATCTCAACTGATATAATTACTATTATGTACCATCATTCCTGTTCATTACTGTAGCTGTAGTGGCAAAGGGTCTTTAAGAGAATTTATTCTGAGCAACATTTTCAATAAGGATAAAAATTTAACATTTAAGTATAAGAAAATTTTAATAGTTTTGCCAACTCTGATAATGGCAGAACATTTGAAATGCTCTTAATATATACTTTCATTAATTTAGTCAACATTATCCAATTTTAAAACTTGAAAATATTTATACAAAAACAAAGCATTATCCGTCAAGGCAACTTTTACTTTATAAAGTTAAATAGTAATACCTTCTATTTATTCAAAGAACATTCAACTTCCTTCACAGAGTTGGTTTTTCCCAATGTTTAGATATATAAAGTTTAAAAGAGTTTGATTTAGAATGAGATATACTGGCACTCAGAGTATTATTCTATTTTGAAACTTTCTAAAAAGTAGCTGAAGGGACTTAAATTACAACCTTAAGGTCAAGGAGCTAAAGCTGAAAATCCATTTGATATTCACTTGTTGGCCTTCCCTACAGTGAGTAGTCCTTATTTCTTCCAGCAAGGGCTCTGATCTAATGTTTTATATTAAATAAAATTTTCAAAAAATATGTAAAATAATAATGACCATTTGTCAATCACTTCCTCTGTTTTGGTAATTGTTACAGTTCTTTTTTTGCATTTTCTCCTTTATTCCAACAACAAATACTGGTATATGGTGTAGATATGGTCTCATATATGAAGAATATAAAACTGAAATGGTTGAATAACTGGATCAAAATAAAGCAGAAAATAAGTAGCTAAAGAAGCACATCTCATTTATTTATCCCACTATTTTGTTACTGACCATTATGCTATTTTGACTCTCACTGTTATAATTACATATTATTAAATTTGAATTCCATTATTCCTTTTTACAAAAATATAGGAGAATATATAAGGATGTATACTTTATAAATGGTAAATATATCTGTATACCTGTATTCACATCTATATTTGTAATGTTATAACCTATAAAATGACAGCTATACTCCCTGGCACAAAGCACACATGGAAGTAAATGGTATATCCCATAGGCTCTAGCCAGTCATTTTTGCACATATTAGATACATTACTGCTCATTACAACCATGGATGATAGGATTGATTTCCCCTTTTTTCCAGATCAATACAGAGTGTAGGGA
>NW_006287546.1:1550494-1551339 GCF_000327345.1 Myotis davidii | reverse complement strand
GAATTAAGGTGGCTTGCCCTAGCCGACATCCCTAATAATTGGAAGATAAGAAATCTAAGCCAGGGCCTGTTAATTCTAAAGCTTGTGCACCTTCTGTGAAAGCACACTGACTGCCTGGGTATTCATTATCCTGCTGTCCAAACACCAAAAGTTCTTTTAACTAAGGAAAACTTGCTAGTCTATGTCTTAAATTGCCAGATACAATGGGATTTTTGAGGCCAAATCAAATAGAATAAGCTCCCTGCAGCAAAGACTCAGTGAAATGTCAAAGTTGCAGCTGGGCACTGGCAAGTGAAATGTGCTTCTCTTCTTGGACACAGTAAACAAAATAAATAATACATCTAATACAAAACCTCTAAGCCCCTTCCTAAAGTTTTTACTTAATCTGTACATTATGATAAAGTAGTTTCTAAAAAGACTATCTTTTATTATGGTTCACAGCGGGGAAAAACCTTATTATGCTAAGCTGCTAATGCTATCCTATCTAATAAAAGAGAAACATGGTAATTGGCGTCCAACTGCTACCCTTACCATTGGCTAATCAGCGGGGTATGCAAATTAACTGCCAGCCAAGATGGCGGCCGGCAGCCAGGCAGCTTGAAACTAACATGAGGCTTGCTTGCTTCAGTGACGGAGGACTCCAACGTTCCCCACCTGCTGCTGCAGGCCTCTGAGCTGGCAGTTTAAGCAACTATGTAACAAATATAGAAGCTAAACAAAACCCCAGAAACCTGCTTTAGTCCGCCGGGCTTCAGCCAGCAGGATCGCAACATTGTTTCAAATACAGAAGGTAAACAAAGGCCAGAAACCTGCTTTCAGCAGCGGAGGCCTAAGAGCTGGATCCA
>NW_006287546.1:1545460-1549257 GCF_000327345.1 Myotis davidii | reverse complement strand
CAGTCTGGGTGAGGGGCTGAGGGCTGTTTTCAGGCTGGGACTGAAGCTCCCAACAGCTCTTTTTTTTTTTTTGTATTCTGGGCCAGCTTTAGCTAGGCTCCACCTATGAGACCTCCACTGCTGAAAACAGTTTTCTGGCCTTTGTTTACCTTCTGTATTTGAAACATGTTGCGGTCCTGCTGGCTGAAGCTCGGGGTTTTGTTTAGCTTCTATATTTGTTACAATGTTGCTTAGAGTGCAGCTGAGAGGCCGCAAGGAAGGCGGGGAATGTTGGTTTCCTCCGTCACTGAAGCAAGCAAGCCTCATGTTAGTTTCAAGCTTCCTGGCTGCTGGCCGCCATCTTGACTGGCAGTTAATTTGCATATCGCCCTGATTAGCCAATGGGAAGGGTAGCAGTCGTACCATAATTACCTTGTTTCTCTTTTATTAGACATGATTTTATAAATGGGTAATACTAGTATATTGTTACCATAGTTTATCATTGATTTTAAATCCTGAGATTAATATATACTTTTAAACAAAACATTTCATATGTTTAGCTGATTAAGAGGTGTTTCTTTTCCCCAAAATCTATAACCTCTTTCAACTGAAAAAAAAAGTACATCAAAAGTATATCTTTATATCTGGTACATGTTTTGCAGCCTCAATTTTACATATTCAGAGTGAGGTTCTTATCAATTACATTTAGTTGGCATATATTTGTTATTTATTATTACCAGATACACCTCTGTTTTAAAGATTTTAAAAAATATTTCATATACAAATGCCTCAACTATAGAATTTCTAGAACCACTAGAAGAATGAAAACAAATTTAATAAATTCTCAAAGAATAAAAATGTGATCAAGCCAATTTTCCTCCAAAAAACAATCACTGAACTATTTTACTAATCTTTTTATGTATCTTTCTCTCCCTGAATCTTTCTTTGGGGTAGAGTCTGAAGATACTTGAGGGTATTTGACAAGAGCTGGTATGATCATTCATTTATATGACAAATACTCGACAAATATTTATTACCAAGTGCTGTGTTCAGTTCTGGGCTCACAGGACCCACATCTTAATGCAATATATTTCCAGGCATTCCACAAGAGTAAGAACATCCTACTATAGATCATTCTCTGAGTGTTTTTTTCCTCTCAGATAATAATAATACAGGTGATTAACTAGCCATACTTTGAGTACCACCTGTATAAAGAATTATGCTAGTCTTGGTGTGAACTCTCCAGGGATAATGTCTTTAGAAATCCCATCTGTAAGAACCGGAGGACAGTGGAACTCAATGAAGCTTGCATTATGCAAATCATAACAGCGTGGGTTAGTCTGGATCATTAACTCCTTTTTATATGGTCATGCTTCCTCAAGACACCAGACCTCAACAAAGGTTTGGAGAGAATTGCTTTGAGGTTTGAAACATAATCAGCAAAGTTTTGAATCTAGAAATAATATTGTTCAAGTGAGTGAAAGGAGTGAATGACAAAGAAATTGTTTCATTTACTCATTGACAACTATGAAGGAACTCAGGGCTGACTCCATACCATTTGTATCTTGCAGTAAGATAAAGTTCAGTCTTCACAAACAGAGAATCTCAAGCTAATAAACACATCTTTCCTTGGGCAGTATTGGATAAAAGACATACACATTTGAGAATTGTAGCTGAGAGAAGCAGGAGAAACTGGAAAATTTACCCTCTCACCAAAAGTCAAGGCTACATATAATTCTTCTAGGTACAGGTAGCATAGAGCATCCACAGGCACTGATGTAGCATTTGCTGTTTCGCTCGCTCAGAATTCATCTTAATGGTTCATTATATACAATGATGTGTCATTTTATTCATATAGGAACCTGAATTTCTGATACTATGAGATAATGTTTGAAAGTCGGTCACCTCACTAATAAGTAAGGTGACCACATGGACTTTAGATTGATTTTCTTGATAATGACACATGTCAATAATGTGTATATTTTCTGTGTGAAATATTCTAAACTGCTAGTTTTGGTGATAGAAGTTAAGGAAAGGTAAATTTTGTGAAAATATTGCTTCTGGGACAAAACTAATAAACATTTTGATGAATAAATAATATCTTACCTTGTACTTATAAAATCATCAAGTGCCTAAAGGGATCACTTTAATTCTTTAATTGCATTTTGCTACATTTTATGAAGTAAAGCAAATGCAATAATGTTTTTCACAAACTTAGTAGTTTACAAAGTACATACACAGGATCTTTTGTACAGCTTATTTATAAAAGCCCAAGCACATTATATTTTTGGTAATTATATTTTTTCTAAATTATTTTGTTGTTTATTAATAAAAAGGAAAATAATTGAATACTGCTAGAAGCCATAAGAAGCAGAAATATACCAGCAGGATATAAAAATTGCCTAGGCCTCTATAGGACTTTTAATGTTCACTTGATTTCCATAAAAAGTCTTTAAAATTTTGTAACCCGATGATGTGCAAAAAGAAAAAAAAGAGATTGACATCATTCAGTAAGCCTGGAAATCTCAAGCGACAAATGTGTAATTCATATAAGACAACCCACAGATTACATTTTTTTTACTTTACATCATAATTCCCTCCTTTTTTTCTGTTTATATCGCATTTGCTACCTTATCTTACAATTGCTTTTTGGCACCCTATGCAGGCCAGACGATTTCAGCACCCCACTCACTTAACGCATTCTTCCCTGATCTCCAACCAAACGTCCTCTTTCCCACAACGTAGCTACTAAGTTTCTTAAGGAAACTCTGAGTGATTAGGAGATGTTCAAAATATTGCTTTACTAGAATTTCCTCAGTTGACAATTTCATAAACAAGAGAGATAGCCAACATTCAAAGGAAAGGTTAGTATCACTTTCTTGCCATTTTGTTTATTTGGCTTTACCACAATATCTCCCCATATGTAGGGAATGGTCTCTATAAAGCAAGGACATTCAACGACTATTTATAGATATTAATATTGTGTGTAAGTGAATTCCTCATCTGAGAACCAACACAGGCCTCCTTAAAACAAATGAAGAGAATGGCTGCTTCCACAGATTCTTTCAGTCTGGTCAGGAAAACGTCTGGAGATAAAAATACTGTGAGATAATTGTTTCTGTGATAAGCATTTGGATGACAGCTTAACAGTGGTTTGAGAAAGAACAGATATGTATCTCCTTCAAGCAGATATATGAAATTGATATTTTTATCAGCTATTTCCCTGAGTATTTTACTCAAAATGCACTCAGCTGTTAACTTTCTAAGCAAAAAACATTCAAATGAATGGAGATAATCCTTAGGCACTTGAAACCCACTTCAGCCACTGAACTACGAGCGGCTTACCACTGACCTAAGGTTCTGATGTCGAATCTGTGGGACTTAGTGCACTAATAGTTCATTTTTCTAGTGGGAGAAAAAGTAAAGTGCAACTTGAATCATGATGCATAATTAATAATTTTACTTTTAAATTAATACATTCTACCTTTCTTAAGATTCAGTAATTAAAGTCAGTTGTCTCAGCTTGTAGAATATACACCAGTAGGAATATGTGTTTCAGACTTTATTTAAAGCATAAGGAGCAGGTATAGGCAATGCAGAGCAATATTCAGTCCTGAAGGCTGTGGGAGGGAAGCTGAAAAGATGAGGATAACTTAATCGTTGAAGAAGACAGATGATTCAGATTAAATTGAAACCAATGGAGGGATTTTGCTATAGATGAGTAGCATTTGCTATACTTTCTTGTACACTATCATATTTAATTTGTAATCTGCTATATGCAGATTCATAGGTGGAGATATTTCACAGATTACAAAACC
>NW_006287546.1:1541960-1545105 GCF_000327345.1 Myotis davidii | reverse complement strand
CGCACACACACACACACACACACACACACACTGGTCAGTAGAGTATGGCAAGTACATTTTAATCACATTTCAAGCCTAAAATGTTTGAGTATTTGCAATCACAACAGCAAATCCTCTCTGTTCCTTTCTGCAAAGTTTCTTGGCCTTTGCGTGTTTCAACTTCAATGTTTGAGATTGTCATAAAGGTTAGAAGTCATGATGGTGCCATTGTTATCACAAATCATAGACTCAGAAAAATAGCTGTCCCACTAGGCATGACAACACATTACTCCCCTAGTCAGAATGACAGCAGAAATGTGTGCTAAGCTTTATGAATTGATAGCAGCTATGCATAAATCAGCTATATGTTACCACAAGTAAGCTAAGACCAGCATATAGTTTACATGCATATACACATACATGCATGTATATACATACGCATATGTGGATATGGTTCTACATATGATATAGACACAAAATGATAAATAGAAATATATTGATAGATATAGAATATGGACAGAGAACAAGGTTCTTTAAAATAATCATATATTCTTTCTTGGTACATTATTATAAATATACGTGAAAGTTGCTAAATAAGTAAATCTTAAATATTCTCCCAATAATAATAATAATAATAAAGGTAATTATGTGAGGTGACGGAGGTGTTAGCTAATATTGCTGTGATAATAATTTTCCAATATACAGGGCATCCCCCCAAAATGTATACACTTTGTTGATTCTATTACATTAGGAAAATGAAATGTATTTTAATAAACACTATCTTTATATTTATTCAGTGTATATACATTTTTTGGAACACCCTATACATATGTATATCAATCAGCACATTGTAAACCTTAAACTCACACAATGTGATGTGTTAATTATATTTAAATAAAGCTGGGGCCTGGCCAGTGGGACTTCGTGGTTGTGCATCAACCCAGGAACCAGGAGCTCACAATTTGATTCTTAGTCAGGGCTCCATCCCCAGTAGGGGACATGCAGGAGGCAGCTGATCAATGATTCTCTCTCATTAATTATCTCTCAATATTGATGTTTCTATCTCTCTCTCCTTCTTCCTTCCTCTGTCTGAAATCAATAAAAACATACTTTTTAAAAATTTAAGTTAACTGGGGAAAAACACATTTATCTATTTGAGTCATTTTCACTAATGTTTATATCTTATTACTGACATCATTGTCCCTAGTTATTTCAAAATATTCGTCACCAAGTTTTTCTCACTTGAATGACATTACCAGTCCTTTGCTATCATAGTTCTTTATAAAATTCTTTCTCAAACTTCATTTCACATGAAATGCATGGCTTCTAACATGTATGTTCATATCACTTACATTTTCCTCTAGACATACGCTAACATGGCCCCATTTGAATGCCCTATGCTACAATGAAGATAAGGGGAATTGTGGAGAGTTTTTTTTTCTTCCTTAAAAATAAGTTGCCTAATAAAGATACTTTTATTGTTATAAAATATTTAAACACACATGTAGAGAAAAAGTTAACAATAAATCTTTATACATTCAGATAAAGCAGATAGCAAGATTTTGCACACCTCATACTATACTTCTTTGTTTTGTTGATAAAATATTTTAGACATAATTTTATACATCATGTTATCTCAACCTTTGCACTTCAGTAATAAAGGTGCATTTAATGGAAAACAAAATTAACTAATGTTTATTCCAGCATATATAGGAGTAGAAAAATATAAAATGTAGGAGAAACTAACTAAAAAGTAATGAATAATGAAAAAAAAATAATTTAGATCTATCTATACATTAGAATTGCACAAAGCTATTATTAAAATGATATAGATCTGTGCATATAATCATATTATTAAGATAAAGATATATATCTGTAGATATATAGACCTATTAAAATATGTCCTTTATATATGTGATATATAATTACATATACTATCTGATACTATATATAAAAGGGTACATTATATATGTACATGTACCATTAACATACTGTAAAATATATTGTAATATTTTTCTTTTAGAGAAAAATAAAAAAACTCTAAAAAATGGTTGCCTTGAGAGAAAAAACTGGAGGGGTAGATAAAGATTTTTTTTTATTCTGTGAGTTTTATAATTCTTAACAGTTTGAATCCTTGTCATTTGTAAGTATTGTTCATATTTTTTTAAAGTAAAAATGATTCCGAATTAAGTTTGGCTGTGCTAAAATCCCCACTTTTCCACTAATTGTATGAACTTGAACAGTTAGTTACTTTCTCTCTTGAGGTATCAGTGTCTTCCTATATGAGTGATTATTCATTTATGTTCAGTTTACACAATGATACAATGATTGGCATAGTTTAAGATTTAATAAATGTTTTATTAGTATTTTTAAGTAATACATTTAATAGTAATATATTGTCTAACACCATTCACCTGTATAAATATTTTCTCTACATAAATAGTACATATCTATTTTAAATATAAATATTTTATTTTGATGATGTTTCTAAAATTAATTATCTATGTATGTGATTCAAATATACTGAAGTAGCCATTGGATATTGAACGTGTAAAAATATTTTTTTGAACTTTATTCTAGAAAATTTTACCTATTTTTTATACAGGGTCATGTTTAAGACTTTCAGAATGCTGGAATTTATATATTTTTATTAAGAATATTATTGTTCTGCCCTGCTGGTGTTGCTCAGTGGTTGAACATTGATCTATGAACCAGGAGGTCACAGTTTGATTCCAATTGATTCACATGCTCAGGTTTCGGGTAGGGGGCATGCAGGAGGCCGCTGATCAATGGTTCTTTCTCATCATTGATGTTTCTATCTCTTACTCCCTCTCCCTTCCTCTCTGAAATCCATAAAAATATATTTCCAAAAAAAAGAATGTAGTCATTCATATCTGATGTCAAAAGTGCCTTAGTATTAAACATTATGGTAATCCAACAAATATTTTTTGATCTAGTACACTATAAGTAGACCAAAAAAAATGGTCTATGATGCAAATACATTGAAAATATAAAAGCCCCGCTCCTACTATCAAGGAGTTTGATGTAGAAAAGGGTAATTTAGCATGTGTTGTTTCTGGATCAATGTAACCCCTGAAATGCTTCTTACCAGTGAGAATAACATCAGTACCCAAATAGTCCTTTATCTCACAGCAGAAGGGCATTC
>NW_006287546.1:1540377-1541937 GCF_000327345.1 Myotis davidii | reverse complement strand
TTAAACATAACAACTGTGACTCATGATTAAAACAGATGTAAAATATTATTAGTGTAGGTACAATAATATGTTCAAGAGACCTAAAATACTAGCATTTGAGTTTGCATTTCAATCATGGCTTCATCAAGTTATTGAAGCCTGGAAAAGTTATTCAAACTTGATACTAACATTTATCTTCTTCCATGATGTCAGTGGTTATAAAGTGTAGTCCTTGGACCTATAGCATCAGCAGCACCTGGGAGTTAATAAATACCTTATTGAACTCTCCCCTAGACTATTAAATTTAAAACTCTGGGGGTAGGGTCCAGAGAGCCCTCCAAGGGATTCTGATGTCTCTTCATATTTGAGAACCCCTGTGTGATGTTAGGCTGCCTCTTGGCAATAGTTTGGTCAAAAGTCACACTGTGGAAATCCTCAGGAACCAAAACTTCCCAATGCCTTCAAAAAATAAGTCAAATAAAATAAAACAGTATATGCTAGTGAAGTGAAAAATCATAAAATAGTTTAAACATCATTGCTATTAAAACATTGATTCACACCTTGGCCATGAGGAAACAGCTATAGTTAATCATGCCAAGAGAAATAAAATTTTAAGGTAAATAGAAAAAAATATTAACTATACCATCAATCATTTTTGTTAACACAGTAATATTATAATGAAGTAAATCTTTATTTTACACCTTGATAACAGCAGAGGAGAAAGGTTCTTTGCCTCATCAATTGTCCTCAGAATTCCTACATACTTGGCTATGCCAAAGTGTAAGAACTAACGTTTCCTAGTAGTTAAATTGATCTTGTTGGTATAAGTGTCATCTGAAAGGTTTTGCAGATGATGGCACTAAGTTTAGATCTAATCTATTACAAAAATCCAGGAGAAACAATATGGTTATGTGCACAAAGTTTGAATGTTTCCTGCAATCTGTACAAATACAACTTAGTGATTTGGGGCTAAGAAGGGTAAGAAGACAAGGAAAGGCAAAAATGGCCTAAGGAAGTATGGAGAGCAGAATTACATATGAAGATAAATTGCTTCTAATATTTGGGTGGTATGATTTTATAACCCTTGATTCTGACACTACCTTCCCCTCAATCATCGCCAACTTATTACATGGTTTTCTATAAATGATGTTGCTAATAGTGAATATGCATATTAGCTTGCCCCTCCTATGAAAGCAATTGAGGATTTCACTTTAAGGAACTTTTGGAAGTCAAGACTTCTTTTGGTATTGAATGCAACTAAATGCATTTTGCAGTAAAATTCTACAAAACTGCAGTGTATATAGATTTGCTTATAAAATTATTAGAAAACTAGGGGGTCCCTTGGCCTGGCCTGCCTCCTCTCACAATCTGGGGGATGTCAGGTAGCCAGTTTCTGCCTGATCCCCACAGGCCCAATCCAGACAGGAGGGAGCCTGATCCTGTGTGTTGAGCATCTGTCCCTTGGTGGTCAGTGCACATCATAGCGACCGGTCAACCAGTCATTCAGTCATTCAGTCACTTAGCCTTTTATATATATACATAGGTATAGATAGAAACTTATAGGGAAGAGATAAAGGAATT
>NW_006287546.1:1536394-1539020 GCF_000327345.1 Myotis davidii | reverse complement strand
GTTTATAGGGAAGAGGTGAGAGTTGAAGTAAGTGGGGAGCACAAAGAGGAAGGTTAAGGAAGAAATAGATTAGCCTAGAGAAAAATTGTTGAAAAAAAACCAATAAAATTTGATATTTTCCTACTGAAATTTTGGTCTTCACACTCAGGTGACCTCAGTTTACAAACAAACTTTAAAATTTTAAGGCATATATATATATATATATATATATATATGATCTTTGAAACTGTAATAGAAACTACAACGTGAAAAATTCAAGAGACAATGAGAAAAATTCTACATATACAGAACAATTAAAAAGACAAATGATAAAGCAACTTGGGTCCAGCTCTAAGATCTAGGGCAACAGTTTTCATGCATGAATCTGTGGATGTCCCTGAGGCTATTGTACAGTATCTGAGAAATCAAATCTATTTTCATCATAAGAAGACATCTGTCTCTTTTTCTAAGAGGACATATAGAAGGCCAAGAAACACATTAAAGCATGCTCAAAGTCACTAATTATCCGAGAGATGCAAATCAAAACAACAATGAGGGTCCCTTGGCCTGGCCTGCCTCCTCTCACAATCTGGGGGATGTCAGGTAGCCAGTTTCTGCCTGATCCCCACAGGCCCAATCCAGACAGGAGGGAGCCTGATCCTGTGTGTTGAGCATCTGTCCCTTGGTGGTCAGTGCACATCATAGCGACCGGTCAACCAGTCATTCAGTCATTCAGTCGCTTAGCCTTTTATATATATACATAGATATAGATAGAAACTTATAGGGAAGAGATAAAGGAATTATTCTAGAAATCATTATGCTTTTGTTAATAGGTTTACTTCTATGACCTTCAATTTAATTCACTCCTCTGCCCTTTCCCAGCCACATCTGAACAAACTTTAAGATCAGTAATTATCATGTCTATCAACCCAAAATGTAAAAGCTAAACTAGAGATGCACCCTCTAAAAATTATTTCAAGTACAATTACATTTATAATAGGACATCACATACAATCACATACCTATGCCACTAAAATGGCTGTACACTAACACAAACTCATACACATTTCATAGTAAATTATTAAGTCATTCAACAGCCCCTTGAAGAGACTTAACACTGTGTTGAACAAAAGCTATTCTGCTGCACTTATTTGAAGAAGGATATAATTAGTTATTCTTTCAGTTTCCTGGGTAAAGATGGCACATATAAAAAATAACAGGCTGTCAACACTCTAAAGGGTTAGGAGTATGAACTCAACAAAGGAATATATTTTAAGACAATAACAGCTTATTTTCCCCTTCATATCAGTGGTATTTTGGGAACTGTTATGGCATGAAAGCATATGTTCAAAATTCAAAGTGAGTGCACTTATATTTATTTTCAAGTCCTAAAATGCTTCTAATCATAATTAATTTTAAAAATCATTACCAATAGAAAGTTTACAAAGTGGAATAACAGAAGAATAGCTCTAAAAATAATTTACAGGGTTCACTTTTACCCATTAAATGTTAATTAATTAGTTTTATTTTTGTGCTTCAAAATAATATATTAATCAATAAAATCTATTGAGGAAATGCTCTTTGAATTATATTTTTCATGTAATTCTGAATGAATAAAAAATAAAGAGAGGTTAAAGTTAGATGGGTTAATTATAAATTATATCAAAGTTAATGTGGAATACATTAAATTGTTATGATGCAATTGCTACCCATTATTTATCTATCATCTATCTATTTATCATCTATTTATTATTTGGAAGATTCAAATCAGTATAAAGTGAGATTCTTACCATCTTTTGAGTAGCCATTGGCTTAAAGATGTGAAATCTTTCCACAGTAAATTGCAGAAAGCAGGAAAAAAACACGACAAGATTCTATAGCTAGTGTCCGGGAGTTCCTTTACCAGCGCAGCCTCCAGGAATAGCAGGTTAAGAAAAACCACCTTAATTTTGACAGACAGGATATCATTAGGGTTCCATTTAAATTCATCCAAATGTAAGTAATAGATACGGTATAGTTGCTTTTCACTTTACATGATATTACCTGTCACCAAAGCAGAGCAAAGAAGCTGGTGATCACAGTTGGCAGCAGTGTGTATTCCGCAATGCAATTGAAGTCTTTTACTTTTAAGCATGATGTCTTTTAAAATTTCTGCTTCCCAGAACAGGTCACTGTTGGGGTTGGGCTCTGATGCTGGCAAGATGAACTAAGGACCGTAAACGTGAGAAACTGATAAAACTTATACACTGCGTGGAGGATGGGAAGAATTCTTCTAATGACACTTTGTCAGCAAGCCAATTTCATCCCACTTAGAAGGTAGTGTGTTCTTATGCTCAAATATATTATCCCTCCCACTATTCAGTTACTTAAGATGACAATCTAAGAGGCCACCAAACCTCCTTGAAAGAGCAAGGAATAGCTTTCAGAGGAAATGAGTGTGCAAGACTATGCTATTTCATCAAGAAAAGGAATGAAGACATGAGTTTGAGGTTGGGTTGCTCAAGCAGCTCTGCCTGATCTCAGGCTCACAAGTGTCCTGTACCCAAGGAGAGAAGATCCCAAAAGCACACACAGCAAGAGTCCAGAAGAACATGTGTAGAGAAAACTTCCATAATGTCTATGTAACTATAGGACATACTAGAGAAGA
>NW_006287546.1:1535558-1536343 GCF_000327345.1 Myotis davidii | reverse complement strand
TCAAGAGACAATGAGAAAAATTCTACATATACAGAACAATTAAAAAGACAAATGATAAAGCAACTTGGGTCCAGCTCTAAGATCTAGGGCAACAGTTTTCATGCATGAATCTGTGGATGTCCCTGAGGCTATTGTACAGTATCTGAGAAATCAAATCTATTTTCATCATAAGAAGACATCTGTCTCTTTTTCTGTGTTGACATTGGCATGGCTGGAGTAATAGTACTAAAACATCAGAAAAGCAGAGACCAACGTGCAAGAAACTACTGTCCTAGATGTTGTCCATGTTTTCAAAACCAGGCATGCACTGCAAACAAACAATCAAACACAAAAAACAGTGCTTCCAAGAAGGTCCCTGGAGTACATGTCTTTTTAATAACAAATGTGACAAAATCAAACATTATTGCTACATTACAAGGTAGTCAGTGGTCACCAATGCAAGATCTCATATTTTATCAAAGTTCAATACTAGCAAGCCAAAGAGACCAGCCTTTGCCCTCAGGGGGCATAAATTCTAGCAGAAAATGGTATTTCCAAGCTTCCATTTTTATGATTCTCTTAGGAAAAGCACTCATTCCTGAGACTATCTACACTAATAAAAGAGAAAAATGGTAATTGGCGTACGACGCTACCCTTTTCATTGGCTAATCAGGACTATATGCAAATTAATTGCCAACTCAGATGGCAGTTAACTGACAACAAAGATGGAGGTTAATTTGCATATGTAGGCACAATGCAGGGAGGCGAAAGGGAAAGCAGGAAGAAGCCCCCTGCCACTGACAGTG
>NW_006287546.1:1518107-1535144 GCF_000327345.1 Myotis davidii | reverse complement strand
AGGGGGCCGAGCAGGCGATCAGAGGGTGATGGGGGTCTATGCCTCTGGCTGAGGCATCAGGCCTGGGCAAGGTGCAGAGCCAGCAATCGGAGGGGTCTGGGGGTCCCCTGACCAGGCCTGACGCCTGGGCCAGAGGCATCAGGCCTGGGCTGGGGGTAGAACCAGTGATGGGGGGAAATGAGGGTCCCCTGCCCAGGCCTGACACCTTTGTCAGAGGCATCAGGCCTGAGCAAGGGGCCGATCCTGCAATTGGAGGGTGATGGGGGTCAATGCCTGAGGGCTCGCAGTATGTGAGAGGGGGCAGGCTGGGCTGAGGGACACCCCCCCCACACACACACACACCCAGTGCACGAATTTTGTGCACCGGACCCCTAGTGTATATATATATAAAATCTCCAGTGTTGCATTAGGAATATTGTACAGAAAATAAATGAATAAATCTGGTTTATGAAATACCTTTAAGCTGTCATTTTTGTCTGGATGGAAAAACAACAACTTAGATATGACACTACTTCTGCTTCAAGTTTAATCTGGAAAGAGAAAGCCATATTCTAATCTGGCAAAGTGGTCCAGATAAAGAAAATAAAACCTAGGCAGCCATGTGACTTGTCCAAAGGTACATTGCTAGTAACTGTCATTGACAAGACAATAGTAAGTTAGTTAGCGGGAGAGCTAGAATAAGAACATGTTTTGCTCTATCTTTCGGATAATATGGTTTCAACTGTAGGACGATTTTCTATACTTATAAGCCTTATAGATTTCCTTGCTTTTTTCCCTCTCCTTATCACAAGTGTCTCATTTAAGAAAAAAGTCAAGAAAAGCAGCCACAATTTCTTTGTAAACACACTGTTAAACGGAGTCTCATTTTGCAAGATTACAGATTTCTTTTGAATCAAAAATTATAGTTTCTAAAAATAACTCTGAGTCTAAATTGTGCATTTGATTTTTGTATCATGTATATTTTGAAAAATTAAAGGGAATGGAATAAAATCTCTATATCCAAGCTCCTAAGTTTTTATAAAAGTAGTTTGGTCATATTTTTTCATTCAGCAAATATTTAAGTGGTGCTTAATATCTGAATGTATTGATAATTTACAATATTTTAAAGAGAGGGAAACAAGCATTCAGTTTATTAAAGCCAAGCAAAAATGTGTCATGATATTGTCACATCATGGGTATAAGGTATATGACATATAAATTGAATAGATTTTTTAAATCATTAATTGACCTATGGTTAAAAAAAACTGTTAAAATAATATTTAAAGGTAGTGCATAATAAAATAGACATCCTTTATACTCATAACATTACTTTCTGTTGCTAATGAAATAAAACCCAGTCGATTTACTTTTAAAAATAGATTACATAATTTTATTAAGGAAGCAACAGAGCTTAGAACTTGCAAGTTATATTAAATGACATTTTTAGGGTCCACAGGATATCTTTATAAAGTTAATATGAGGATGATATATAGGATGTTCACATTTAATATGAAGTCTGCATTCCTCAAGACTCCAAATTATTCTAAATTCATAAGTCAAGACTAGTTCTGAGATGGTATGGCCAATATAACCTTTTATCTGCTAAAAAGATGTCACTCAGCATCAATAGAGCGTGCTCATTTTGTAGTTCAGTTAATCCATAAGCTATGAAATTATGCAAATCTCGGCACCATTTTGAGAAAACTAAATCATGTTATGTATTGCAAATAGACTGAAAATCCATTAATAATTTTTTATCCCACCACTTGAAATGTGTGTATTTAAATCCATATAAAACATGAACTCACCCTAAATTGACACCAGAATTTTAAGCTGTGATTAATGGTATAAACGATGCCCTTATTAAAATGAAGTATTGGCCAGAGAGGTACAAGGCAGGTGCAAGCCAGTGACTGGGATGGGCCTTCTGGGAAACACACTTATTTGGTGGCTTTTTTCCAATATATAGCTTTTAAGTTTTCAGGTTGAAAACCCTACATCTTGTGTAGAAGCCAGATATCATTTTCTTGGTGGCCACAAACCAACAAAGATAATAGAAAAATGATATTTAGTGTTTCTATTATAATGCAAATGTATTTGGTTACAATGAGAGATCAGTCTTCCACAAATAAAAACTACTCTCATCAGCTAGCCATTTATTATTGGGCAGCCCACAATTAATTCATTTATTAAATGCTTGCAAATATCTGCTCTCCCTCATTATAATATTCTGGTAAGCTAAACTAAGATTTATCATATTAAAATATACATGACCTTTCAAAACAGGTAAGATATTAAGCTAAACAGGAAAAGACGTGAAGGACTATCTAATGTAAATAAACGACTAAAGAAATTTTAAGAAAATAGAGACTTATCTGACCTTATAAGAAAAGACATCCTTGTATATGAGTATTTTCTTCTTTTCCAAGGTATTGAAATTTTTGCATTTTTGATTTCAAGGTAATATTAAAGTGAAATGGTATATTTTCATTATTATCGTATATCATTACTAACACTAGATTAAAATATAGTTCTCAGTTTAATGAATACCTCTGTATTTCAGCAATTACATATGGGGTATCTACAGAATAAAAATGGATAGCTCAGAACAATATTTCTCACCAAAGTTATATAATCATTAAATAAGAATTTTAAGTGAATATAACTCTATGCATTGATCAGTAGAATAGGGAGGTGTCTTTAAGATAAGACGGAATGGGGCTAAGCCCATTTTGCCACACCAGTGGGCAGCATTGGGAAGCAGTCAGGTCTGATAGCAGAATAGTAAAGTGGTTAATAGCAAATGCATAGAAGTCAAACAGACACCTGGAGTTGAATCTTGCAACTGCTTAGTACTCAGGTGACCCGAAAAAGTCACTTCACGTTTTCTTTATCTTTATCTTATAGATACTATTTTTATTTTATTTTTTATTTTTGGATATGTATACATGGCCTGAGAAATAGGCAGTTTCCAACCAGTGTACAATTCCTTCTACTGCTCCCAGGTTCCCCAGTTAATGCCCCATAACCACACCTATGACTTTTGTCACTATCATGTAGTTTTGCCTGTTCTTAAACTTCTTTTGAATGTTCACTTAATGTTTCTAGTTCCACTCATCATACTTGATCTTCTCAAGAAAATTAGATATCCAGATGTCAAAAACCTCAACATTCCACGTTGGGCTTCCAAAATTCTCTACTTTCCCTTTTTCCTTCTGACCATTTCCTCTCTCTTTTTATATATTACTAGAGGCCCAGTGCACAAAAATTTGTGCACTGAGTGGGGAGGGGTGTCCCTCAGCCCGGCCTGTGCCCTCTCGCAGTCTGGGAACCCTTGGGAGATAACGACCTGCTGGCTTAGGCCTGCTCCCAGGTGGCAGAGGGCAGGCCCAATCCCTAGGTGCAGTGCCTGGTCGGGCTCAGAGCAGGGCAGATTGGGGAGTTGGGGCGCCTCCCCCTGTCATGCACAGAGCAGGGTGGATCAGGGGGTTGGGGCGCCGCCACTCTCACACTCAGGGCAGGGCCAATGAGGAGGTTATGGCTCTACCCCATCACACACAGAGCAGGGCCCGTGGGGTGGGGTGGGGTGCCGCATCCTGTAACACACATTGCAGGGCCAATCAGGGGGTTGGGGAGTTCCCCCATATCAGGCACAGAGCAGGGCTGATCAGGGGATTGGAGTGCCTTCCCCTGTCACGAAGAGAGCAGGGCCGATAGGGAGGTTGTGGCCCCACCCCTGTCACACAAAGAGCTGCAAGGACGATCAGGGGGTTTGGGCGCTGCCCCCTGTCATGCTGATCCCAGTGCCGGGAGGCCTCTCAACTCCGCTGTTTATAGCATAGAGGCCTGGTGCATGGGTGGGGGCTGGTGGTTTGCCCTGAAGGGTGTCCTGGATCAGGGTGGGGGTCCCCACTGGGGTGCCTGGCCAGCCTGGGTGAGGGGCTGAGGGCTGTTTTCAGGCTGGGGGTGACTGAAGCTCCCAACCGCTCCTTTTTTCCTTTTTTTTTTTTTATATTCTGGGCCAGCTTTAGCTTGAGGCTTGGCCAGCTCTTAGGCCTCCGCTGCTGAAAGCAGGTTTCTGGCCTTTGCATACAATGTTGCGATCCTGCTGGCTGAAGTCCGGAGGTATTTGTTACATAGTTCTTAAACTGCAGGCTCAGAGGCTGGCAAGGCAGGCGGGGAACGCTGGTTTCCTCCGTCACTGAAGCAAGCAAGCCTCATGTTAGCTTCAAGCTGCCTGGCTGCCAGCCGCCATCTTGGCTGGCAGTTAATTTGCATATCTCCCTGATTAGCCAATGGGAAGGGTAGCGGACATATGGCCAATTACCATGTTTCTCTTTTATTAGATAGGACTTTCTGTCCACACTTGGATTATGAAAAATGCAGTTCTCTTCTCTCTGCTACTCATCCATTTGCCCCCTTCCTGTCTCCTGCTCCAGCACCTTCCTTTCTCCTTAATACCCCTTCATGTCTCTCAAAATTGCTTCTTTCCATAAGGGTAAGAAATGAATGAGATTAACTCTCTATAGGGTTAGTACAGTATTTACATATAATCTATACAAAAATAAGTACTTTTAAAGAAGGATCAAAAACTTTTTTTCTTTATTTATTTAACAATAATTGAATTCTTACTTTATGCATTGCATCCCAATAGTGGCTAAGGAGAGCCATAACTGAATAATTCCTCCTCTCTAGGAGCTCACCATTACAGGGTACCATAGAAATATATACAAATAAGTCCACTGTAAGACTGAATCTGTCTGCAATATAGAGGTGTGAATAATGACTAAATGTAAGAACACCTAAGTGGAAGATGAGTTTAATATGGCTATAGGGTGGAATTACAGTATAGTCCATGTAAGTGGCATAATGAAAATAAAACTGGGGTATCTTAAGGGAAGGTTATGAAATGCTTGAAGCACCATGTGGAGAATTTGCATTTTATTGTACATGTAGTGGAGCCATCAAAGACAGGATAAGCAGGAGACCAAGTTAGGTGATTATACACTTAAGACCAATGTTGAAGTGTTTATTACTGTGCTCTTTGTGATACACAATGTGCTAAATGCTATGGAAGGTACAAAATCAGCAATTTGTCTTTAAATTATCACTAAAGAGATGAAAACTCCCTTTATAGAGCAAGACTTGTAACTGAAATGGAAAGCAATAGGATCCTAAGAGAATCATAAAAATGGAAGCTTGGAAATACCATTTTCTGCTAGAATTTATGCCCCCTGAGGGCAAGGGCTGGTCTCTTTGGCTTGCTAGTATTGAACTTTGATAAAATATGAGATCTTGCATTGGTGACCACCGACTACTTGCTTCTTTTCTAGCAAGAACCTGTAATTTCCTTGGAGGAAATTATTCCCCCATCCTGGGCTAGCTTGGGGGAAAGGTACAAAGAAGGGCACTCACCCTGCCCCAGACAAACAGGGTCACCTAGGTCTGTTTCCCTCTATTTGACCCTTAAAGGAAGGATACAAAGAAGGAAACACTCATGCTGCTGATTCATCCCAGGGGAGGGGCCTAACCGAGACTGTAGACTAGATGCTGCATAAGGACACCCAGGACTCCTCTTTCTCCTGCTGTTTCTGAGTCAGCTTCTGTGTCTGCTTCTTTGATTCTATGACCTACCCCTTCATGTTTAACACTTTAACTTTTCTGATTAAACCAGGCAGATGCAGTTGGCTTCCATTATTAGTATTTAAAGAACACAAACTGGTACAATACTTAATGTACCATGAGCTTGGTTTTGCTTGTTATATTTACACAATTAAATA
The DNA here is from genome assembly GCF_000327345.1 of Myotis davidii. NCBI lineage: Eukaryota > Metazoa > Chordata > Mammalia > Chiroptera > Vespertilionidae > Myotis > Myotis davidii. Next base: position 1,529,385 of record NW_006287546.1, on the reverse strand, counting down.
ATGCATTTCAGCAACTGTCTTAGTTGGCTGGGTATCAGGGCATCATGGGGAAAACATACTCATCTGCATAGACCAACTGGTAAATGCTGAGTTCTAGGTAGTCTTTACTCTTTTGTTATGGAATGCTAGACAATTCACCAAGACTTTCAAAACTTGGTTTCATAAAAGTTAACATTCTTCACTTGTCTAATATTATATGATTCATTATATGATCATTAGCATGTGTCCAGGATGTTCTTTATTTTTGAAACTCCATGGGGTGGGAGAATGATTGTAAATGGCTTTGATTGTGTTCTTGGAATGCGCCATACAAAGAATGTGAAATACAATCTCTTTAAACCATACTTCACATATGCTCACTTAGGTTGTGTAAAGAAAAAGGGAGGACTTAAGGAGAAATTCCTTTACTAAGCAAGAGCCCTCTACTGATGAGGAAAGAAAGAAACTATCTGTGAAGAACACATTCTTTCTTTCTCTTTTTAATACTTCTGTTCTTTCTAGTATTCTTTTAAATGAAATATTGAAAATCTTCAAAGGAATAAAAGCATGTTAATTAGGTGAATGGATTAAGAATGTGTTGGTCTATAATTGTAATGTATCTAAAATTTCAGAAATGAAAAGACCACTGCACTGGGATCAGGGAACCCAGTTGCCACATAAACCATCCTTGGTCTTCATTTTTTCCATCTGGAAAATAAAACTAATAACCATGTGATTTCAATCAAAAGACTATCTGGGTCAGAGTAGGAAATTCCCAAGTGCCCATCTCAGATGATTATTGTGACTGACTGGGATCCAAATATAAATTAGCAGGTAATTATCCATTGAATTTCAATTTTCTTTCATTCTACATAAAATGGAAATGATATTTATAAATGTATTTTTATATTTATATTGATTATGAGACCAAAAATTATTTTTTGCAATCAAATTGTTTGCTTGAACACTAATTTTTTAGCTCCTTAGAGAAGCTGATAGTGATAGTATGAAAAGTATTTAGTTAATTTCATCCATCAAGTGCAGAGCATAAACCTTTCATAATCATTGGAGTGTCACCCATATTTAAAGACTTTAAGGAAGAGAGTTCCTGGACATAATAATCACTGTCGGAATAGATGTTTACATGTAGTCCAAAGACCATATCTTCTTGTTATAGTATTCCTAAATAAAAATATCATACCATTTGTGAAATAAGTTGACAAAAATATAATCTTTTTTTCTTCTCTAGATTAATACTTCTGGAGTTATTTAATTAAATAAATCTGGAATTAAAATAAAAAGCAATAGGTCAGGTTCCTTAAAGTCGAAATCTTACATGTATCTCACTATAAGTAAAATCTATTCAATTTAACTGATATTAAATATAAATTATATTTGGCTCTATATACAGAACTTAATTCAAGTCTTGATCACCTATTATTTAAGAAACATCAAGTAAATGACTTAACCTTTCTAATTCTAACATCTTTCATTTATAAACTAGGGATAGTAATAATTACACCACAAGATTGGTAATAAATAAGGTAATAAAATGGGACTATGGATTACTACCTAGATAACTATTTTTATTAATATGGACTCCAAAATAAGGAAATTCATATTGAAAATTAAGAACATCTCTCAACAACTGATGAGAATAATCAATGATGATTTGAGGTTGTCATATAATTGATATAAAAATCATAGCATTTTTATTGAGAAGTTATGTAAACTGTGAATAGATTCAAAAGAAATCATTATGAATATGCTAAAATTATGCCATAAAATGCAATCACATTGCAGGAATCTATAAATATAAGCATTCAAAAATAAAACCATCTGCAGTTAAGGCATGGTGAATATTGCACAAATGAGCAATATTTCTCTAAGCAGAAATAAATAAATCTAGGTCTTTTAAGCTCTGATAAATAGTAATGCAAGAATCAATCATTTTATTTACTTTAAAGTAAACTCAATTATGAACTTATAAAATTATTATTATAAATTATACCCTATACACAAGTTAATTTTTTTTAAAAAAGAGAATACCATAAACTTAGCAAAGTCACATTTCTATTTCTAATGTTTTAAATTTGAATGAATATTCTTGTAAATATGAAATTTTAAAAAGAGTAACTTTTTTTAATGTTATTTCAAGATATGGTGGAGGTTAGGCCCAAATAGTATATTATTTTATCTATTGTTCTATTTAAAGACTGTTGTAATGTAGGATAAAATTGGATAAGGAAACAGAAATGTATTGTTAAAATCCTGTGTGAGCATAAATATATCACATAATTCTTGAAAGATATGGTCTCAAGACTAAGAGATATGTATCTGTATTCTATTTTGGGAGTTACAGCACTATGTATTCACAACTAGATGTTCAGACCACAAATAAAACTGGCACATTTGACCACTTTTTTTTGGAAGAAAATTGGAAAATGATCATGAAAAATAAAGTCAAAGGTTCTTCTAATTTTTCAAAGGTATTATTTTTTAAAAATCTAAGGAAATTGTACTAAAGCATGGAGCAATTCAAGGTACCAGTCAACATTTTTTTTTCTCTCTCTCTCTCTTTTTTTCTGGACATTTGTTTATCAGAAATGTTTCTGTTACTTATAATGTTGTGAATTTCAAAATTAAAACAGGACAGAACTTTTCATACTTGCCAACCAGCTCATATTATAATTCCTTCTAAAAATGTTGATACCAGATTACTGAATGTCTGTAAGTACCAGATTGTTTTTTCGTATTTATCAATTAAATTAAATAGTGTATTTTGTCAAGAAGTTAATGGCATATAGTTCATATCAGATGACGAAACAATAAAATATCATAGAAAATTTAAAAGTAGAAAACAGTTTTTACCATGGTCATGTGGTAAAATATTTTAAATAATTTGATTTACCATTATTATGTTTTAACATAATATTTCATAATGCTATGAAAGTTATTAGTGCAAAACTAGGTAAATCATTACATGTAATCTCCTGTATAGTGCTTTTCCAAACCTGTTGGTACTAAAAAAGATAAAGAATAAATATTCCCTTAAATAATATGTTTTATATAAGAGATGATAGATAAGATGGTAGGTCTTTTTTTTTTTTCCTTCTCCCTGAGAATTGGCAGAACTAAGCAAATTAGAACAAGTTAATCAATTTACTTTTTTAATCCTCAATTTTCCATAAATTTTATGTACCTGGGAAGTCTCTCTTTCTCTCCCTTTCTCTCCCCCTCCACCATCTCTTTCTCTCTCACTTTCTATGTGATTCTAATTAATTTGGAAAACATTTATATGCCTACTCTCAATCAAGAAGATTTGCTTCTTCACATAGTTGAATCAAATAGTTTTATGTTTATTGAGCACCTACCATACCAATCATTTTTCAGTACTTGGTTGAGTTTTAAAGCTACAGAAACATAAATATAATAGATTTCTTATAGGAGCATATTGTCTAATGGTAAATTAAACTTAAACAAATATTATTTCATGCAATGTGATAAGTGCTATTAGGAGTGTGCCAGGTGTTCATTTTTAATTTCATTATTTCTATCTTTACTTAATTAGTTAAACTATTTTAAGTCACATTGTATTACACTTATTTTTTATGGAGTTATTTTACCTATAAAACTAGCTCTGATATATCTGATACTGTCGCTTTTATATGACATAATACTTAGAACATAAAGCATATGAACTATAACTAATATTACCTACAACTTATCCAGATACATATTTTAATTCATACATTTTAATTCTATAATGTGTATTCTTATAGAGTTTTGGTACTTTGAGCAATGTATTGACTTTATGAGATGTTACCTACCAAAGCAAAATATATGTTTATACTTAAAAATATTAGAATTATTCTTCAAATCAAAATTATAATTAAATTATAGAACAATCACCCTTGAGAATTCCCTCTGCTATGGAATCTATAATAGGATATAGTATATATATATGCTTTGTGTCTAATAACACTGTCAGATGTAAGCCTTTAGTAAGTTGAATTTGAAAAAAACTGATAAATATTAAAATACAAATATACATTTACTTTAATTATTTTTAGTTCAAAAGCTTTAAAATTTTGACAGACATAAATGGCTTTCCTCCTGAAACACTAGAAAAGAGTGACACATTTCCTCAATGTTTCTAGATTTTGTAGTAACTGAAGTTACTTTACAAGGTTTTCTAGGGGCAAGTGTTAAATAAAACAAATGTAAAGCAATAAACACAGTTGGAGTTTTGTCCGGTCAAATGGCAGATAGCTATAATTTTACCAGTTAGTCCTAAAGGGAAAGTTGTAAAACCAAGTAGTATATCTCATTTTCTTGTAAAAACCTCATTGTTCTATCAAGAAAGGTCAGACAATTTCACCCAAAAGAGTATGTGCTAAGTTCAAGGCAGTTAAATATATAGTGCGTGTATATGAAGTTCATCTTGCCATCTGTCTTCATTCTCTTCACAAAACTAAACTAAGTAGCTATCAGTTTGGGTTCAGCATGTGTACTATAGTAAGGGAAAAAAATGACTGCATTAATTCAAAACATAGTGACTAAGGATTTTGCTTCTGAGTGTTATTATTTGTGTTTGCTATATGGATTCATCGTCAAAATTTGGAAGACAGCGCCAGTCATCAAGTAATTAGAACAATGGTAATTATTTTTTTACTCACTACAATATTACAATGACCTTCAAATATCCTTAGAATACCAATGTTCCAATGTTAGTATTGTTTAGGTTTGTCTAGGTTATCTCTTTCTCCTGAATGTGAAAATTACTTGCTTCTTTCCTTACTGTTCAGATATAGAATAATTATAAGTTTTTCAACTGTAGAGATAAACACCTGGGTTCAACTGATTCATGTGTGTGGACTGAGATGTCACTACAGTAGTCTAAGTCCCCACTTTATTTTCTATCTCAGAGAAATCACAGTTCCTTCCTCATGAGGCTGTTGTGAAATTGCAATAATATGTAAAAACCATTTGGGGCAGCATCTGAAAAATAGCGTATTATTATTATTACAAAATTATTACAGTTAGAGTGTCCTCCTATCACTTTATAGTTATTAGAGGACTGATACAGTCCATGAGACATTGTAGATTTAAAAGGCTAGTCTAGAATAGAGGCTGGCAAATCGTGGTCCTTGGGTGGCACTTGATTTGTACAACCAGTGAAATAGAGATGGTTTCGTATTGTTTTTATTTTATTTTTTATTGTTTTCACTATTACAGACACAACAAGGACAATGCAAACAACACAAAGCACAAAAAATAGAATTGTACGACAGATGAATCTATAATAATAACAGCATAATATGCAAATTGACCTAATGACGGAACAGCAGAACGACCATCCGGACAATGTTCTGGACAACCATGCTATGACATTCACTGGCGCCAGGCCAGCCAAGGTTGGTGCGATGTGATTGGTCAGGGGGCCTACAATTGCCCCGCAGAGGGAGGCACAGGCCACCGGCCAGCGGGACCATCAATTTGGTGTGGGCTCCGCGATTACCCCAAAGAGGGAGGCCCAGGGGCCAGGAGGCAGCCGGGGCTGTGAAAGCCCCAGAAGCTGGGGCTGCGAAGGCCTATCCTTGCATGAATTTTGTGCATCAGGCCTCTAGTATTAAATAAAATGTTAATTCTATATAATGTCTATAAATAAAATATAGTCATGAATAGATATATAAAGTAAATATACATATATACAATATGAATAGAATAACATATAAAGGTAGTTTCCATAAATAAAGCTTGACTGGAATGCAGCCCCAACTGCTATTGTGTTTCTTCCACACACTGCAACAGCAGAGTTGAGTAGCAGACAGAGACTTAGGGCCCAGAAGGCTATATCTGGCACTTTCAGGAAAAGCTGGTTTCAGAAAGATCGCAGGTGTATGAATTACCCGAGGCAATTCTATAAGCTTTCTGTAAAAAGTGTGGTTTGAATTAAGTGATTTCTCAGAAATGTCTTGATCTGGTGCTAAAAAGCAGAATTTTCCCAAACAGAGATTATATCCTCTCTCTCCATTGCTTCCTGAGCTGTGTGGTCATGGAGAAAGTACTCATTTTTCTGTCATTCTTTTTCACTCCTATCTACTTTATGTGAGTATTTAAAAATTGTAATATTATTGTCAATGTGAAGAACTCAGAGCTCTTTAACCGGTATTCAGTCAGCACTTAATAAAAATTTGAGAGTAGGTAGACAGAAGACTACATTAATATATCATAGAAACATGGAATATTTCAATGAGAAGGAACATTGCCTTATTTTCTATATCAGCTATAAAAATTTCCAAATAGCTAACAAGTCCCAGAAGCAGAATTGGAAATTGAAAATTAAGGCTACTGACTCCTGATATGTTGATCAGTTTGAGTGATATATGCACTGTTCTACCTCCATCTACTGATATTGGACCCTAAACTGGGAATTAAGGAAGAACTTTTAATGTGGTGGTTGGCAGTGTTTGCCCTGTATCTCCAACTGGAAGAAGAGAAATGTGCTAGAAGCAGAGATTTAGCAGCAGCACTGGTATCCAGGCTCTCCCGAAGAAAGGTCTGTGGGAGTTAACAGGGAAAGTTCAAAGTCAGGCCACCTTTAAGTCCACTCCTACCAGAGCTTTCATGTTCAGGGTTTTTTTCTCCTGACTTTTATGTAAAAAAGGAAAATGCCAAAATGGCATTGTACTATTGTATTTTTATAAGGCTTTGTAAAATCAGTATACTTTATCAATGTAATGTTTTATAACTTTTACTGTATTGTCTAGAGCCATCGGATTTTTTCAAGAATTTTAAACTACAACAACAAAGATTATTCAGTTGTTTACAGCAGAGCTAAGTTCAACATCAAGGAAATAGAAATATCAATTATTCAAAAATATAATTAGCCAGAAGAGTACTTTCATTACCTCTTTTATGAGTTTATTGTATCTCTATATTTTCAATATAATCAATAAAGTATGATTCTGTATTATTTACCAGCTGCTTGTATGCTAAACACACTGGTGCAAATAACTTACGTGGTTAAATTTATGAACTTCATTTTTAAAGCAAGGATAAGGTATGGCTTTCACAACAGTTTGGTTTACTCAACGTATCTGTAAGAAACTAATTTCATGAACTAATGCCTTTGGAAAAAAAATTACTCATTTTTGTTTTCAAAAGTGTCATTTTGTAAATTGATTAAAAACTAAAATTCGCCCCGACCAGTTTGGCTCAGTGGATAGAGCGTCGGCCTGCGGACTGAGGGGTCCCAGGTTTGATTTCGGTCAAGGGCATGTACCTTGGTTTCGGGCACATCCCCAGTGAGAGGTGTGCAGGAGGCAGCTGATCAATGTTTCTCTCTCATCGATGTTTCTAACTTTATGTCCCTCTCCCTTCCTCTCTGTAAAAAAAATCAATAAAAAATATTTAAAAAAACAACAACAACAAAACCTAAAATTCATGGGAAGAAACTGAGTTTTAAATCAACATAATGTACTAACTAGGAAATTCTGTATGTTTTATATTCTGTATTGTGCACATTGTAATTGACTCCACTCAGTGTAAAGACAGCTATGAATGAAAAGAAAAATCAAAAGAGCAATATAAAAGTATGAATGATCAAAGATAAACTATTCATTAACACTATATCAAAAGGTATAACAGGATTGTACTTCTGATACTACAGAACTTGAAACAGAAAGGGGTTTTCACAGTTGTGCACACCTTTAATCTCTCCTACTCCTATGCATACAGGCACTTAATTTCCTCTTTATTAACCACTAAATTTTAACTGAAGGTATTGTTTGTTTTTTATTTTAGAGTTCAATAATTTATGTTTTATCTCTTAGCAAAGAGGCTGGGTTTAAATCCCATCTAGTTGGTAAAGTTATATTCTGAGATTTTCTAAGGAAAATGTCATCCTGGAAGTTTGTGAATTTAATTTGAAACCACCTGCTGAGTTCTCAGGGGAGTATTTGATAATTCAGAAAACATTTTTCCATTTTTAGGAAGATCAGGGAAAGGAGATAAAACTTCATCTTAAGGTCTATTTCTGACTCTTCTCCTATAACAGATGCATCTAAAATGAGATTTAAGGGTAAATATCACAAAGAAATGATAGAACTTAAGGCAGTTTATTAAAAACATAAGTCTAGCAGAATTTCTTTTCCAAGTTTATCCTAAAGGCTCTGAGGTTAAGAAAAATATCACATAAATAAATGCATGCATCACATTTTGGTAAAGAAAATGATATTCCCGGTGGATACATTTTGACAAATTTGTTAAACCAAGTGTGTATATCAAAGATCCAGGGAACCTTGCTTTCCCCTAACCTTTGTTCATTACAATAATTTCAGTTGTGTTTTATTCTCATAGGAATCCTCAGGACATATAGAACTGAGAGTCTATAAAAGATCAAAATAGGATGAAATCAATGTCTTTATAAGGCAGAAGGATGGCTCAATCATTGGCAGGGATCTAACATGTGCTTTTTATATTATGGTTTCCTTCATTCCTCAAATGTCACTCCAAAAATTTTATGAGAATATTACTTATGCTATCAAAATATATCCTCAGTCAAGATATACATTTTCACAGGATGACCATATATTTAGAAGTTCTCCTTATTGATCCATGAGCATGTCTCCATATGCTTGGCAGATCAACTGACTCCCATACCAGGGAGAATAACGTATCAAATGCTGGAAACTTCTTGTTCCCTATTCAATGTGTATTTGGTCTTCCTCTCTCCCCCACTGTGCATACAGATTACTTTGCTGCTAATGCCTGACATGCTGTCAGAAGACTCGAAATAAGGCATGATACATGAGACAGAAGAGAAGACATACCCGGAAGGAAAGCATCCAAGACAACTCAAAAAATAAACTCGAACCAAACCCTGCTACGGTCTTGGAATCACATGCTGTGAGTGTCTGGTGAAACTATTGTGTGCTATGCTCTTTTTTTTATCTTCAGAAGTAAATTTCCTGGAAACTAAGAAGCAATGTGAATTTTGAATCCCACTTTACCTATTTTAATTTTCTTCTATTATTCTACTTCCTTACTTTCAATATTCAATTAAAGCAAAATTACTCAGCTTCATAAACCTGTTCCAATGTCCCAAACTATCTTCAGATTTTGGGGATTTTAACAGGAATTAAAAACTAACTTAGAAAAAATACAAGGAAAGTAAAAATACAACAAAACTACCAGTCGTGTAGTCACTGGATTGATTGCCAAAAAACACGCACCATGTCTTCAGTTTTGTGGTAACAACAAAAATTAACAAACAATGTTCTGATTTCAAGGATCTTAGGATGTAATTAAAAGTCAAAATGAATATAAAACATATCTATAATATTCTGGGTCATACTATTGCATACATAAATCGGTACCTACTTGGATCACTAGTAAACTCTAGCTTTCCTAGTCTATGTTTAGTAACATTTAGCAGCTTCTCAATTTCAAATATGATGTTCCTGCTACATTTTTGGCACCTGCCCTTAAGATATATTATTTCACTTATGAAATCTCACTCAGACTCTCTCCTAGTGAGTATATTCATTTTTAATTTGGCAAATCTAGTGTGAGAGTTGAAATCTACTTTTTAAAAAAGGAAAAACTTGACCAGCTCATATTGTACAGATTATAAGAATTTACTTGACTTTACCATCAAGGTGTTCAATACAGATTATTAAGAAAATACATCATATTTTAAAATATCCACATGATCTCACTCATTCATGGATAATAGAGACCATTATAAACTTTTGAACAATAATAGATACAGAGGCAGAGCTGCCTCAAACAGATTGTCAAACTGCAGCGGGAAGGCTGGGGAGGGTTGGGGGGCAAGAGGTAGGGGGGGAAGAGATCAACCAAAGGAATTGTATGCATGCATATAAGCATAACCAATGGACATAAGACACTGGGGGATAGGGGAGGCTAGGGGATTGTCTAGGGCGGGGGGAAAAATGGACACATATGTAATAGCCTTTGTAATAAAAAATTTTAAAAAAAGAAAAAAAAGAATGAAATAATATTTTTACATTAACATTTGTTGTATCTGTCCTGGGTCAACCGATATATGCCCCAATTTTGAGGAAGCTACAGATGAGTACTTAAATAAACATAATATTTTCAATTTGAAACATAGCAGAGTGGTAAAAATATGCAATTTAGTGTCTGTTATCTGAGGACTTTCAAAAGTTTTATTGATTATTAATATATACCCTAAACAATTTTAAGTTTAATTATTGGGTGAGCTAATCCTCTCCTTTACCTCCTATATTAATTAACTCAGTCACAATTATATTGATTGCACTTTCAAAAAAAACATTATATATAACCCTTCTTTTCCATGTCCACTCTGAATGAGGACCGTCTCCCCTGATGAAGAGACAGCTGCAGGAGTTTTGTAAAGCATCCTTACAGTCTGACACCTGTACAAACAGTCTCAGACTCAAAACTCTCCAATTCCTTCCTGGCTGGTGTGGCTTGGTAGTTGGAGCATTATCCCATACACCAAAAGTTGGTGGGTTTGATTCAATGTAAGGGCCCATGACCAGGTTGCAGGTCAGATCTCTTCCCTCCCCCCGCACAAGCATGTGCAGGAGCCAGCCAGTCAATGTTGCTCTCACATCCATGTTTCTCTCTCTCTCTTCTTTCTTCTCTCTAAAATCAATCAATAAATCAAGCAATCAATCAATTAAAAAACCCTCCAGTTCCAGAAAGATAATAAGAAGCAGGCCCCAGCCTTAATTGTAAAAACCTGGAGCCAACAGGCACTATTGAAGGATGGGCAGATAGCTAATCCTGCCTCCCCACCTCTCCAATCTGCTAAGTCTTAGCCTTGATTTTAATACCAGCAAGAGCTTGTCTAATCTAGAACATCTCTGACTGTAGACAGTGACACAGGCATGAGTAGAGCAAGGGCGATGGGCCTGGTACAGAAGGTCACCAGGGTGGAAAGCCCTGGCAGCCTAGCAAAGGACAATTGTAGGGTGACCTTCCTCCAACAGCATATTGCTGGTTATTTAATACTAGAGGCCCGGTGCACAAAAATGTGTGCACTAGGGGGGGAGGGGGGATCCCTCAGCCCAGCCTGTGCCCTCTCGCAGTCTGGGACCCCTCAGGAGATAACAACCTGCTGGCTTAGGCCTGCTCCTGGGTGGCAGAGGGCAGGCCCAATCCCTAGGTGCAGCCCCTGGTCAGGCTCAGAGCAGGGCTGATTGGGGAGTTGGGGCGCTACCCCCTGTCATGCACAGAGCAGGGTGGATTGGGAGGGTGCAATGCCACCCTCAGTCACCAG
>NW_006287546.1:1513921-1517630 GCF_000327345.1 Myotis davidii | reverse complement strand
CTGCCTGCGTGCCGGCCACCATCTTGGCTGACAGTTAATTTGCATATCTCGCTGATTAGCCAATGAAAAGGGTAGCGGTATATGCCAATTACCATGTTTCTCTTTTATTAGTGTAGATGAACCACCTGACCTTTCTTCCCTAGAGATAACATCTAGGTCTCAGTTGTATTTCAGCTCCAGGCCCAGGAAAAGCTACAAAATCAGACAAGTGACACCAAGGTTGCTTCGGCACCAGCTGCATTGAATAATGACCCTCTGCCCTGGAGCCAACCAATCAATCAGTGGAGACCCAGATCCTGGAAAGCTGCTGAATATTCTATTGAGATCTTACTCTGAATCCTTCCCTAAAACATCCACCATTAAAACCCTTAGGTTGGAGGACCCAAAGCACTCTCCCTCATGGGAGCACTCCTGTTCCCTACCTTCCCCCCTATCCCTACCACATTCCCTTACCCTCAGGTGTGTTACCATTACCTTCCTCACTCCCAAGCTTCAAGGGCCCTTTCTTTACCTCTATTACTTGTTTCCTAAACTCATTTTTTTCTACAAATTATTACTTCTACTTCTGTGATTTTCCAAATAAATGTTCTCTTACAGTTTCAGTCTTGACTCTGAATTCTTTCCTAGCCAGAAGGCAAGTACTGAGATTGCGGAACCCCGGTCCAGTCTAAACCCCATTAGTCTTAATACTTGGTGCCCTTCTGCCACCCACAACATGACTACATATCTCTCTTCCTGTTTATCACCTTGGAATTCTTTTCACCCTTTTTTCTGTACCATATTCACTTGACATTTAATACAATGGTAAAATTGGTAAATTCAACTGGAACTTAGATACAGTGTAGCCCAGTGGTCAGCAAACTCATTAGTCAACAGAGCCAAATATCAACAGTACAATGATTGAAATTTCTTTTGAGAGCCAAATTTTTTAAACTTAAACTATATAGGTAGGTACATTGTTATTAACTAATTAGGGTACTCCTAAGCTGGCCTTTGCTAAAAACATCCTCAATGTGAGGGGTTGACCTCAGCGAAAGTGCCCCCACTTCTTCTAACTCCACTTCTTCAAAATAGACTCGCCCAGGCCAAAAACCAACTTCTGCGCATGGGCCACGAAGTTTCAATCACACTGTACGTGTACGCCCAAACATGGTATTTTGTGGAAGAGCCACACTCAAGGGGCCAAAGAGCCGCATGTGACTCGTGAGCCGCAGTTTGCCGACCACTGGTGTAGCTCAACCCTTTTTCTTTGAAGTGGTCCAGATACAAGAATTGACCTATCAAAGACAAATTAATTATAGAGAAAGGGCTCACATCCTACATATTGCTTCTTCCAATTATGTTGCCTTGTCAACATTATCAAGACTCCTCTTAGCCTGCATGGCTCAGTGGTTGACCCCACAACCTATGAATGAGGAGGTCAGGGGCACATGCCCAAGTTGCAGGCTCAATCCCCAGTGTGGGGTGTGCAGGAGGCAACCTATCAATGATTCTCTCTCATCATTGATGTTTCTATCTCTCTCTCCCTTTCCCTTCCTCCTTATAATCAATAAAAACATTTTTAAAAAAATTCTCCTCTAAGATGGATACCACACTTTATGTGTTTTCTACATCTATTTTATGACAATACCAACTGAAAATAGCTATAAAAAAACTTTTTAAAATTTAAAAATCTGAAGAATTCTTGTAATGTTGCCCAAAATTGAAGCAGTGACTTTCAACTGGAGACAAAAAATAAAGCTGTGTTCTATAGAGGGGTCAAATACTGATGATCTGTGAGATTGTTGACTTGACTGCTGTTTTCCCATCTCGACTTGGTCCACCAAACCTTCATTGCCCTCCAACCCAGCATACAGCTGGACCCAAGTGCTTGATGAAGCCCATAAATACCAATTGTGCAACTATGAGAATAACTGATTCTGCTGTCAACATCACCCTAGGCCTGTGGTCAGCAAACTGCAGCTCGCGAGCCACGTGCGGCTCTTTGGCCCCTTGAGTGTGGCTCTTCCTAAGCCTTAGGAGTACCCTAATTAAGTTAATAACAATGTACCTACCTATATAATTTAAGTTTAAAAAATCTGGCTCTCAAAAGAAATTTCAATCATTGTACTGTTGATATTTGGCTCTGTTGACTAATGAGTTTGCCGACCACTGACCTAGTGTCACTATCGTCAAGCTTCCGGTATTGCTAAGACAGCCATTACATGAAATCCACTTTTCTTTCGTAAAAATAGGATGAGTGAATTCATGAAGACTGAAATAGTCTCTTCCAGAGTATTGTTTAAAGATCATGAAACCTTTTAGGGTTATATAAATCATGATTTCTTCATGCTGTTTGAAGAACAATGAGATATAGAAAAATTAATATACATGTTAGAATTAATAGTCACTCCTGAGTTTGAATCCCAAATCCATAATTTATGTGTCCCTACACATTTCAATTTACCAACTCTGTTACAAGAAATGGTTTCCTCAGTATATGTAAACACACACACACACACACACACACACATTAGTACCAAAATGACGATTATAACACATTAGACTGCTGTTCTCCCTACTTGCTTTTAGTGTTTTTTGAAAACATTTAACCCCACTCCCATGGTCCATAATGTGGAAATGGGCTCATTTTCTCTATCAAAAACAAAACAGAGGGAATTACAGCTAGAGTGAGTTAGATTAGATAACAAAAAGGATTTCCTGGATGCTTCCACTAATCATTCAAAAGATCACTTAAGCAGTGGCTTTTATGTCCTAACTGGGAATTAGTGAGAAAGAAAAAATTAACTTAAGAGAATATCCATTCTCTGGGACTATTTTCACAAAATTGCGTGGCTTATTATTTTTCTACTTCCGTGGAAATATGTCTAAAACATATACACATTTTTAAAGCACAAGATGAAACAGAAAACGAAACAGCGTACAAAAGCAAAGTCATGTGATCTAAAAGTAAGTCCTAAGAACACCTTTATTCCATCTATGGAAAAAAAAAGAGAAAGAAACAAGGTAGATTTGGTTTTGGTGGCTCACATACCTTTAACTTCTCCCATTTTCATATCAGGATTTAAAGTATGAACATTATACTGTGCCTAACTTGTAAGAACATCATGGAAAATGGAGACTTGTAGAGGACTCTTGCTCCTTTTGTTAATCTGACAAGTGCCTCATGTTGGAGCTAATATGCTATTCTGTTCTTATCTTCCAAAACTCCCTTGTCTCAGAAAAGCAGCCCACAACAGAAAAACAACCTGGATGCTGGCCACATTTCAAGAGCTAAGCCAGGCTTTGGTGCCTGCCTTAGAATTTCTTGACCTGGGAGTAAAAATTCCACCCTTAAGCCCTGCTGTCATTTAGAGGATTTCCATTGTGAAGTCATATCTACAAACTAACATTTTCTGAATAGGTCCTTGTTCCATGTGGTGCTTTCCTGAGGAAGTTTTATCAGGGTTCTGATGTACAGTAACCTGATAAGCCTTTATTTAGAACCCATATATCATGCCTTAACCTTTAAGGAAGACTGCAGGCAGCCATGTCTTCCCCATTTAGGTAATGAAAAAGCACTCTCCACTACTTGAAGCAGATTAACCAGGTACCTTTTGGCAGAAACTTAGGTTTCAAACTTGTAAGGACTCTCTAATAATGACATCAGTCCATGGAGAACTACTATTTATATGTGAGAAGGTTTGGAATCTCATAAAATTATATCTAT
>NW_006287546.1:1513076-1513838 GCF_000327345.1 Myotis davidii | reverse complement strand
TATATATTACATACATACACACACAAAACAAAATTGAATAGCTTAAAGTGATATGTCATAATAAGAAGGATTTACACTAGTATTTATAGGAAGTGAAATCTCTAAGAAAAATTGAGCTTAAAATAAATCAGTCTTTTATAATGACTTTTCCTTATATCTAAGTTATTTTAATTTTAATGGTATATAAATGGATGATGTTCAGAAGTGTTATGGTCAATTTTTGAGTAGTTTGGCACTTTAAGATCTATGTAAAATTTTGTCTGGTCATAAATATCTTATTACTTGGAAATCATGGTATAAAGTAAAAAGGTATCAGGTGAACAGTGAAAATAGTTGTCTGGTGCAAAATTCAAACTGAGTGTTGTGCTACCTGATGGAGCTTCTTGAAGCATCTGAGAGTATTTTCAGGATATCTTTGGATTACATTAAGAAACAATTCACTGTAATCAAATTTTGAAAAGTTCTTATTTCCTGGTTAACAGGAAGCATTTTCCTTAGGAGAAACTTTATTTGAACTTGGCCTTGAAGGGTAAGTGGTCATTTTCCAGGCTATGCAGGAGGGGCCCGGGTGTGTGGGGGGGGTGAGAATGACAACCTGGGTAGAAGAAACAGTAAGATCAATGCATGAACAGTCTAAAAAATGATCTAGTTAGAGAATGGTCAAAACTGCACTTCAGAAAGGCTGGTCCATTATTGAACAAGAATCATGTTAGAAAGTGGAAAGAAAGAGTGGTTGGGCCAGATTTGCATTTTGCTGCTGTT
>NW_006287546.1:1496946-1513060 GCF_000327345.1 Myotis davidii | reverse complement strand
CTGCAATGGTGCTTTTGACTTTATTCTGTTAATAGCAGAAAAGTAGACTCATTTTTAATCAGGAGATCAACCTGAGGATGAAATGGGTATCACCTGGGAAGTCATTAGAAGCACAAATTCAAGTACACCCTAGACTTGCTGAGTCAGCAACTCTGGAGATGGACCTGAGGGCCATTTTTTACTAAGATCCTCAAGTTGATCTTATGTTAGCTTTGATAGAGGTTGTTTCACAACAAAGTTAAAAAGAAAAGAAAATAATTAAAAACCTTGCCACAAACTCAGATGTAGACTTCCTGCTCTTTAGTTTACTAAGTACAAAAGCATCTGTGTATAAATCATCCATGCTTGCTTCATGAAGTGAGTCTACTAAATCAAATTTGCCCTATCCTTATATTGAAATACTACTAGCCTTCTTAGGAGTTAATAATAATTAACTCCTATAGTATTTTATGTTTATATTATAAACTGTGAGTGTATATTCATATTTATAGCTATAGATATATAGACCCAGCACATTTATTATTTAACTAGAGGCCCAGCATGCCATATCGCGAGAGACCCAGACCTGCCACGCCGGTGGGAACCAGACTGACTCCCACCATGCTGGGCTGGACGTGGGACCCAGAGTCAAGTCCCTGCCCACCCACGTATGCCTCACCACGGGCACAGCCTCCTGGTGACCAGTCTTTGGTTATTCCGCCATTACAGCGTCACGACCACAGGCCTTTTATGATATAGACTATCAGAAATAAGAGAGTGATCCCTTCAAATATATTTGAACATGAGCAGTCATATTCATGGGTAGTGAAGTCACCAAGGAGCAGAGGAGTTTTGGTTTTGTTTCATTTTGTAGGTGAACCTAGTAAAGATAGATTTGGTAGCCGTGTTGTTTCTTTTTTATTTAGCAAAACTGACTTGTATAGTGAAAGAAATTTAGCATGCCTGCTCTCTAAATTCTAATAGCATCCCAGAACTTGATACACTCATCACAGACATACATAGACCCAAATACCTCAGGTGAGTTAGGGTAGGGAGGGGACAGCAAAGGAACAATAGCACTGCCTTGACTGAAACACAGAGACCCCTGGGGAGAGAGGGAGGGAGGGGTGGGCCCACTGAGCTGGTCACAGTGAAATCAGGGTTTAATTTTCTGCTGTTAACCCTCTATGGCTTGTTGCCTCACTTATAAATGTAAAGTTTAGATTGAATGATCACTATAGCAAAGGACATAGTACTTTGCTTAGTGCAGGATACAATGTAGGACCTCATTGAAATGGAATTCATGTGCCATCCCCATCTTAACTCAAAACTAGTGAAGATACACTCTATTTGTGTATCTACACTCTATCAGTTTGGCTCAGTGGATAGAGTGTTGGTCTGTGGACTGAAGGGTCCATATAAACTAGAGAAGATATTTTGTTATAAACTAAGTATAGACACCAATGTGTCAAAGAGATGACTACTGTTGTGACCTTTAACTGAATGAGTTCACTATTTATAGTGCAAAACCCAACACAAATTAATAAAAATTATGAAATAATCAAAATATGGAAGGTAGGGAACAATGACTAGGTGACCAGTATGTTTACTTCTCTAACATGTTCCAGTGATTGTAAATGCTTCCAAGGGCAGAGAAAGTAAAATTTTTCCAAATACTATGTAATTCTATTTTTTGCACACAGGTTATAATGTAAATTTGTAGCCACTCAGAAATGTTGTACTAACTTCAATTTTTCTCAACGGATTACAGTGTTTCTCAACCTGTGGGTCATGACCCCTTTGGCGGTCAAATGACCCTTTCACAGGGGTCGCCTAAGACCATCCTGCATGTCAGATATTTACATTATGAGTCATAACAGTAGCAACATTACAGTTATGAAGTAGCATCGAAAATAATTTTATGGTTGGGTCACAACATGAGGGACTGTATTTAAAGGGCCAGAAGGTTGAGAAACACTGGTGAATTACATGTGTTTGAAGCTGCAAATATGCCATGTGAGAAATTGTGTTGGCCCACAAGAGAATAGAAATAGATACAAAAGAAAAGCCTGCTTCTTCACCATAGGCAATTTAGAAAGCACTGGTCGCTCTACATATGTGATCAAGTGAAGGGTTCATTGTGATAGTAGCAAAACCCACTTCCCATAGAAAAAGTGAGGAAAAGCTACTTATGCTTTTGGGTGGTAACTGCCACTGCATCCTAAATTGGAAAGTAAATGGGTTATAGATAAGACTGGAGGTTAAAGGCTTACACAAGTTAAAACCCACCTGAAAGTGAACTGATGATTCAATTGAGTTTTTATAGATTTTTCTGAGAGAGGGTAACTCAGAAATAGAATATAACTCAGCAGCCAATCACTAAATATCATAAGGTCCATTCTATGATTAAGATGTTGTACATTTTTTTTATGTCAAGCACAAATATGTATAAAACATGTATAAGGTCAAATGAGTATAACAAAATGAATCAACATATAGAAAATGGTGGGATATTTTTCCTTTTTTGGAAGATGTTTTGGCTTTGGAATGAAAGTGATTGAGAATTGAGCCCTGGCTCATTCACTCACTATCTGTGCAATCTTTGGCAAATCACTTTCTCTATGAAATGGTTTCATCATCTATAGTATGTGTATAATTATCATGTTTGGATTCTCCAAATAACCTAGCTCCCAATATGTATTTAATGAGTAGTTTTGAAAAGTACAACTATTTTTTATGTAATTAATGGTTTCTTTATAGTTCAACAAGAAATATTTTAAATATAGAACATCAAAACTTCAAATTTTTGAGAAGCTTCTTATTTTAGCAACATCATTGTATTCTATCTTTGCAGTTCAACTCAACCTTGTAAAAATATTTAAGTGAATCATAGCAAGTAAGTTATAGTGCTTGATCATAAGCATAACAGGGAAGAAATTTGAAAGTGAATCATGTTGTAACAAATCTTAAAAATATTTGTGTGTTTATGTTTAAAATCATGTGCATATGTGTGTATGTGTTAGGATGTGAGCATATTAAAATCACAACAACCTCTATGCATTCATATATGCTGAAGCTTGGAATAAATATTAAAAAAAATACAACTTCTTTGAAAGTACATTTGTTCATAATTCACAACCACAGAAACAATTAGGCTCTGGTTTTGACATATCAGAGGGTAAAACAATGACATTTTTTTTTTGAGTTAGAGCTTTAGAATCAAGACTGCATGCACTGTAGACTGAGCAATAAACATCCACAGAGGAGAAATATCTAATTTTGGTTTTTATATTAGTATCTAAGGCCTCGTAAAATTGTGTTAAAGAGAGATAATAAAAATAATGTGGAATGTTTAAGATTCTATATTTCCCAGTTCTTACATATTTATATCACCTTAATTTTCCATCAGCACTCTCAACTATACATTTATTAAAGAAATTTTGGTATAAATTAAATATATAGACTCATTTAAGGAATACTGCATCTTTAGCCCATAGCACCTTAGCATGAAATTAAGTTAGGACAGATACCTGCCTTGGGATCTACCAGGTAATGCCTTCAATTAACATAACAAGAAAAGGAATTTAACAACCATAAAAAGTGGAACTTGTCTGGCTTGTTCTTGAATAGAAATCTTTAGGTCATCTTGATTAGAACTAGACAAAGAAAGAATACCAATTAAAAAACGTATTCCATATGTAGAAATTTTGCTGTGTTTACAAATTATATCTACTCATCAAGATTTTTTTTACTCCCATGTGCCTTCCATAATCATTGTGTCCAACTAATTTCTTTAAAAGTGGAAAGCATTCTTTTTTTTAAGCTTCACTCAGTTCAGTAGTTTAATATATCTAGAAGTCTTTCACATATGTTTATCTTCTCCTCCCATTATTGATTTAACTTCTTTGTGGAAAAATATGCTGTGCACAGCAACTATGGAGTATCCAAGGCATAGTAGATACACAACAAATTAATGCTGTGAAAAAAAAACACCCAAAAATTGCCAGGAGCCGGTCCATCCTTGCTGTTTCAAGGGACCTGGCATATATGGCATACTGTTCTTAATACGTTTGCTCACCTTCTTGGCACTATGTGTTTTAACCAAGGTCACCTCTCTGAGAAAGGTTGTTTCCCCAGGTAGGGATTTTCCCCTGAAGTTAGGGAGGGAATAAAACCTCTTAGAACCTAGCAAGAGAACGTGGCTAGAGAACCTGGACAGAACCTGGCGACTGAACCTGCCTGGAGAACCTAGCAAGAGAACATGGACACAGAACCTGGCTGGAGATCCTAACCAGAACTTGGCTGGAGATCCTGGCTAGAGAACCCAACTATGCTGATCAACTGAACGCTGCCTCTGAGTCTTTCCCTCTTCGCCGACTCTGTCCACACCTTTGGGGAACCCCTGGACCTGCTGGGGTTGGACCCCAGCAAAAAATCTTTAACACCAGAACACACTCTGTTTTTTCAGGAATATTTTTCATCAATCATAATTTTTCCCATAATATTTTTATATATGTATGCATTGGATGGAAAAAAAATTATAAGTCTTATTAGTATATAGTTTGGTTGCACAGGTTTGAGGAAGGAAAATTGATTTTTACCAAATATCTGGAATCCCTATCAAGAGCTGATGATCTGCAATTTTTAGTTATTACCAACAATATATAAAATATATGAGTTACCCTATCTAATAAAGAGGGAATATGCTAATTGACTCTCATGCTGTTGCAAAGATAGTGGTCCACAGCCAATAAGAAGGGAATATGCTAATTGACTGCCATGCCCTCAAAGATGGTGGTGCCCACAGCCACAGGCAGGCCCGACTTTGCTGTACATCTGCCTCCAGAGTTCCCCAGCCCCCTCAGTCCCCCAGCCCCCCAGTGCCGGCCCAAGGCACAGGTAAACCTCAAATGGCAGCTGCCCAGCTGCCCAGGACCACCCAAAGCTCAGGTAACCAGGGCAGGCTGAGGCTTGCGCTGCTGGCAGTGGCAGCAGCAGAAGTGTGATGGGGGCATTGCCTTCCCCTGATCGCTGGGTCTCTTCCCACCCGTTAGGACGCCCGGACTGTAAGAGGGGGCAGGCAGAGCTGAGGGACCCCTCCTTCAGTGCATGAATTTTCATGCACCGGGCCTCTAGTATATAATAATAGAAAAAATGATAATTGCATGGTAAGTCTTAGCACATGGCTTACCAAACTCCATGCTAAGACAGAAACTTGACTTAAGCAGTGACAGAGCAAGATCATACTTTCAGTTCTTAGGGAATAAAGAACAGAGTAGGGTCTACTAAAACAGCAACATTAGGAAGTTTTAGGTATTTTATTTGATTTCCAGTTTGTTTCATCTTCTATCTACCTCTACTTTCAGCTCACACTTTCTACATTTTCCCTAAAAAATATTTAGGCCTAGAAGAGGTAGCTTTGATGTTTCTCTCCATATCTAATTATTTTATAGGGAAAAATAAAAACACAAGAAAATAAAGAAAAACTTATTACTACAACCCTTATGAAAAAAAAAATACATCTAAATATAGTGCTAAAGGAACATATAGACCAGTTCTAATATATTAAAAATGCATTCATTTATTCATTTGTTCAATATTAATTCATACGTTAGTCACTATTCTAGATAGAGAGTAAAGAATGAAAAATTTTGTTGCTTAAGCAAATTTGCAATTCAGTGCGGAGTAGTTAAGTAGTTCATTGACTTACAGCACAGTGAGTGTGAGACACAACCCAGACTGTATGTGCATAAAACAGAGGGGAGCCTTGCCATCATAACTTCGACTATTTAATTTCAAGGGGAAAAAAAACCACCCTTTATTCTATAATGTTCTAAGTCTTCCATAGAATATAATAGAATATATAAGCTCTCAAACACAGCATTGAGTATGATGAAGTCGCTATTCATATGCATTAGCAGACTCAAACATTCTTTAGTGAGGTTGTTACAGCCTATTTGAACAGGAGCATTTGATTTGATAAGACAGTGCAGCTATGTAGCTAGGAGACTGCGAAGAAAAAATAAAAATAAAACAAAGATCCACTGAAGACTCAAACTAGGTTGAAGATATTTAATAGGAACATCTTGCTGCTGGTGAAAATAGGATTTTTTCGTGGAGTCATCAGAAACGCATTTGGGGGACCCACACATAGGACTTGAGGCATAGTGACAAGATTTATTGAGTTGTTCCCTGGGAAATTGGGAAGCCAGGCCTACCTCCCTACTGGGGGATTAAGTCCCTTTGGTGGAGCACGCAGCTGTCCCCTGGGGAGTCTGTGCATGCTGCAGCTCCCTAGCTCATCAGGCATAATGTCTGATTCCATTTGCTTCCTTCCTTTGCTAACTAATTACCTTCTATAATAATCTTATCAGAATGTCTCTTCAGAACCAACTACTCGTAAGATTCAAAGTGGCTAAAATGCACTCCCAGGGCTGCCCATTCTTGCATCCCTGTCCTTGCTTTTGAGGTCCTTGCCCTCTCCCCTAACATCCATTTCTCTGACTACTCACAGCTCTCTGCTCTAGTATTTTGTCCTGGCACGCTTGCTTTTCCTTTTGTGCCCAAAATAACTTTTCTCTACCAACCAATATTAAAATGTCTATTTCTTAAATGGAAATTATATCAGATATTTGGAGAAAAGTAATCTGATTTTTAAGCCATTTCATGCTATAATGAGGGTGACTTTTCTGTGAGGCTTAAAGTATACCACAGGGTTGGTTGTGTTTTAAAGAGGATGCTTATAGATTTAAATAAATTTCTACCTGAAAAAAAAAATGTCTTCAGGGGGCTCAGCTATGGTAGCTGCAGTGGAGACTTTGGGTTTTTTACTCTGTCCTGTGCAAGGGAGCACCTGGTGAGGCAGGAGGGAGCCTCGCCTTGCAGCTGTGCCCTAAATCCATTTAGAAAATCATGAAATGGGTCTAAACATCCACTGTAAACGTGTTATATTTATTTGAACTAGGTTTTATTCTTTTGAAAAAATATAAAGCTCTTAGACCTTTTAAAATTAAGTCAGGATTTCTGTACATACCGCTTCTGACCACTTTAATGTCCAGTTCAGCCGTTGAGATCAAGACTCTCTTTTTTAAAATGTATCTTTATTGTTGAAAGTATTACAGATTTTCTCCCCCTCCCCCATTAACCCCTGCTAGCCGCTACTCGCCCCCCACCACAGGCCTTCCCCACACTATGGTATGTGTCCATGAGTTATGCATATTTGCATATAAACTCTTTGGTTAATCTCGTCCACTCCACCTTCCCTCTAAGATTTCAAATTTAACTCCTCTCACAAAGTTCCCATAGATCAGCGGTTCTCAACCTGTGGGTCACAACCCCTTTGGTGGTTGAACGACCCTTTCACAGGGGTCGCCTAAGGCCATCCTGCATATCAGATATTTACATTATGATTCATAACAGTAGCAACATTAGAGTTATGAAGTAGCAACGAAAATAATTTTATGGTTGGGTCACAACATGAGGAACTGTATTTAAAGGGCCAGAAGGTTGAGAACCACTGCCATAGATGGACTGTGAGAGAATGATGGCTCTAATTTTAAAACAAGGAAGGACAGCTTCCACATTCTTAATGTAATACCTTGTATTATAGTATTTAGACACTTATCTTTATATAATATTGGAATAAAAGGTCTTTAAAGACATAAAATCTAACTAACATACCTTAACTCTCTAGCATCTTTGCATTTATTCATGGCAGGCAATCTATAAATATGTGTTAATTAATTTAAAGATAGAAACTCCTAATGACTTTTAACTACTATGCCAGTTTGTTAATAGCAGCTCCAATATTTTAGGGGTAAAAGCATGCAGTACACTGTTAAAGCCTAACTCTAGGTTAAATCTAAATGGATGATAAAAAAAAGAAAAGAGAACTAAAATGAATGAAACTGAAAGATATTTCTCTTTGATAGAGAAAGAAAATGCTAATAAAGTAACTGATTGCAGCAAAACTCTTTAGATGATTCTCTCCCTCTTTTATTTATTTTATATAAAGAACAAATGTTTCTGAGTAGGGAAGTTCAAAAGGCAAGTTAAGGCCTTTCCTGTAATTAAATGAATGTCCTGCAAAGGGATGTTATATACATCATGACATGTACCAAAAATAGAAATCCAAATGATGAAATGAATATGAAATTAACAATATTTTACAAATGTTCTTACATTTTTTACAATTAATATTTTTTTTTTGCTATTTTAATTCAAGGGTAAAGAAATAGTAATATCAATGATGGCAAATGAGTGAAATTCCTTCATTATTTTGGAAAACCTTGATTTACTACCCAAAGATAAAATATTTGAGGATCAGGTACTAAGTATAATTTAACTTAAAATTTGGTTTTATAGATTATCAAACTAATAATTAATGAAATAATTCAATCATTATCTGCACTTACCAAGTCATTATATTAAATAATCAATTGTACTTGAGAATTTGTTAATCATATTTAATGATTTTCTTTGTTTTTATTTGACTTGTAAATTTTTATCTAATTTGATAATAGTTATTCTTGTACACTGATACAAAGGTGTTTACTTTTTATATTATAACTAGAGGCCTGGTGCACAAAAATTTGTGCACTTGGGGGAAGAGGGGGTCCCTCAGAGCGGCATGTGCCCTCTCGCAGTCTGGGACCCCTCAGGAGATAACAACCTGCTGGCTTAGGCCTGCTCCCGGGTGGCAGAGGGCAGGCCCAATCCCTAGGTGCAGCCCGTGGTCGGGCTCAGAGGAGGGCCGATTGGGGAGTTGGGGCGCCGTCCCCTGTCATGCACAGAGCAGGGCCCATCAGGGGGTTGAGGAGCTCCTCCCTGTCACACACAGAGCAGGGCCAAGCAGGGGGTTTGGGCGCTGCCCCCTGTCACGCTGATCCTGGTGCTGGGAGGCCTCGCGGCTCCGCTGATCCCGGTGCTGGGAGGCATATTACCCTTTTACTATATAGGATAGAGGCCTGGTGCATGGGTGGGGCTGGCTGGGTTGCCCTGAAGGGTGTCCTGGTTCAGGGTGGGGGTCCCCACTGGGGGGCCTGGCTTGCCTGGGGGAGGGGGTAAGGGCTGTTTGGAGCTGGTCACCCATCCTTCAGGGTGGGGGTCCCCCCTCGGGTGCCTGGCCAGTCTGGGCGAGGAGCTGCGGGCTGTTTTCAGGCTGGGACAGAAGCTCCCAACAGCTTCTTTTTTGCTTTTTCTTTTTTTTTTTTTATTCTGGGCCAGCTTTCGCTCTGAGGCCTTGGCTGCTGAAAACAGGTTTCTGGCCTTTGATTACCATCTGTATTTGATACAATGTTGCGGTCCGGCTGGCTGAAGCTCCGCTGAGTAAAGCAGGTTTCTGGGGTTTTTGAGCTTCTTTATTCACAATATAGTTGCTGAGAGTTGCAGCTGAGAGGCTGGCAAGTCAGGTGGGGAAAGTTGGAGTTCTCAGTCACTGAAGCATGCAAGCCTCCCTGTTTGCATCAGCTGCCTGGCTGCCGGCCGCCATCTTGGCTGCCAGTTAATTTGCATATCTGGTCCCTACTCTGTGAGTGACAGGGGGATTAGCCAATGGGAAGGGTAGCGGTAGTACGCCAATTACCATGTTTCTCTTTTATTAGTGTAGATGACAGATTCACACCTCATTGACTTATTTTTCATTTTTAAAAATTTAAAGCAACATTTTATATATGGAGATTTGAGAATTTTATACATGACTATTTTAAAAGTCTTGAGTTAATAACCACATATAATTACTGATGGGGGAATCCATACATCCATGTTGTGATTTCTGTACTGTAATAACGTATGCATATTAGAATAAATAACTTTGGTGTTGATGCAATGACTGCAACTATGCCCTAGAATATTCACTTAAATTATGTATATTAAAATCAACAGTAAGAGTTTACCTTTATATAGCAATTATATAGTTTTAGGCAGTTATCTCAAGTTCTCCCTGGAGTCAGTTCTATTATTATTTCCATTTTATAGGGGACCAGTCTTTGAAGGTTTGGACCTTTAGTCTTGCTAGCATCAATAGCATCAACTGTTACAGGTACTATATTGAAGCAGTGGCTCCTTCAGGGATTACATTGTGTAGTTACCTCTCCTCTCCATCATGGAACATGATGTTAGGAAGATTATTATGTCAATAACTTTAGGTTATATATGATTAAAGTAATTTATCTAGTATTTATTTCCCTCCTGGTTAACAAAATAAGGGAGTACTATTATTATAGTCATATCTAGAAAAATAACCTAAAAGGAAATATTCATTGAATACATTCAATGAAAATGGAATCCATTCTGTGTAGCAGATTCTATGCTAGATACGAGAGATACAACTGAAAACTAGAGACACCAATGTCTGCCCCCAAGAAATATATAGTCTCCCTAACCGGTTTGGCTCAGTGGATAGAGCATCAGCCTGCAGACTCAAGGGTCCCAGGTTCGATTCCGGTCAAGGGCATGTACCTTGGCTGCGGGCACATCCCCAATAGGAGGCATGCAAGAGGCAGCTGATCTATGTTTCTCTTTATCCTTCTCCCTCTCTGTAAAAAAAATCAATAAAATATATTTTTTAAAAAAGAAAGAAATGTATAGTCTAGTAGACTTTTAAAAAAATCTGCATATAGAACAAACATTTCACACTATTTAGCTTTAATCATTTTTCCTGCAAGTCTTTAGCAAGGTCAGCTATGCACCTTCCAATATATTTTCTTGGCAGCAATGCAGTTTAGTTTGTGGCCATATATTTATTAGTTACTCATTTAGCCATAGGACTATAGAAAAGATAACGCTTCCCTCCAAAACACATGGCTTTTGAACTTTCTCTATTAAGTAGGGCACTGATATCCATCATTAAGTTTAGCACAATTTTGTGGAGTTCTCTACTGAATATAACAAAATTCTAATCGTTGCTGATAAACTTGTCAAGGTTTGCTTTTCTAACCATACTTACTCTTTATTCTTGTTATTTAATGCCCTCACCCCTTTCCCAAACTGTACTGTTTGAGAGAAGTCACCCTGTGTCACATACAGTTGAGGAAGGTGGATTATGCTACACCTCCTTGGAAGTGGAACGTCATAAATTACTGGAAGTTTCTTCTGCATGGGAGAATGATGTCTCTTCACTTTTTTAATGTGTTTTCTAGTTTACTTATATTGGTCTGGATTTAAAATATTAATTTTGTACTTTTGGTTATAATCCAGTGCTACCTCATTCATTTCTTTTCACATGACTACAGCTTTGCCATCAGGGGCCCTTTCAGTTGGTGCCTATACCCTTTGGCATAATCCATCAAAAATGGCAAATAGGATAAAATATGTTGTTTTACCTGGTTTGTTTGATAAAGCAAGTATACTAATAACTACATTTTATTGCACTAATGTTTACAAAACACTGCATTGTATATTTGCACTAAAATCACAGACATAGAGGCAACTCTAGCACCTATTTGGCAAATAGATGAATACATTGCTGTTAAGAAGGTTGACTCATCTCTAATCACTACTTAAGATCTTAAAGTCATCTTTTTGGTCAGATAGCTTTTCCTAACATTTTATTTGAAGGACTCCTATAAACAAAAGGAAATAAAACCTGCATTTGTTACTGTTATCAGACAACTTGTTTTCTGGATGTTTTCAAAATCAATTATTTTTAATATTAGATGTGTGTAACATATATTTCTCGTTCACAAAAACTACCAAAAAAATGTTGAACACAATGTTCTATGGAAGTTATAGGACTAGCCAAAAAAAAAAATCTAAGGATGCATAGTAATTTAAAAAAATAGAATATTATCTGCCCTGTACTGTGTTAAAAACAAAAAAGCAGAGATCCCTGAAAATGTAGACATAGCTTTTATGGAACACAGTCCTCCTCCTGAAATTTTGTGTGTCCAAAATGAGGCCAACTTGCCCATTAACGGATTAAATCAAAACAAAAAAAAACCCCACATTTGTCCTTATTTATTTGTTTTCTTGGTTCATTTGCATCTCCGGGATATAATATAAATCTTGGCCTGCAGCATTTCCTGCGGCTTATTAACCAGCTGGACCTCAAGCCATCACCTCCTCTAGGACAACCATTAGTTCCCAGGAAACACTCTGTGCCTTGACCATTATTGCATAATGAAAACCATTTTGTGTTCCTTTAGTGTAACATATCAATTATTGAGGAGAAATATAATACTGGAAAAAATGATGATGTTGCCTTATACAAAAAAAGAACAAGGAAAATGATCAGTTCTAGGAGTTTGCAACTGCCCTTCAAAAGAGAACTGACATCCCAAGTAAGTTATGAAAGATCTTCTTATTTTGATATTTCTATATGCAGATAATTTGGCAAAATTGGTAAATAACAAGGAAAACAACCAAGAAATTTCTTTCAAATAAGTTGTACAGAACAGGCCCAGTCCTTTGCACTGAAAGCTGCATTGTTTGCATGTCATCTCAAAATTTAAGTAAGCAGGCAAGCTGAGAAGCAAAAACATACGGAGCTCTTTGGGTTTTAAAAATAAATAAATAAAAGGAGGCACTATCTACTTACATCCTGTGCAACAACTTCTGAGGATTCACCCCTCCGTGAACCAGAGGAAGTCAGACATAAGAAAGTTGAATGAAATATAGGTGATTTAATCAAATTAATAATATTCTGAAGGAAGTAGGAGAATTTTTAACATAGGAAATGGCTCTGATAGCTGTTATTGTAATAGGATCTGCTTGTGGCAATGTCTTTTCACAGTACATCCAGATCACCCCCCACCTACTCTTCTCTCCTTCACTCCAGCTCCACCAGGAAACTGAAAATGCACAGACCTCACATGAGCTGGAAAAAGTGTCGTTTTTGCATTGATATGAGAAAAATGTGGAAAAAGAGCAACTAAAATATGTTTTTAATTTATAAATGGGGGCGTAAATGAACAAATTCTCATTTGACAAGGAAATTTTATCAGTATATAGAGTATATACTATGTGTTCGTATTTAAAATTCACACTAATAAAAATCAAAATTCTGAGATTTTTGCTTTGAATCATTCTATTAAAAATAATTCTGGAACACTCCCCTAGTGAGTTCTCTACAATATAGAGAACTAATGAAATTTACATGAACTTTCTGCACTGAAGTAGTTTTCTCAATATTGGATGGACAAGGTCACTTCCCAGGGGCCCCGGCCATTTCCATTTATATACTCATTTTCTCTAGCAGTTTAATGTTATATAAATATATGAGTCAGTTGATGATTTTACAGTGTTGAAAATTTTATCTAGAAAACTTTAAAAACTGTAAATAGATAAT
Source organism: Myotis davidii (assembly GCF_000327345.1). NCBI lineage: Eukaryota > Metazoa > Chordata > Mammalia > Chiroptera > Vespertilionidae > Myotis > Myotis davidii. The sequence goes on along the minus strand of NW_006287546.1, from coordinate 1,499,796 downwards.
GCATTCCTATTGTGAGTGCATTGGTCAAGTAAAACTGAGTCATGCTGACCATTGTGATGAGGCCAGAACTCCTAAATTCAGTGTAATTCCCTCAGCATCATCCTGTTGTCTGTCTGTGGTCTTCTAGAAGGGCAGATTCATTGATTTATTTACATTAGAGCTGATTTAAGTGCATTTGTACCTAAAATAGTTGATACAACGTTAAAAGTAATTTAAGAAAATCAAACCTATTAAAACTATGGATTCTTCGATGGTTCCATCTCTTGTATTATTGTAGCAAAACATCACCCTGTGCATTGTAACCAAAGTATTTGAAATAAATATGTTTCAATTTGATTTTAAAATATTTTTGTCCATAGCTCATCTAAACTTGTTTTGGTGTTAATAAATACTCTATAAAAAGTGCTAGATACTTATCAATATTCACAGACTGTCCATATGCATCTACTTACCAATTTTACTACCTGTGTGTCTTAAAACTCATATGCCCAGTGAGTCAGCAAAACCTAGTTCCCCGAATAGAATGGTAGTCACACTCCTTTCCTGCTGGTTCCATCAGATCCTAACAAGTCAGTTGTAGGTGATGATGCATTTTTACCTTTGCCTGTTAGTATCTTCCAAATACGACTGTGATTCAGCAGGCATTTGCTTTGCCCTCCTAAATTCTAAAATCACAACCTAAATGTTCATAGCTTCTCTCTTGAGATAGCAAACTGATCTGTAGTACATGTTCTTCATAATAGCTGATTGGATACATCACCTGACAGTATTTAATACTTGATTAGATCACAGATGCTTATAATCACAATCTCTTCATCCTTTTCTATTTTAACTGGAATAGATATAGCCTACCAATTGTCAACTCTACATATTAAGCAAATAATATAGATATAGCAATAGCTAGACAGGTAAATAGACATAGGTAGAATAATTTGGATATGTGTAGATAGAATATAAATTATAAACTCCCACATACATTGCCTAGTGCTTATGCTTCATGTTTTTACTCATCATCAGAAGCTTATTATTGCCATTATCAAGGTCACAAATTATGTCATCTTGGGCACCTAGATTTCTCCTCTAAAACTTTGCAGGCACACTGTATTATCTATTATTAGTGATTCCATGATTCCTCCTCCTTGAACCTCAACCTATTCTATCTCAGACACAAACCTCATTGCAGTTTGGATAGTCAGCTGTATTCAAGAAACAGAAAAATAGAAAATAGGAGGGATCCCTGTACTCCTCCAAAATGCGATAACTTTCGCATATCATGATAGCCTCAAACAGGCTTAATCATTAGAACATGTGGGTCTGTCAAGATATAGAAATTTTTAAGAATCAGTGACCCTTAAAAAATGAACTGACACTACTTATGCACTAAAAGCTGTGTTTTTAGTTTTTTCATTTGGAATGTTGCATTAAAATATTTGCATATATAATGCTAATTTCTTATGGGAGATGAAGAGGTGTCCCTTCAACAGTCATCTCCTAAGTATTGAAACTTGGGAAACTAAGTTCTGCAATTGTATTTTTCCAAGTGCTTTCTTGTTTGTCGGTTTTTAAACAAGGGAGAACGTAAAATACATTTCTACCAGTAAATAATTGTTTTAAATATATTTTTAATGATTTCAGAGAGAGGGGGAGAGGGAGAGAGAGATAGAAACATCAATGGTGAGAAAAAATCATTGATCATGTGCCTCCTGTATGCCCTCTGTGGGGATCAAGCCGGCAACCTGGGTATGTGCCCTTGACCGGAATTGAACCCAGGACCCTTAAGTCCACAGGCTGACACTCTATCTACTGAGCAAAACCAGCGAGGGCAATTTTTAATTAAATAATATTGCATGTCCTATCTGATTCTACTTGCACTGATTCTACTTGAGGACAAAGAAAGTACATAATATATGTATTGGTTAGAAATCACATGCATTTCATTAAACTTGGAGTTTATTTTAATATATTTATATGAACTATCAGGAGTTGAAAGTCAGATGTACTTCCCCAAAGATACAAATGGCTAAATGTTTCTTGCATCCAAACACCATTTATTGTTCATTGAGTGATTATTGATTTCATCATTAATGCTGATCAGTTGCAGTGTAGTTTGAGTTATGGTAATTTATACAAAAGCCAAGATGGGAAGACAATGGGGTTTTCAGATATTCACTGAAATGCTTTATACTTAAAAAACAAGACAGTGTTTTCTGGGTTTGGTTGCAGTATTCTCTCTCATGCTTACTAACAAGGACAAGCAACAAGTATCATTTCTCATAATTTGGGGTTGTTGGGAACATGAAAGTTGCAGTTAACAGCAAATCTCATCGAACTGCAATATATTTTGCTACTAAAATTCTAACCCTCTGACAACCAAAAGCATATTATGGTATCTTCACATTTCTACTTTGTTTAGGTAGATTTGAGAGAGTGTTTTAAAACCACATTACCATGCACAGCTGATGTCCAGCCTGCATGTAGTGGAGCATGTTCTGACCAGACAGCTGCGTGGCTGGCATTCATCCCTCTACCAGAAATTGAATGCTTTGAAATACTTGTCTACTTGTTGAAAAGCACAACAAAGAACCTGCTGCCAACTCCTCTCCCCAATTCCTGCTACAGTTCTTTCATTCTTAACTTGCCTCCTCTCATACACCTTGAACCCATCCCATCACCCCTGAGAGAAATCGTCAAAATGCAAATCTGATCTTGTCACCACCACTCAAGGCCAAATCTGTCTAATGGTTTCCCAGCTCTTTGGGGTCAGATTCTGGACTTCTTGCCTCATCAAGCCCTTGGCTTCACTCTGCTGTCCTTTATACTCTGCTTTCTACTCAATCATGAACTTCTTTA
>NW_006287546.1:1493547-1496915 GCF_000327345.1 Myotis davidii | reverse complement strand
GCGGGTCTCAGGCCACCCCTGTTCCCCTTCCCTGGCCTCTCCTGTTGCAACGCCCGGTCCCCTGTCTTCTGGCAGTCCCTCTCCCGCTGCCACTGCTCCCACACACTGATGGCGCTGGCCCCACTCACACCTGCTGATGGCATGAAGTGATTGGGGCCAGCACTAGCAGTGTGTGCAAGTGGGGCTGGTGCCGGCATCTGGTGCCCCAATTGCTCCTCAAGCCCCACTGCTGGCGCCACCACTAGCACCCACTGATGGTGCCTAGCAATCGGGGCCAGCGCCAGGTGCCAGCAGCGGGTGCAAGTGAGGCTGGTGCCAGAAGCAGGTGGAAGCACCGGGTGGGACCACAGCGCACACTGATGGCGCTGGCCCCACTCACACCCGCTGATGGCAAGATGCGATTGGGGCCAGCACCAGCAGTGTGTGCAAGTGGGGCTGATGCCGGCATCTGGTGCCCCAATCGCTCCTCAAGTGCAGGGGGAGGTGCAGAAGCCCTCAGGGGCAATCAAGGCTGGCAGCTGCCTCTCGCACCCACTGCTGGCGCCACCACTAGCACCCACTGATGGTGCCTAGCAATCGGGGCCAGCGCCAGGTGCCAGCAGCGGGTGCAAGTGAGGCCAGTGCCAGCAGCAGGTGGGAGCACCGGGTGGGACCACAGCGCACACAAGCAAAGAATTTTCAGTAACTACCAGAGGCTCGCCCCAATGACAGCGACCAGCACCCCACCTTGGTCTGGCACCCCCCACTCACCTGCTCCACCATCCCGCCTTGGCCAACACCCACCATGTTCTGTGCATGCCCCTGGTGGTCAGCGCACATCATAGCAACTGGTTATTCGGTTGTTCCACTCTACGGTCTATTTGCATATTAGCCTTTTACTGTATAGTATGTGACTATTTCCTTAATATTGTCTTTACAGATAAGAAGACTGTGAACTCTATGTGATCAGGAAACTCTGAACATATGAATAGCTGTGATCGTCACTAAACTCAGAGTCTGGAAAAGTGATGGTTTAGAATACATATTCAATAAGTATATTGAGCCACGCCAGTGTTGCTCAGTGGTTGAGTGTTGACCTATGAACCATGAGGTTATGGTTTGATTCCCAGTCAGGGTATATGCCCAGTTGTGGACTTGATGCCAAGTAGGAGGTATGCAGGAGGTAGCCGATCAATGATTCTCTCTGATCATCGATGTTTCTATCTCCCCCTCTTCTTTCCTCTCTGAAATCACTAAAATATATTTTATAAATAAATAAATACAGTATATTGAATCAAGGAACACATATTTGCCCTTATCAGGAAGCAGGGTTTTATAGTATTTAATCTTGCAAGCAAATTTTAAGTTGATTTATTGTTCAGTTAAATATGTTCACTCTGAAATTCATTTTTAATCAAAAATAGTGATTGTATTGATAAATAACCAGTGAGTCATAAATATTAACAGAGTATACCAATGAAATATCCTTTTCCATCAAAAAACTTCAAAAACATATATCAGGTTTCCTAGGACTTTTTAAATATAATTTTAGATTTTGATAATGATCATTCTAAAGTGCTAAACTGAAATCCAAATATATGTGATATTTTTCAGAGCTCCCATGCTACAAATTTAATTTTAAAGAATGTTAACCATCTAGTAAATGTTACTGGAATAGCACAATGTAATCACTCTTGAAAGAATAAGCTTTTTCTCCCTCTAAATCTTTAATGGAGTTCTAAACAAGTCCCTCCAACAAAAAATACAAAAAAATTTAAATAAATAGCTTACCTAAGAATATTGTTATAAATGTTAAATTATATATTGAGCATACATAAAAGTTTTCAGGAAGATGTATACATTAAAGAAACATTGGATTATATTATTCAAATACTATGAATAAAATTTCAAAATTATTTCTATTTTAGATTTTAAGACAGTTAAAAAAAGAGAGAATGGTGAGGAGTCTGCATGACCTTGTATAACTTAAATTTAACCTGCTGTTTTTATATCAAAAATACAATTTTAATAGTTCCAAAGGAACTAAGATGCACACATTTAAACAGATAAGATCTTGCCATTTATTTAACACTTGGTAACATTTCAAAGTATTGCTCTTTTGGATTACTCTTCAGTAACAAGGATTCTATCCAAAGCTTAAAATGTCTTTTGACTTTATATTTGAAAATGTGCATGCGTGTGCATTCATGAAGGACAGAGAAATGATAAATGTTCTCATTTGAGTTAAAACCAAACAGTGCAGGCAGCTGCTGTGAGTTTTGTTATTATAATTTTGTCCTGACATATGAGTTGGAAAATCTTGAGACCATTAGTTCCCAGAGTGTTCAGCTATGACTGCCCCCCTACAGAAGACATGGGATCCCACAGAAGATGACTCAGGATTATGCATCCTCAGACATTACTTGATTACTTTCTACAACCTCAATAGATTTCCCAGAGCCTGATACATTTTGAGACACTATTTGATAGCCTCAACTGGTCAAAACCCTGTGACCACCATCCTTTGATGCTCAATTACTCTTCCTATACTCAGATAATTTTTTAAAAGAATGAACAAGGAGCCATATGTTATAGAAGTTACTTTTCAAAGTCGAAAGACATTTTCTATTTCAAAATGCTCTCCTGATGTCATCAATATAAAAACCTAAAGGAATACAATTCTTTAGATTGACATTGGTCAAATCTTATTTGGATAACTATATCACAGAAGCATTATCTCACCAAGGGTTCAAATTATTTCTTCAGTAAATTGTGCCTTCCCATCAAAAGCAATGCTTATCTCTCAAAGTCAATAGGAGATTTTAATGTAAACAGAACAGTAGTTTTGGTCCCTATAGGTTTTCTTTCGAAAAGGAATAAAAGGTAACTATTCAATCAATACAAAACCCAGCACCAGTGGAAGAAATCCATGTTTCCTGAAAGCACTGTTTTCAAAAACCTCATACCTTCTTCCCAGAGGATCCCTCAGACCCTTTGCATGTCTAGAATCTTTTGGAATAATAATCTATTTTCCATAAATCCCAGTTCCAGAAGATGCTTATTACTGGAATTATGTTACAGTCTCACTAAAACCAGGTTTGGAGAGAAGGCATATGAACATTTTCCAATTAAATCCTTAGTTAGCTTTAAATTTTATATGTATAATTTTTCCTATCTTAGATATTTAATACCCAGATGGAATTTATTTTCACACATTTAGCTGTCTTACTTCTGTGCAATTATTACTGGTGTGAATTTAAGAGAAACATAGTATTAAAAAGGCTATTTATAAAATTTTTCTGTAGACGCGTATGAAGAGAATGATATTAAACAATCACATTGGCTTGTAGCTCCAGACACTGTTCCACTGTTAAATTGATTTTTCACAC
>NW_006287546.1:1492619-1492911 GCF_000327345.1 Myotis davidii | reverse complement strand
TTTTTTAAAACATGCCACAATGCTATTTTGGGACAATATATTTGTTGTTGTTTTTAAAAAAGTATTAACACTCAGTGCTATTGCGTTAGTGTGGCAATAGTTGAAGTAAAGAATTAATGAGAATATCAATTGATACAAAACTTTTCATAGTAATTTGCCAATACTATCCTATTTTTCGTATGGAGCATGACTCAACAGTCTAATTATACTCTAATCTTCAGTACTGTGTCGCAAATATGTGAGTAGAGAATATGGTACTAGATGGATACCTGAGTCAACAAGTAAAAGAGAA
>NW_006287546.1:1491969-1492599 GCF_000327345.1 Myotis davidii | reverse complement strand
TGAGTGTGGTTAATACATATGTGGAAATACTATATAGTTATTAAATGGAAAGAGTAAATTTATATACCTGAATATGATATAAATACATGTACTTATAAGAATAGACATTTGACTATATATATATAATATATAATACAATATCTATAATAATAAAAGCATAATATCCTAATTAGATGGACATCCTTCCGGATGTCCTTCGGGGCTGCTGCTGGGAGGGCTAGGGTGGCGGCCAGGGCTGCTCTACTGGCCCTCAGATCCCCTTGCACAAATTTTGTTCATCGGGCCTCTAGTATATATATATATATATATAAGCCTAAGCAACCATTATGATGGAATGACTGGAACGACCCAAACAACTGGAACGACCTGAACGACCAGTCACTATTACACGCACTGACCACCAGGGGGAAGACACTCAATTATGGCGCTGCCCCAAACCCACAGGCCCCAAACTCTGATGGGGCCAGCCAGCCAACCTCCCAGTCCCTCCCCCCGGACAGCAGGCCCTGATTGTCCTGGGGAACCAGGGGTGGGTGGCAGGGGACAGGGGTGGCAAGGGAAGGAGGCAGGGAGATGAGGAACCTGATTGGCCCTGATTGCTGGCATGAGTTTTGTGCACTGGGCCTCTCT
>NW_006287546.1:1483701-1491924 GCF_000327345.1 Myotis davidii | reverse complement strand
CTCTCTCTCTCTCTCTCTCTCATATATATATAATTACTTTCAGAGTGTAATTTGGTTTTAAAAATATTTCTCAACTATTAGGAAAAAGACAGCTTCTGGGCAGAGGTCAGGAGGGAAAGGCCTCTAAGAAATCAGGGTGGCAGGTAGGAAGGAAAGGGCCCTGAGTATAACAAAGTGAGATTTTTCAATGAAGCATTACTTGAACTGGTCTTAAGCTTTTGCAGTGTACAATTAGACAATTGATTTGAAACTTTTTTCTAAAATGAGAGTATACTTTCTTATATCATGAATAAATGAGAGAGCCTAAAGCCCTTGTAGTACTTTATTGTCAAACAAGAGGGTCAAAAGTAAAAGTAAAAATACTACTATGATAACAATAATTGTTATCATTATTATGGCGGTGGTTCTATTGTCCCTCAGACATTCAATCACTTTGAGAAGTGTTTTATGTTTGAATGTGAAATTGGTACCACATTACTAATATTTTAGTAACTGTTTCAGTTTAAAATATTGCTTATGCTTTTAGTATTTTAATATTTCTTATTCTTTTTTTTCAAGGGGATTTGTCTGTGGACTTTACAAGTAAAAAACTAAAAAAATAATTTTTAAAACAGTTTAAATCACATATTTTCATGGGCTTTTTGACTGCTGGCATTTATATTTGCTTTCTGCCTGGAATAATTGCTTCTTATTTAAAACCATCTCAATTTCTAGATTGAAATATTGGATTACTGTTCACAATGACAGTTTGGAAATCTCTTCAAGAGAAGCACATTTTTCTATTTTTTTAACCTTTAAAGAAAACTAGTTTAAGCATGTTGTGGTATATATTTCTGCAACAACCAAGTGGTTTTTGCAATTGAACACTCTTTATGCTGTCTTTCAAAAATAAATGTCATTTGAAAAAAAAAAAAGTGGTCAAGAACTTCTCTCCCAGACACAAACTATTTCTTCCCCAGGGCAGTATTTCCCAATTATCCTTTCCTGTCATCATCACCTTCTTCTTGTCTGGGCTCATCAACATTTCAGCCAAGTTATCAAGCTGCGAAGTCACTGGGAAAATCAGGACCTCACACCAAGATGATCATCTTTGAACCACAGAAAACTCTACAACGGGGCAAGAGAGACCAAATATTTCAGATAGGAAAGTGGGATATGTGTCCAGATAGGTGGCCTAAATATCTAAATCTGATTCAGAAAACTATTAAGCACACATTATAACTTGTCTTAATATTGATTCCAAACAAAATATGAAAGTGTCTGCCCTGAACCAAATAGAATGTAGCAAATAAAATATGACTTAAAACAGGGCCCATCGTGAATTCAAAACAGCACCTTTTCAGAACGGATGCATTATTTTTCTTTAAATACATAAAAGATGTTTCTATTTCACAGCAAAACAAGGTCCGTTTTATGCCACTTTTTTTAACACCTACTTTTCATTATCTGCCATTCCTGAAAAAATGAAATAGTGGAATTACATGCAAAATGTTTGATTTCAATTTTGTTTTAGGCAGATGTGAAAGCGGCTTTTCTGTATATTTGTATAACACGATAAATGTGTACCCTACAGCCAAGGAGAGTATATAAATTTTCCCTGCCATAGCTACTATTTCCAACACTACTCAACAGGATATTTTGTCTTTGCTGTATGTATATATACACATGTTCAACATTCATTAGCATTAGCATTTGTTTTGGTTCCCATTACACCTGTGTATATGTGCTTTTATTTAATAGCATTAGTTAACATTTCCTCTTTTCTTTGTAAATAATGATAGTATAATTTGAAAAGTTTGGCCCAGTTCCCAGACTTAGGTCAAGCTAACATATGAGTACATTTAGTCCAGTTTACTCTCTTATTGGACTTTTTTGTCAAGTGACTTTTTTTAGAAGGATATTTTTCATGTTGCAAGTTCCAAAAATGATCCTCAAGAAGAAAAACCCTTGTTTTCCTTTCATCAACTAGAATGTGAAGGTTGATCTAATTTGGAAATTCCAATTTACAATATGTATTTTTGGATGAGGTGGGAGGTTTACAATTGTGTTAGGCACATGGAATTTTTTTTCTAGTTTAGTCTGTGGCATAAAATTATGTTTTTATGTTCTCCATTATTTCTGCTTACCTCAGAATTTTAGAAAAAAACAAATAATAAATGTACAGTGTCTAAAAATAAACCCAATCGCCCTAACTGGTTTGGCTCAGTGGATAGAGTGTCGGCCTGCGGACTGAAGTGTCCCAGGTTTGATTCCGGTCAAGGGCATGTACCTGGGTTGCGGGCACATCCCCAGTAGGTGTGCAGGAGGCAGCTGATTAATGTTTCTCTCTCATCGATGTTTCTAACTCTCTATCCCTCTCCCTTCCGCTCTGTAAAAAATCAATAAATATATTAAAAATTAATAAAATATATAAATAAACCCAATTTACTTTTGCTAATATTTTTGGTTTAGTTATATCTCAAAATAGCATCACCTTTATCTCTGACATGAAATGAAAAATCCCAGGGATACTGTTCACTCCTCCTTATGCTGGCTCTTTAAGCCCTTTTATTTATTTTTATTCTTTCTAATATCACAGATACCACTCAGTTCTGGCCCTCTGTTACTATTAATCTAAATTAATTTACACATTTCTGAATTGCCTTTTGTAATTCACTTTCTCTCCTCTCCAATCTATAACTCAGTTCAAAAACAATACAACCATGAGCATAATATGTAATTCCTTTTAACAAGTTCAAAGGAGCATTCCAGGGTAGCTATGCCTAAAAATTACTTTTAGGGATTTTTAAAGTTACTAATCTCTAGACCACAAGCTTGGGATTCAAATTCAATATATTTGGAGTAGATATGGGCCCTAATTTCTAATACAATTTATGGTGTTTAGTACTGTTCAAAATACCACACTGGTAACTTAAGACACTACTAGCTTGCTAATCACATGTGGAACAAATGAATATGGATTCTTTATATGACCAGTTTATTCTCCACGAAGCCTTTCTGATGACCTGCATATCAATGTAACCCACCAAATACCTTTTTATACATATTCTTTATAGAACTTAATACAGTGTGAAATTATTTTATATGTTTGACTGTTTTTACTGTCTTATCAATCACATAGGATGTAAGCTGCATGAGGGCAGAGCTCTCCTTTTGCTCACACGGAATCTCGTAAAGAATAGGGGCTCCTAAGACATTTGCTGCATAGAGAACTGAGTCCTGGAATATCCTTGAACAAACGGAATAAGTGACGGATGATGACAAGAACGCTCTCACATTTTCTTCTATCTAGTATCAAGGTTCCAACAACATCTCTAGCAACTATTTGCTTTCAAATGTTCAAGGTCAACTATCCAGATTGGCAAGTCCTTTCACTCAAAGCAATAAGCAGAGTAGCTTAGTAGCTTAAAAGTTATCATCTCAGTCTTCTATGGCCCCAAAACTCCTGGCTTGGCTCTAGAGAAATACTGTCCAACAGAACTTTCTGCAGTGATGGAAATGATCTCTATCTGTGCTATTCAGTGTGGTTGCCAGGCTCTTGTGCCCATTGCGCACTTTCAATGTGGCCAGTGCTAAAGAAACAGAATTTTTACTTTTAATTAATTTATGTTGACACATGGCCAGGGGCTACTGTAGTTTTAGAGGTATCTTTCTCCTCTCCTCGTCATATCTTAAATGTTGTCAAAAGGAAGAGACTAGTCATGTCTCCTATTATAGGTACCAGAGTTGTATTCTATATATATATTTAAAAAAAATTGTATCAACCAGGTCCACATGTTGGGAAACTTAGGGCAAAACCTTAGATTTGCTGGATAAGTCCAAGAGGATGCCTGGGATTTCCTCATACCTACCTCCCCACTTGGCCTCGGTGCTTTCCTCAGTCCTGTATTGTTGGCCGGTGTTGTGCCATTTGCACAAGGCCTGTGAATAAGGTCAACTGCGGGAAGTCTCTTGAGATGGACCGAGCCAGCTAAAGGAATGCACCCCATCATGCCAACTAAAGGAATGCACCCCATCGTGCCAACTAAAGGAATGTATCCTAAGCCCTAATCTTCATAATCCCTCATGAGTGTTTGGTCAGTGAGCCTTCATACAGAATACACTGGGGCTCCTATTTCTGGCCCGGGGGCAGCTAACTGAAGCTGCCCACAGCTGTCCTATGGAGTCTAATGAGACAGTAACTGAGGGGTTTATCATCAGACCATTCCATAAATGGCACCCACATAGATATCCCCCAGCTGTATCTGCAATTGCTTATTTCCGGGCCATAATGCTAAATTGTAAACAATGTAAACGCTTCCACTATGCAAACAATCTCTCCTGCCAAAAGCCTATAGGCTTAATCATTTCTGATTTTTTTTATTTTCATAGATTTATATCATAAAATTGGCATGAGGTGTGACAAACTATGATTTTTAAAAATATAGAAACCTGTACAAGACAGGTCATTCAAATCGAATCCTGAATGTCTACATGTAAGGCCTCAAAAAAATTACCAAACTGCTTTAAATGATTACTCATTTCATATGCTGCCATTGACAAAGGGATTAAACCACCAAAATACTGACATTGAGTCACTTTCCCAACTTCTGAAAAATGTTGGATGGATCAAACACAGCAGTGGTTTTTAACACAGTGATAATACACTTGAATTTATCCTAAAATATGTGTCTATAGACTACATTATTAGGATAAAAATAAAAAACAATAAATTACACAGAAGTTCCTAAATGACCAATGCTTGGCTCAAATTTCAAGGACTATTGACATGGGAATAAATGCCAGTTTGAATGAACAGCTTCCAGAAGAACTTCTTCCACCATCGCACCTCTCTCTTTCTGACCTAGGGAAAAAAATCTCTGCTTTTATTTATTGTTTATTTTCTTATTTATATGAATTTTCTGTGGCACTGGTTCTCTGCTTTTAAAGACTCATGTAATTAACAATGGTGCCACCTGCAAAAACCCTTTTGCTGTGTAAGGTGATATGTTCACAGGCTACAGTGAGTAAGACCTCACCATCTTTTAAGAACTATTATTCTGCCTACCACCGCCCATGAGAGCACAACCAACAGGCATATTTTCTTAAGATTTTTCTACCTTGAATTTCATTTTGCCTGAAAGTTACAGATAATTAGTATTTGAATTTGTTAAGTTTTAGATATTTAAATGCTTGATTCATCTACTTTTAGTTTCTGGTGAAAATGAATGGTTACTTGTGTATTCTGGTTACTCAAGTAATTTTATTTACATTTATTTAGTAGAATAACCTCAGTTCAATTAATAGACTCTTTAACAACAATGAAAAATTACACATGTTAGCTGAGGATAACTAATATGAAATGGATTTAAAGCTCAATCAATGCCTCATGGAATACTTTGGGAAGGAAAATAATTAGAAACAATTTTCTTTACAAGGCATGCAGTATGCTAATTTTTCCCACTTATCCTTTAACAAAGCTAAGGATGGTGGAATGAAAACAAGCTTATTGTCCTCTAATGATGTCATGCCTTGGAACATTATTCTTTCCAGAGACTTGTCGCTAGTTTGTGGCATCAGAATAAAATATTATGAAAATAACTGTGGGGTAAACAGAGTGAAGCTAGACATCAAAGGGTTGAGGGATATTGGAACAAATGTATCTTTCATGTTAATCTTGATATCTGTTCAAATACATGAATAAGGAATGATGGGATAACAGAGAAAATTTTTTCTAAAGGAATATTTTCATCAGATCAAGCCTAACTTTAAAAACAAGGATAGACAGGCCTATGTGGCTCAGTGGTTGAGCATCAACCCATGAAACAATAGGTCAGTGTTCTATTCCAAGTCAAGGTACAGGCCTGGGTTTCAGGTTCTATCCCCAGTAGGGGGCATGCAGGAGGCAGCCAAGCAATGATTCTCTTTCATCATAAGAACTGCAATGTAGAAAGAGAAATGGTTAAGTAAATCATGTTAGCACAACACAGTTGTTAGAACAATGCATGCAAATTATATACAGCATGGATAAAATGCATATAATGTAATAGTAGGTAAAAATTTTTAAAGTATGCATATATTTATGATGTTTTCAAAAGAAGCATTAAAATCTTGAAAGACTATAAAATGCTAAAATTCTCTTGTAATCCTATATAATGAAGAGCTAATATGCTAATTAGACCAGACAGCAGAACAACCAGTGGGTGAGGGGTGGGGCCAGTGAGCCAGCACCGCCAGGCCAGCCATGCTGGTCTTGGTATCCCCTACTCTGCAGAGGTGGCAGCACAGGCCTGGTGCTGGCGCCACCCCTCCCACAGAGATGGCAGGGCGGGGGAAGTGGTGCGGTTCCGGCACCTCCACAGGGGCAGGATGGGGTGTGACCGTGGTGCCTCAGCCTCCCACAGCCCCTCCCCTAGTCAACCGGCCCCCTGGTTGGCCCCCCCCAAACAGTGGGCAGGGGCAGGGCCAGTGCTGAGGAGCAGCAAACTTGCCTTCTGGTTGAGCAGTGCTACCACTGCTCAGCCAGAAACTGGGCTCATAGCTGGCGAGTGTAGTGGCGGTGGCCTCTTCTGCCTCCACAGCCCACAGGCAGTAAGGAGCAAGGGGTCCTGGACTATGAGAGCCCGGGACTGTGAGAGGGATGTCTGAGGTGGACCTCCCTCTCCCCACCCAGTGCATGAATTTGTGCACTGAGCCTCTAGTTAAAAAATAATTAAAGCATATTCAAATGGACTTTTGGGTAATATTCCTTATCTGTCATAGCTCTTATAAAATAAAGTTCTATATTTGTAAAAGAAATAAAAAGTATCAAATTTATTTTTATAGAATACAAGGGAATAGATTGAGAAAATTTTTTCTGTAATGCCTAATTTATTTTTGTAATATTTCTAAATATTCACAGTAACATTTAATCTTTTGACACATGTGTTTTCCTAATTTTTGTTGCATGCAAATAGAACCTCTCCATGTCCCTTTATTTCATAGTAAGGACTATTTTCAGTTTTCTATTTCTTGGATGATCTCTTATTATTTGCTCTCATAATAAATTCCAACTGCTAGATTTTTATTTTGTTAATCTACCTAACCATAATTTGATCCATTTTCTTGTCTGCAACCTTGACATCTTTCCTCACTATATTAATCCTCTAGCTCATTAGAATTTGAAGAGGGAAGAGAGAAAGAGACTGGAATTATGTTCTTGTTATTCAGAACAAACTATTAGAGAAAAAATTAATTTCTTAAGGATTATCAAACATGCTTTCTAATATAAAGAACATATTTTTGTTGCATATTAAGTAGATTATAATGCTCTCATTTTATAGATTTTAGGGCTTTAAAATTTATATGCATAGCAATTCAGGTAACTTTTTTCAGTGTTTTTGGTTTTTTTAAAATCACCATTACTAGTTAATAGAGAATGCCTTTGAAACTATGCTTTTTTAGTTTTCTAACTTTTAAATTAACCAACAAAATAAGAAATAGCACATTCATTAATATTTACTATGTTATTTATTATTTATTTATTATATAGAACACAAATATTAAAGTACATTTCATCAAGAATTCACCTATATGAATAAAATGAAACATCACATACATGTAAAGTCATCCAGAATTCCTTGTACTATAAAACACCACCACCACCACCACCAAAAGCCCTGTGTTTAAAAACTGAATTAGAGTATTATTCCAAGAATAATAGTGATCATATTGAATGTGTGACAAATACATTTTATACATACCAAGATGAAAGATATAGGACTAGAAGAAATGGTGTAGAATTTGGAGTAGGTGCCAATACTATGGCAAAGAAGATATTAGCACAAATATATGATAAAATTTACTTGGAAGATGTTTTCAAGTAGACTGCTAGTAAGTTTTCATGCTTAGCAAGAAAAATAAATACATGGGCTCAGAATTTCAAATAAATTTTTCCCCTTACTATAAAGTAAAAAAAGGAGTACTTAGTAGATTATGATAAGTGGTAACATTTAAAAACATTGAATCATTAGTTCATATATATGCAAAATATACACATATCAAAATTCTATTTTATTTATACTAGAGGCTTAGTACACAAATTCGTGCATGGGTGGGTTCCCTTGGCCTGGCTGGTGATAGAGGCCTATAGGGTGGCCAGCCAGCTGGGGGGAGGGACCCTGGGAGGTTGGCCAACCAGCCCCCCGGTCGGGACCTGTTGGGGGGAGGGTTGCCGGAGGAATGGCTGGCTGGGGTGGGGGGGTC
>NW_006287546.1:1482620-1483189 GCF_000327345.1 Myotis davidii | reverse complement strand
ATGGGGGGGGGGGGTTGTCCCTCAGCCCAGCCTGCACCGTCTCCAATCTGGGACCCCACTGGGATTGGTATTAAACAGGCAGTTGGACATCCCTCTCACAATCTAGGACTGCTGGCACCCAACTCTTTGCCTGCCTGCCTGCCTGATTGCCCATAACCACTCCCCTGCCAGCCTGATCAATGCCTAACTGTTTCCCTAACACAAATTCGTGCATGGGTGGGTTCCCTTGGCCTGGCTGGTGATAGAGGCCTATAGGGTGGCCAGCCAGCTGGGGGGAGGGACCCTGGGAGGTTGGCCAACCAGCCCCCCGGTCGGGACCTGTTGGGGGGAGGGTCTGCCGGAGGATGGCTGGCTGGGGTGGGGGGGTCCACTGGAGGTTGGCTGAGGAAGTGCACTGACCACCAGGGACAGCTCCTGTGTTGAGCATCTGTCCCCTGGTGGTCAGTGCGCATCATAGTGACTGGTTGACCGGTCGTTCAGGTCATTCTAGTCGTTAGGTCATAATAGTTGCTTAGGCTTTTATATATATAGACTAGAGGCCCGGGGCACAAAATTTGTGCATGGGGGGG
>NW_006287546.1:1473288-1482423 GCF_000327345.1 Myotis davidii | reverse complement strand
CTAACTGTTTCCCTGCTGGCCCAATTGGCCCTAACTGCCCTCCTCTGCCAGCCTGGTCACCCCTAACTGCCCTCCCCTGCAGGCCTGGTCCTCACCAACTGTCCTCCCCTGCTGCTCCAGTCCCCCCCAGCTGCCCTCCCCTGCAGGCCTGATCACCCCCAACTGCCCTCCCTTCCAGGTTTGGTCCTTCCCAACTGCCCTCTCTTGCCGGCCTGATCACCCACAACTGCCCTCCCCTACCAGCCATCTTGTGTCCACATGGGTGTGGCCATCTTTGACCACATGGGGTAGCCATCTTGTGTGTTGGAGCGATGGTCAATTTGCATATTACTCTTTTATTAGATAGGACTAGAGACCCGATGCACGAAATTCATGCAAGGGGCTCTGCTCTCGCAGCCCTGGCTCCCTCAGCTCTCGCAGCCCCAGCTGTGTCCAGAACATCGTCTGGAAGGTCGTCCAGATGGTCATTCCACTATTCGGCTGTTTGGTAGATTTGCATATTATGCTTTTATTATTATAGATGGGAGAAACAGTAAGATGTTACAACCATCATAAGGGAATTAAAAGCCATATATAGATAAAAATAAATATATTCACTGGGCAGTAAGTATTGCATTTCACCAAATGATTTTACACAATGATTTTACACTTTTATACTAAAACTCATTTGCCTTCATATAATTTTTTGCAATTACAGAAGTCAAAGAATAGCTCAAAGAAAATGTAAAGCAGAGATATCTTAGAAGACTGTGCTGGACAGGACATGTTTTTTTCTGCTTTATCTGATGCAATTTTAATTTGTCATTCACGATATTCCTGAGATTGCCACAGAAACATATAGCTGAGCAGCTGAAAAATGATTGTCACTCAGTGAAATTATATTTATAGACATAGCAACAGAACTATTACAGAGCAATTCCTTAGTGATATTTAGCCATACTGATGAGCTATAATCTGTCTACAAAGTAATAGAAGCCATAGTTTATTGGTTTGAAGCAAAGTTAAATTTAGACAAGGCTGTAAGATGTTATTTGTTCTCATTTTCAATCTAGAATTCTAATCAGAGCTACCTAATCTTTGAACTACAGAAAAGCTACTTACATAAATTCTCATATCTCCAAAATTAAGCAAAATTTTCTTACTTTTTTTTTTTTTTAACATGGAGTTAGGCAAGAACACCTTGTAGGTACAATCCAGTGAAAATCATTAATATGTTGTAAATTTATTTGGCAAGAAAGTTCAAGTTAGAACTCTCAATTCTAGGAAAGGTAGACTAATTTTAAAATACTTATGTTTAATTTACTTGTATTAAATATTTTAATAATTTATTTTATTTACTGTAAGTAATGAAAATCATTTATTAATACTGAATGAATTTTTCATAGTGAATACTTTCCTTCTACAACTGCAATTTGTGGAGAAAAATGTCAATGAGGTTGTGACATTTCAATAGTTCTTCCAAAAATACCTAAATCATAAATCATAGGCATTGTATAAGAAGAACTTGATTTAGTTTGCTAGACATCTTTCAAAAAATGTATAATCAGAATACTGTTTATTTCTAGTAAAACATATATGGGTAATGCATGTTTTAAGAGTACGGTCATTTGTTACTGTTAAATTAATTAAGGAAGCATTAGACTGAGCTGGTTTTAATGCCTGAGTAGCTACATGACAAATCAAAACCTAAGCCTGAATTGCCTCAAGGTTGAGAAATCAAAACGAAGGATAACCGATCACAAACAGCCAACTAGCCTTTCTTAAATAAGCCAAACTCTTACGCTATAGCCAATCAAAAATTCCCTTTCTTTGCTTCTGCCTCTTCTCTCTAAAAGGTTTTCCTCAGAATGCTTCTAAACACTTCCGGTTTGATTCTGCCGGATTTGAATCAATTTTTGCTGAAATGAAGCCTTAACATTTTTTAATATGCTTTGGCTTATCTTTTAACAGTTAATAGTTGCCATCTTCCTCACAGGTCACCTTTCAGCTCTCAAGATTGTCTCAGGACAATGGACAATAGATTAATCAATGAATGACAACGTTCTAGCTATTGTATTTTGTAACATAAAATTAGATGTGTCTACAAATTCATAATCAATAATATCATAGTTATATGAATCAATTTGAGGCTTTGGAGACTGAATATTTAAGTCAGTAACCACACAGGCAATTATAATGCAATAAAATCTGATGTGCATAAATTTATAAAAATTATATGAAGCAAATCAGTTCTAAAAAAATATTCCAGAACTGAAAAAGTTAACATTGCAATTACTCTTTTCATCTTGGAATTGGAAGGGGGGTGGAGGGTGGGGAATTGGAGAAAAGCCAAGTTAAAACTTTCCTGAGAAATAAAGAACAGTTGAAAGAACATTCTTTTACAAGTGTCTTTAAGACTTTAAAAATGTCATTTCTCTTCTAAAAATTTCATGAATTTAAAAAGTAAAACTTATGATAAATCTTAAATTAAGCAGGAGATAGAATTTCCCTTTGCTAACACTCACCTCGTTCTGGACAATTCCAATGTGATTCTAAGTGGCAATTTGCACTGTCATTTTAAAAGCATTTCTCAGATATTTGTTAGGCATTTTATGGAAGGAGACACTGAGTCAAAGAAGTTAAGCTGCATACTCACAGTTAGATAAGAAAGCAGAAGTTAAGTCAACCTCAGAAACCAGATACCCAGACTCCTGGGCCTTAATTCTTAAGCCACACTCCCATTTAAAATATCCACTGTGGCTTTTTATCACGATAAAAAAAAAAAAGGTAATTGGATCCATGAATGCAGAGCTTTTGGAGGGCGCTATCAGCATTACACATTATCTTTCATCTTGAAATCGCACAAAGCTTTATTAAACTGTTCTAAAAGGAAGTGTTATTGTTCCCATGTACCTCTCTCTCCCCAAAAGATAGCTCAAGTGGATTTATCAGGTGGCTAAATGGGAGTACTAAAGAGGTTAAATTTAATTCAGGGACAGATACTTCCCTTATGAACAGAAGAGCTTTTGTAATGTTGGTGCTAAAATGGTCCCCTTGTCAAAAGACTTATGTACTATAAGTTCCACCAAACAAATTTATAAAAGGAGAGGAAATTGACCACAGAAACTGTGTTTGGTACATTTGAGAACCAAAAGAGTAAATATTCATTCCATGGCACCCTCTACTGAGGGAAGGTTAAAGTGTCTCAGATTGATGAACAACTAAATTAATCAAAACTGTATTTATGGAAGCAAAGCAAAGGAAAGAATTGGTTTAGAAATTATCTGGGTAATTTAGGCTGAAAATATTACATCATGAACTTTTAAGACATCTTGAAACCTAAACATTTTTTTTATTAAAAAAATATTATATATGTAGATACGTCTATTTTATTTAAGGTAGAAGATACAATGTTGGTCTTGTTTATATTGGATTATTGACTTACAGAATGTGGGTAGAAAAAGTCTATATAATAGCTTCAGTTATTCATATTCATTTTGTATTTCTATTTGCCAGTAGAGTGCACTAAACTTTTAAAAACACATGCATTTATATGTATATATTTTAATTAAATCAATTTAAGTAATCATTAGAGGCACTTATGTTTATGCCAAGTTACTAAAATCTTACCTCAATAATTTTCCACATTGGTGTAATCTATTATTAATTTTTAGGACCTTGTAGAGAAATTTTTACACACCAGTTAGAGAAACCAACAAGAGAAGAAACGAATGTTCTTATCTGAAACATGTGCATATCAAAACTCACTTGTCTAGAAGTTAGCCTGGGAATATCCAGGCACTGGAATTTCTTACTTATATTTCCCTTCCCCACTTTAAATATTAAAATAATAAAGACATTTCCAAATCTACATTTTGAATTTTCAAAAAAAGTACATTGAAAGCTATGTGAAAGAATGACCAATGATTCTAATGTTAGTTATATTTCAATATTCATAATAATTTTCATCCAGTGGTATTTTTAGAGAAAGTGAAAGTGATGCCTTCATCTCACAGCAATATGATCACGATTTCCCAAACATATGTTTGTTTGTTTGTTTGTTTTTGTTGTTGTTACATAAAAGGTACTAAAAAATAAGGGAGCTAAAGAGGCTTAACTCACCTCTTTTTAGTGGTTTATGATGTGGGTGCAAAAAAGGAAGTAGGTTTTTAAAAAGGAACATTCCTTTACATCATTCTATATTTGTCAAATGGCTCTAGACAGAGCATGAACTCCTTGACCAGCTACAGCCCCAATTACTCCTAATTTCCTGAATCAGCCCATTTTATTCAGTTGTATTATTGCTGGGCCCAAAGGCATTTGAATTTCAGCACCATTTCCATCAGGATTGGCTCAACATCTCCGGGTGCCGTTGATTGGTGGCCCCTTGCCCTCGTCTCTCTACATAGCTCTGATATTCCAAAATACTGACATAGTTAAAATATTGTGGTTATAAAAATAATTATTTTCCAATGAATATTAAAATTAAAAAATTGTTCACACCTAAATGAACTAATATAAATATAAAAATCATACACTAAAACATTTTTGAAATTTGCTAATGAAGCATTTTAAGGGAGAATAGATAGTTCTTAAAAAAGATTAATAAAAGCATAGTTTAATAAAAGATTAAATGTGACAGAAAAACACCATTTTCAAGAGAGATCTATAACTGGCAAAATCAGACCAATTTTAATTCCTAAAATAGACACATGCATTTTAAAATAATAGAGGACTATGAGAATTTTCCCCAGGATTAATAATTATGTGCCTTGGACATGAATTCCTTTGCCTGTCAAATTTCATTAAATATCAGTTTAAGTGCTTACATTTTTAGCATTGCCCCAAACCAAAATAGAATCTATCATCCGAAATAATTTTTACAAGATCTCTACTGTTCAGTATTACTTCATAGTCTGTAATAGTAGTTATTATTATGAAACATATTTGTTTTCCTGGTCATTTCTGACCAACAAGCTAGGCAATGAAGCCAAAATCACCAATAAAACCTCAACTTTAAGTTGAGCTTAGACAAAACAACATCTAACAATACAGCTGTACTTCTGTTTGAAAAGACTGTCATTTTTTACACAATGTATCTTATACAAGAGCACTTTTCAGATGGATCTTCAGATTCAGAAGGAGATCACGGTGGGTTACTTTCATTACAGACTATCTACAGGGTGTTACCCCTGTTTAGTTTTTTCCCCTGTGCAGAAACTTTGCCTTATATGTGTTCCAAAATCAATTGACATTGAGAAGTGCTGTATTCTCTGTTTCTACTCTGACCGAACAAATCAGGTGTGTATTCATCCCGATTGTGTCACTAAAAACATGGGCATAGGCAGTCTTTCTCAAGGGTAGATATGAAACTCTAGAGAGAAAGGACACTCTAGGGCAGCGGTTCTCAACCTTCCTAATGCCGCGACCCTTTAATACAGTTCCTCATGTTGTGGTGATCCCCAATTTTACTGTTACAAATTGAACATAATTAAAGCATAGTGATTAATCACAAAACAATATGTAATTATATATGTGTTTTCCGATGGTCTTAGGCAAACCCTGTGAAAGGGTCGTTCGACCCCCAAAGGAGTTGTGACCCACAGGTTGAGAACCACTGCTCTAGAGGGAAAGGACACTGATTACATTTTGGAGGGATGGAAATAAAGGAAAAGTGACTTTGTAGTTGTCTCATCCACAGCTTAAATCTTCTTTTCTCTTTCCATGGAAGTTAGCATGAAAGCTCTTTTACACCAATAAATTTTCCTGCTCTCTTCTGGACCACTCCATTCCAACTGTGTCCTTGTAGACATGCATGGCACTAACTGATTTATCCCATGTCCTCCTACTAAACCACAAGAATGTATGCTTCATGAGAGCGGGACTTTACTTTGCTATTTCATTATCCCAAGCACCAAGTCATTGTCTGGCATATAGTAGATGCTTAATAAATATTTGTTGGCCGAAAGAAATTAGTAATTCCCCTCAATTTTCAGCCAAACTGTGTCTGCTCATTTGCATGTCACTTATGGCACAGATTGACTATATCACCAATGCACTGATCATTCAGACACTCATTCAACAACCTTCATTGAACACTAATCCTATATAATAAAAGGCTAATATGCAAATTGACTGAACTGTGGAATGACCGGCAGTTATGACACTCATCGACCACTAGGGGGAAGATGCTCAACCCAGGAGCTGTCTCCTGGCGGTCAGTGCACTCCCACAGGGTGAGCCCACTCAGCCAGAAGCCCTGAACCAGGCTCATGGCCAGGGTGCGCAGCGGCGATGGCAGGAGCCTTTCCCGCCTACGCAGCAGTGCTGAGGATGTCCTACTGCTGGCTTAGGCCCACTCTCCCTAAGCCATCAGTTGGACATTTCCTGAGGGCTCCAGGACTGCTAGAGGGTTCAGGCTGGGCTGAGGAACCCTCCTTCCCTCTGGCCTGGTGCTTGCTGGTCTCTTTTTCTCTCTCTCTCTGCTGCAAGCTTCTTTCTGTAGTAGAACACTCTCCCAACTTTTCCCTTATAAGCTCCCTCCCTAAAAAAAATGTAGTTTTGTTTCTGCCCTTTTTTACAGTTCTACTTTCCAATTGCCAAAGAGAAATAATAAAAACCAAACAGCAACAGAGATTACAGAAGTGTGAGAATGTCAGAAGGCACCATCCCTCCTATCTGTGGTTTATAATTTCTGACACATTTATTGGAACTCTTTTAGAATTTCGTATCTACTTGCGAGGGTCTCTGTAACGATTTTTACAAACTGGATGGCTTAAACAATGGTACTGTATCATCTTACAGTTTGGAGGTTAGAAGTCCAAAATGACGATGCCAGGTTGGTTTCCCCTGGAGGATCTGAGAATCTGCCCTGTACTTCGCTACTAGCTTTCTGTGGTAGCTGGGAATTCTTGGCATTCCTTGAATTGTAGCTAGTACATCGCTCCAATCTCTGCCTCTGCTTCACATGAACTTCTTCCCTCTGTGTCTCTGGGTTGCTTCTCCTCTTCCTATAAGGAAATGTTATATTGGATTTGGAGTTCACCCTACTCCACTATAACTTCATATTAACCAACTCTATCTGATTTCCAAACAAGGCCACATTCTGATGTTCTGGAAAGGACAGAGAATTTGAGGGGACACTAGTCAACCCAGGACATACTACTTATTTGAACTTTAAATAATCCATTAAGAAAAGTCACTTAATCTCACTTCTCAATTTCTTATTTAGCAGAAACCTTTACGAACTCATTCTTTCAGAAGTATCCCTAAAAATAAAGTACATCAGGATAAAGGTAGTCTTTTAATTATGAAAAAATCTCATGACATATTATTTATAATTTTTAGTAAATGAGAATTCTTAGTAAGACATATTTTACAAATTAAAAAAAAATAAATTTAAAATTGCCTGTCATTGAAATATCACATTTTCAAATCCAAATGATTACTAAGTTTAGATTTTGGGGCTTCCATATTTTTAGTCAGTGTTTGTAGACTGGCAGAATGTGGTATTGAGCTAAACTATGTGAAATAGCAGATATTATATTGCAGGTTATTTCTTCTTTGGGTATTACATAGAATTGTACATATCCTCAGTTCCTAAGTGTCCTTAGGAAAGAAAAGAGTTATGTCAATGGTAGCCATTTGGTATTTGCTTTGGCTTTTTAGTATCTAAACCACCTTTATTTTTGAGGGTATCCCCATGTTCATCTGATGAGACAGATCTCCATTTCAAACAGTACTCTTCTGGGGAACTGCTCCTTTTGAGTACTGAACTCTTAAGAAACTTTTCTTCCCAGGCAGAGTGTCACATATTAATATGACCACTGTCTTCCTCCTTAAAACATAGTAATGATAATGGGAACAATGTGTTCAAGACTTACTATGTGTCAGGCCCTGTGAGAATACCAATACATTGAAACATTTCATTTTATCTGTGCCATCATCATTAAGATCTAGAGATAAAGACATGAAAGCTTAGTGTGCTTCTGTTAATCGCTCACAGTCCCGCCCTAACTGGGTTGGCTCAGTGGATAGTGCCTCAGCCTGTGGACTGAAGGGTCCCAGGTTAGATGTACCTTGGTTGTGAGTTCATCCCCAGTAGAGGGTGTGTAGGAGGCAGCTGATCAATGCTTCTCTCTCATCGATGTTTCTAACTCTCTATCCCTCTCCCTTCCTCTCTGTAAAAAATCAATAAAATATATACATTTTTAAAAAATAACTCACAGTGCCACAGGTTAGTGGGGGAACTAACTTCAGAGACCCAGGTCTGAAACACGACACATTCTGCCTGTCCCACTCTCGGAAGCAACTATTTCAAATATTTTCAACTCATTAAAACTGTGACCCCTTCATCCAACCCCTATCTCAGAAGATAACTGTTTCCCCTAGATCATCAAAGAAAAAAGTAGAAGACAGAAAAAACAGATCCCTTATTGTTCCCAATTAAGATCCAGAATCCAGGCCTAGCTGCTTCTCTCCCGTGCCTGAGGATAATGTATCCATCCACCGTACCTCTAGATCCCAACCTTTCCTCCAGCGGTGGAAGCAAACTATTGATTAAAATTTTTTCTCCTGTGGATCCTATCGTAAATATTTAATATGCTTCAACATCTTAGTAACAAGAATCCTTTGCCCTTAAGGTAACAAGCTCTCTTTCTCTCTCCCTCTCTTTCCTTCCTTTAAAAGACAAATCGCTAAAATGTCATATGTCTTTCAACCAATTTGGTATCTCTACTTTGTCATATGTCTTTCAACCAATTTCCATGTATCTCATGCTTTAATTGTGCAACTAAATTATTTTGCTATAGTCCATAATTCAATGGACAGTTTTAAGGTCTCATTTTCCTTAACTTCTAAACATTAGACAAAGTTGCCTGGTCTCTACTCTTAGGTTTCTATTTTTGCTCATATTCTTTGTTTTCTTATTTTGCTCTGTTTTCTAAATTCCCTCTGCTTTTACTCTGATGTAATTATTTAAAGTATAATATAACATTGTGACCTTGAAGACAGAAAAATTTTATCAGCCTTACTGAGGCATGGTTGACAGAGTAACCGTGCATGTTAAAAATATATAATTTGATAAATTTTGACATGTGAATGTACCTTAAAAACATTACCACAATCAAGATAGTAGGCATTATTTATCATCCCTAG
>NW_006287546.1:1462514-1473259 GCF_000327345.1 Myotis davidii | reverse complement strand
CCTTTTAATCTCTCTCCCTTTTCCTTCCCCTACTCCTTCCCCTAAACCCTTTAGCTCTCAGAAAAGTGATATCTTTTTGTCATTATATTAATTTTCACTAGAGAATTACATTGATCTTATTTCATGTTTTCTTCTTTTTTTAAAAAAAATTATTACAATAATATGTCACTCCTACTTACAAAAATTGTTAAATCCATGTTTTTATATATTCTACATACAGCTTAAAGGGTTACATGGATTCTGCATATCAACTGGAGGAAATTGACATCCTAAAAATATTGAGTCTTCTGACACTTGTAAATGTATACCTATGCATTTCAGGTAACCTTTACATTTTTTCTGTAGTATTTTATACTTTTTTAACTATACAGGCCTTTCATGTATTTTCTCAGGTTTACTCCTAAGTATTTCATACCTTATGCTATTACAAATAGTATTTTTTAACCACAGACTGTTTATTGCTGTTGTTTCAAATATAATGTACTTTGTATATTGAGCTTGTATTTGGCAAACTCGCTAAAAATTATGCAATAGTTCCAGAAATTATTTTATAGATTCTGTTCAATTGCTTATGTAGCTCATCATATTATCTTCAAATAAAAACAATTTACTTTTTCCTCTTCAATCTGGATGGGCTTTCTTTATTTTTCTTGCCTTACTGTTATGGCTGAAATCTTCAGTATCATGTTAAATAGAAGTTCTGAGACCAGTCATCGTTGTCTTGTTTCTAATCCTAGATAAGCAATTATAGCATTCAATTTGTTTATTTCCATCTCTCAGGTTACTGCCCTTGGTTGCCTGATGTCCCATGTCTTACAAACCATTGTTTCTAGAATTCTGTCTGTTATTTGTTTGTTTCTTTGTTATTTCATAGGTCAGGGTAAATCTGGGGCCTATTTGTTCATCTTGGCCAGAAATGTTAGTCTGTTTTAACCTTTTAAATGTTCAATTTTGATCTTAGAATTTCTTCTCTTCAGACTAACTGTTGTCTTGCTGGGGAATGTTATGTGATTTCATAGCTCTGTCATTTATATACAAATGACTCTCTCTCACTTATATCTCTAGTCCAGATCTCTCATTTGAATTCTAAAAGGTATTTATTTTTTCAGTCACCAAGTCTACATTCACATGAAAATATTGCAGAAGGGTCAAATATGGCATGTTAAAAATGAACCCTTGCTCACCCCACCACCTATTTAATCTATTGAGTTTCTTGTCTCAACAAATGGCATCATCATCTATTATTCATGTCAGAAACTTGGAAGTCAACCGTAACTCTACCCCATCTCTCAAATCCCACTCAATCACCAAGTCCTGTTGAGTCTACCACCATAAATATATTTAAAAATCTTTTCATGGTTCCTTTCAACTACCCATCATGCCATTTCCTTTAAAAGCTCTCTGTTATGGGTTAAATTATGTCCCTCAAAAAGATGTGTTAAAATCCTAACCCTTGATACCTGTGAATGTGCTCTCATTTGGAATGGTATCTTTGCAGATGTAACTACATAAGATGAGTTCATTTGAGTAAGCCCTACTCAAATGTAACTGGGGTTCTATTAAGAAGAAGGGGAGAGCCCAGCTGGCATGGCTCATTGGTTAAGCGTTGACCTATGAACCAGGAGGTCACAATTTGGTTCCTGGTCAGGGCACATGTCTGAGTTGCTGGTTCGATCCCCAGTGTGGGGCCTGTAGAAGGCAGCCAATCAATGATTCTCTCTCATTATTGATTTTCCATCTCTCTCTCTCCCTCTCCCTTCCTCTATGAAATTAGCAAAAATATATTTTCAAAAAAGAAGAGGGGGATATACACAGAAGCAGATACATAGGAGGAAAATAATGTGAAGACACATAGGTAGAATACTATGTGATGAGGTAGTAGAGACTGGAGTGACCTATCTACAGGCCAAGGAATGCTAAGAATTGGTAGCAACTGTACAATCTAAGAGAAAGCCATGGGAGTTTTTTTCTGGAGAGATTTCAGAGACAGTGTGGCCCTGTCAACACCTTGATTTCAGACTTCTAGTCTTCCAAACAACATTACTTTTTTTAAGCCACCAATTTTCAGTGCCTTGTTATGGCATTAAATTCTTTATCACCTCATTTCAACAAGGACCACTTAAACAATTTCCTTACGTTTCACCTGCCATTATTTTTAGTCTCCTTATATGCTACTGTCCATGCAAAAGTCAAAATGGGCTTTTAAAAAGGCAAATCTGATAATAACACTCCTTAAAACTTTTAGTGGCTGCTTAGTATTTGAAGAATTCAGTCAAAGGGTTTTAATGTGGCCTAAATGTATTTTAATAATCAGTCCTCCAGCCTTATCTCTCAAATGCTCTACTTTGAGTTATTTTTTTCTCTTCTTCCAACCAGTTATATTTTTCTCTGAGTTTTGACACTTGCCATTCCCTCCACTTTAAATGCTCTGTTCCCTAAAACCTCACCTGCTCCATCTGCTTAAGTTGTGCATATTCTTCAGGAATCTACTGAAATGCTACTTCCTCAGAGAAACCTCTCCAAGGTAACGGATAATAAAATTGTGCATTTATTTCTCTTTCTTAGTTGACCAATATGGTGGCCTATATTCACAATACAATGTGCTGATTTATTTAATTTATATAATAAATAAGATAAAGCACAGAGTAGACTTTGGAGGCATTATCCATGTCTGACTTTTTTCTCAGCTTCACCAATCAGTATCAATCACTTTCACACACTTTTTATTTCTTCCTTCTCCCTTATATCCATGATAGTTCTATATTCCCAGTCTATTCCAAGGGTAAAATCAAGCACCCAAGTCTAAGACCTGTAAAACCTGAGAGTACTAGGTGAGAAACATCAGAGAATTAGGGCAATACAGGAAAAGATGCAAAAGCAGGAAAATCATGAAAAACAATGGAGTGTATGGAGCAAACCAATTTTGCCAGCTGGCATTGAAAATGTCCCTCATTTTACATTTAATCAATTATTCATCAATAATTTTCTACATTTAACAAATCGATAAATGGACTGGCTCCTTTTTATGTATATTTATATGTATATTCCTTCTTGTGCACCTCCTCTGTTCCCTTGAGCTTTTGCTGTCATTCTTTATTAAGGTCATCTTGGTTTTGGTTTTGTTTTCTTCCCTAATCTAATTTACATAATAATATTTTTATGGAACCAGCAGATAATCTAATTTGTTCATTTTTTTTTTTTGTAAGAAGACATTCTGAGTTCTATATTCTGTAAGAGATATACTGGCAATCACTTTTAATATTCAGTGTTTTTGGAATTTACATTTCAGAAATAATTTACTTCCCTTGAAACTTCTCCCCTCTGTTCATACAAAATGTGATGAGGCAGAAGCTGTGAAACTATTATAGGAGAAAAAAAAAAACAAAAACAGTTTGCAAGATAATAATCAAATACTATGGGGAATAAAGTACATAATCACCAGTAAATTTGAAGTGAAAACCATAAAATGGTTCAACCGATTTTGAAAATATCTCTATGCACTATTTTAAAATAAAATGTAAAATATAGTAATGTTAAATATCTGCTTTGATTTGCTCTAAAAGTGAAATATTTAGAGGAAATTGATCATCAAAGGCCTGTAAACACAGTTCCTATAATTGCCTGCTATCTATTTCAACATATCCGATAGGGGAATGGAGTGACCAGTGTCAACAGGCAACATTTAAAAAGCCATTTCTTAGTGATTTAGAATACTTTTGCCACCCCTGGGGACATGCTTTGAATCTGGCAGGAACATTAGCTGATCATGCTACTTCAGTCTGACAGCTTCAGATTTTTAACAGGAGAAAAAGGCAGAACTAATGGATGCGAATAAGCTTAAAAGCAAGGGAACTTATCAATCACTGTAAACAGCTGTATTTTAGGAAGCTAATAGAGGTACTTCTAAAAACATAAAAAGTCAATAGGTATTTTTCTGGCAACTAATAATTTTGATCAGGTGTCTCACTCCAACCCCCAACCTGCCTACCTTCTTTTTTTTTCAATCAGTCTAATATTATTGTCAACCTTGATTAACATGAAAACATCATTTTACTTGTACTGTTCCACTTTCCAGAAAGGAATAACACAAAATATAATTTTATGAAAAGGTAACTCAAAAGATGAATGAAGCAAATTAAGTTATTAAAATGATTAGAAGACTTTTTCTGTTCTGATGGCACAATAGAGAACATATATACACAGTGCTACCTATAATTGGTACGTTACTGAGTAATGACTATAACTATCTTTTCATTCAACCTCAAGCACATAACACTTTACATATACATTTCAAAGAGTGTGAAAACACCATGATTTGTTTTGCTATACAATTATGTCAAAATAGTCTACTATTGTATTCCTCTACAGAGGCCTCTGATCCATTCTTTTCCAGAACAAATTCATTTTAGAGGGGATTACTTGTGTGACAATGATTGAGGGAGCACAATAAAACTCTGCTTACTCCACTGGAAAAAATGGAAAACATTTAATTTTATTCTCTAAAGGATTAGGATCAGACGAAGTCATCAGGCCTTAGAAAGCTATGAAGAAAATGTCCTCAGTATGGGACCCCTAAGGCTACAAAGCCTGTTTTAAATACCACAATGGTCTCCTCTCAAACTGAGAGGTCACTTTTCCACTAACATAGCTTGACTATTTTAGGTGGAATTTAAAAGGCATCAGGATTAATTTCCTCCGATGCATGATGCCCTACATCGTTTGTGAGGGAAAATGCAACACTTAAGACACTGTCATGCTCCAATGACTTAACTGTTCAGTACAAGAGACAAACAGTACAAACACACATTGCATTAGAAAGTGATAAGACCTAGGTACTGTGGGCAGGACTCATAGGATCCTCTGATTAACTATCTATTTGGTGTGTCCAGAACTTTTTCAGTGGAAGGCAATGTCAGAGCTGAATTTTAAAAACTTTTTTTTTTTCCAGAAAGAGAGACTAACATGTGCATGTAAATGGATAAAGTTTAATAGCATGAATCCTGAAGTCAGCTGCCTGGATTTGAATCTCTGCTCCAAAAATCTTCTAGCTGTGTGACCTGGGAAAGCTACATAACCTTAATGCTTCCTTTTACCATCTGAAAAATCTTTGATTTTTATTCTTTCAAAGCACCCAGTATGTGCATTAGGTTTAAGTCAAATCTGTTGAACCTCTTCTATTGGTTAACATTCCAACAATAATTTTCAAAGAGATGTTTTAATATCTGTAATTGTTAATGATTTTTGTTTACCCAAAGATCAGGTTTTGTTTGTTTGTTTGTTTGTTTGATGTGTGTGTGTGTGTGTGTGTGTGTGTGTGTGTGTGTGATGGTGGGGGGTTGTTGGTTTTTGTTAACTTTCAAATAGGCTGGACTTGTTTCATATAAGTCCACAGATATTGTAGTTAAGCATCCACATTTCCCAGGTACTCCCCTTGATTCTTATAATCCTTTGACCTATCTAGCAGCTCTAGTTCAGATTTACCTAGAAGAAGGTTAGCTAGAGTCTCTTTGCCATGAGTGAGTCTTGGGAAACCAGATTCCATCTCAGAAGTTTGTGGTGATTTGTCCTTTGCCTGAAACATGATAGTATCCAAAAAGTGTGAGCAGTCATTATCACTGGAAAGCAAATTTTATAAAAATAGGGGCCTTATCCACCATTTCTTGAGTATGAAAGTATTTTAAAATGTTATCAACTAATATGAACATTCTTGATGATGTTTGAGTAGGATTTCCAGTAGAATATTCTAGACCAGGTCACATGTTAACTACTAAAATCAGTGTGTCATAGTGAGCCACTAATGTAGCTTCTTGCAGAATTAGAGTGTGTCCATGCTAGTTCACAGTCTTTCTTAGAAGCTAAATTAAATATTTTGGTGTAGCAGACAGATTCTAAGGTGACCCCACAGCCCCCACCTCTTTGTGTTCACATTTTTCTACATGGGCAAGAGCTATGACTTATTTCTAATCAATAGAATATGGAAAAGATAACAAGTTTTCAGTCCAGTGATTAGATTACATTGAACAAGACTCCATCCTGGCCAACAGAGGCAAAACGTCTTCACAGACTTCAGAAAACAAATGGCCACATTAGTAAAGTCCTCACAGTGAAGTTCTGTTGAGTGGCCTCTTATGTACCTAATGGGGACCCCCAACCTCAGCCAGCATAATGGTCAGCCCCACAGCCACAAAAAAATGAATTCTGCCAAAGCCACAGGGGTTTGAAAGTAAATTTGTTTCCAGTCAAATTTTCAAATGTGAACACAGTCCAGCTTGTTGCCAGTGAGACCCTGAGCACTGGGTCCAGCTAAACTCTACCTAGGACTCCTGGTCCATGGATGTTATAAGTGAATAAATGCATGTGTTTTAAGTCATTAAGTTTCCTGGTGATTTGTTACACAGCAATCGAGTTATACAATAGATAATCAAAATGCTTCCTTTTGCTTGGTAACTTTTCATCTCTGAATTATTATTTAAAGCTATACGGTCATATGCATGCTACTTTGTGAGGTGTTTTCATGGGTAAAACAAACAATGGAGATTCAAGAGTTCTTTGAAGTGCTTTGAATTGATAATGAACTTATGTAGAGAAAATCAAAGATTAATTTACTTCAAACGGTAATAAACATTTCCTTTTGCCATTGGTAAAGATCTATACATGTCGCACATGGAATATTATAATTCAACCAATACTGCTGATTTCACCCTTCCTTGCTTTTACAAATTCATGCTATTGTTTTGGAGAAAATGCTAATGATTAAAATATCACTCATGAATTTTGATTAATTAGTCTGAAACTATATTTTCAAAGACTATTAATAAAATGAGAAAAATACTTCTGAGTTATGATTCACCTTCTTCTAAAAGAATTCACCTTCTAGAATTCACCTTCTACAACTTTGCATCTGGTGGGGTCAACCAGAAAAATGGAAATAATTAATTTGTTCAGATGCAAAACTAACATCACGGGGGTGGGGGTAGGGGGGGCGTTAGGATAATGGATTGTAGTTGAAAGTGCCTGGTCAATAAGTGATAAAATGCCATTTTTATGCATCCGTCTGGCCTATGGATTACCCTTTTCTTTGTAATGTGCCACAAGGTTCAAACGGACTTTTGTTAATAATATGATGACTCTGCCTGTGTCTGTGGAATAATACAGACAATTTGCACAGCTTACCTCAGCAAAGTTGCTTTAGTCTGGGGTGATTTTTAGTAAGTATTTCTAGAAAAAAGAATAATAGAAATAAAACAATGATGTGTCTTTTGCTTTATGAGATTATAACTCTGTAGAAAGTGTACTTGATCCTCAAGACAATATCTATCAATTGTAGATCTTATTATAAGGATGGAATGCTCTAGTGTGTAATTTCTAACCATAAGCCAATTGTATTGGAATATATACATATATGATACTTAATATACAAACTATATATTTAAATATTTTAAATATACTGGACTCCATTTTGTTTTAAGACAGTATAACATTTTAGGAATCACAGCTCTAGGAAGCAAAGATTTAAAAAAAGAGCAAAAGCATGCCATATAAGCAATAAACAATACACTTATTTGGACTACTGGACTTTGTCTAGCTATTAAACTTTTCTAAGCTGCTACTCACTCAATTGTGAAAGAGAGATAATACAACAATTTATCTAATAAGTCTGTCAATGAGTTAAAACCTGAAAAATATTTTTCCCCAATAGAAAGAGCTCATAATTGTTAGCCACTGTGGCAGGATTCCTATATGTAACATATTATGAGTTAAGAGGCACTGTGCTTAATAGATTAGATATGCTACTTTGCATGTTCTTAGAAGGTTGAATAGTACTGTGCAAAGATTTATATAAATGTAAACCAGGTGTCCCACACTTATTCAGCCTGCAGGGGTGAGTCATGCTTCCCTTTAATGCCTAAATAGCAATAGCCCATGTCCCTTTGTGTATTATGGCAGGAAATCTAGTCTTTTATGGGGTTCTCTCCCCAAATGTTTCTGAGGATCCTTAGAAAATGCTTACACATTCTCCTTTGTGTATCATAGTTGCTGCTTGCCCTTTAGGGGACCATCTAACTCCAGAAGCCTGTGGGACTTTTCCACACTCGCTTTGTTTTCTTTGTTCTTTCTTTCTTGGGCAAATGCAGCTCCCACCCATTTTAAGGTGGGACCCTGTCCCTTGGTCCCCCACAACACAACTAAAATCAGGCTTTTCCTGAGCATGATTTTAATAGAATAGGCATCCATTTAGAAGGCACTTTATTATTCAAGACCTCACACATAATGCTGCTTTATAAACAACCACAAAGCTCAGAGACGTGAATCATGTTGGTCAGCTGTGGTTCGGCTAGAAGCTGCTGGGATTGGCTGCATGTGGTCTAGCTCAGCTGTATACATCTTCTTATTCTGAGACCCATGGTGACATGGAGCATGTTCTTCTCTTGACAAGTAGCAGAAGCACCTGAGGCCAAGACATATCGCAGAGGTTCAATAGGAGCCTCTGCCCACATCATGGCTGCTAATCATGGGCCAGAACAAGTCCATCAGCAAGGCCAGAGGCAATGGGTAAGGGATGCATAGTCAACATACATTCCTGGAGATTCTGCAAAGTCACAGGGCAAAGGGGTGGAAGTGTCATCCTATTACGGGAGGGCATGACAGATTAAGAACAGTAAACTGAAGATTGCATGTAACTGTTCTAAGATTTCTTAGGCTAAGTCTCCTCACCAGGGGTTTCAATAATGGTCATTTCTCTCCTTACTCCAAGTTTTTTCAGCCTGTTGAAAGGACTAAATTACCAAAGGAATTGCCCTTGACAGATTTCTTACCAGAAAGCTATTTGTAGTGTCCAGAGGAGGGTAAATGGTTTCCTAAGGGAAAGTGTGCCAAGTTGAAATTGTACTAACTATAAAGACAATCTTCACAGTATTTAACAGATCATGGTACATGTTATATACCTTATTGCTTCTCAAACTGACATGTTTCTAAAAACAACGGTTGCTTTGTTTTGTATAAACAAATAGCTCATTCTTTTTGTTTTCTTCTTTCCAGAACAAAGAAACAGTGAATTTGTAATGATCAATTCAAGCTACCTTGGCGGTAGCTGTTGACTGGTTTAGTTGGCCGTCTTCTGTATTTCCAGTCATTGATATGTCATAAAATATCATGGAATCTAATCTCAGATGAACTTTCCATTGCAAAATGTTTCAAGTAATAAAATTGCAAACGGGTTTGGCTAACTTATGACACCTCGGCAGCAAACAGGTTGATGGAAGCCAGAAAAGATGGGTGGGAATCAAATGCTATATGGATGGTAACTCCAGACACTGTCCTCTAGTGATGGGGAGAACTCTTGCTTTTCTGGAGTCCTTAGGAAATGAGCCCATTCACAGTAAAGTTACTCATATGGACAGGTCTTCTGCACAGAAACATAAACAGAGACACGGCTGAAAGATGAGAGAAGGTTCACATTAGCATGGATAATTCTGCAAAGATTATAAAAGTCTGTTTAATAAAAATGGTAGTTTAAATAAAATACAGAAATTCTAATATAAGTTTATTTTCTAATAACATGTTCAAAACTAGTAAGTTATAATTTTGGCATCTTATGTGTTCTCCAGTGAGCCCATTCATGTTGCCTAGTTGTTTGCCCTTCCTTATTTGGTCAATGATACATGAACACCTGGAGTAATCATTTTGATAGCCATTAGTAGTATTACACTGAGTCATAGTCAGATTTACAGAGAATATGATCATTTGCTTCATAAACTAAAAGATACTGAAACCAGCCAAATTTTTAAAATATATGTGCCAAAATATTGCAATAAAATAATAGAATTTTATCTTTATTTTGTTAAATAGACAGGGGTGGAATGATTTGGGGTTATGCACATATGCACTGGGGACAAAATCAGGGTGAATAGTAACAATATTTACATTTTAGAATACCTATAGACTACAATCAAGAATCATGTAACAGAAAACTTCATACAAATGAAATTATAAATATTTACCTTAGCAAAGCTTAATGGAATTTATGTTAAGAAACATATTAGTTTTACTCAGACAATTTTATTTACATATTTTCCCACTCACAACAAAACAAAAGCACAGAACAGTTAGTACCGAGGTCATTTATTTTTAGTAAACCCTCAGGTGGTTTTCCCAGAATCTGATATACCTCTCGGAAAATAATAAGGCAAATAGTTTGGGGCTCCAAAAAATGGAGAATTTTATAAGATTTGTTTTTAAAGTCTCCTCCAGGTGTGGTTCAGATCTCCTGGAAACTGCTCAGGAAGACCTGGGCTGGAGTGAAGAGGGCAGAAGGAAAGGTTGGCCTCTGGAAGATCCCACAGAGTTACCAAGAAATGGGACAACTAGAAGACTGAAGCAAAGAAATAACCCAGGATTACATTTTACAAAGACAGTACAGGTAGAAAAAGTTCAGTAGCGGGAAAACGGTATCTTTGAAAAAAAAAAAAAAAAAAAGAAAGAAGAGTGGAGGTGAGAAAAAATGACTAAAAGAAGGAGGGGGGAGAATCCTGTTAAGTTTTTATTGTCTCCAAAAACAAATCTTTCCAACACTAATATCCACTCATCCATATTCTCTATGTCTGTGCCAGTAGAGCACCCATAGCTCTAAGAGATGGTTGCCTGACAGCTGAAGCCATGATATGAAGAAACAAATGGATTTTAATTGTAATTTATTTTCTTTCTTTCTTTCTTTCTTTCTTTCTTTCTTTCTTTCTTTCTTTCTT
>NW_006287546.1:1461747-1462334 GCF_000327345.1 Myotis davidii | reverse complement strand
TCTCTCTCTCTCTCTCTCTCTCTCTCTCCTTATTTATTTTTATTTTTCCCATCACCATTTATCCCCTCTATGCCCTCTTCCTTTCTATATTCTGGGGAAACTTCAATGGGCTGTTTGCTCCAAGGAGCTAGTCCCTAGTGATGGTGGCAATTTGGTGGAAATCAACAATTAATTGTAACTCACCTGATGAAAAAATAAAACTACCTAGAAAAATAAAAAGACATAATATATGAACTGCAAAATACAGAAGCAAAGAGGCTGCTTTCCCATTAATTCACCAGGGGGATAAGCAAACTGCATTTCCATATGCCAGAATGCTAAACACAACCCAGAGTCTAGGCAGCTGAGGAGACATCTCATTCTTCTCCCTTTGCGAGGCAGCATCAACTAACTAAATGCATGTGTAATTTACTTTGTTTAGGACACCAAGAACTTTCACCTAGACTGCAAGAGCAGTTTATTCCAAATCATGATGTTATACTTTCAATTCTTTTTCTTCTTTGTTTATCAAAATGTCCATGTTTGATAAATGTATCCTTCAGACATAGTCCCTCCTCTCTCTCTCACCTCTCTTTCCTCTCCTCTCC
>NW_006287546.1:1444643-1461631 GCF_000327345.1 Myotis davidii | reverse complement strand
TCTCTCTCTCTCTCCCCCCCTCTCCCTCTCTCTTCCCCTTTCTCAGCTTTCTTTTGCCTTATTCTTCAAATGGACTTTATAGTTCCTTGAGTGACTTGTAAAGGCATTTACAAAATCATCTTTTTCCTCATGCTAACATAATTTTACATTGAAGTTTGTCTCTCAAAAGATCCCCCTTTCTGCAATCACGTTTCTTTTCCCTCCTGCTCTAGCTAACATTCCCAAAGGAGAACATCAGGTTTCACAGTTGATTGTCTATTGACTATGGACTGAAGTTTCCCTGCATTGTTCATTGTGATATTTGCTGCATATTTCAAACTGGCAATTTTATTCAAAGCCATGAGAACAATGTTTTATGTGTATAAAAGTGTCATCAATGGAAGTGAAAATGTATGTCAGAAACTCTTCATGGTTCTTTGTATGCTTTTTCAGAGGTGGGAAGTAGTTACACATCTCTCTGCATTGTAATTCATTTATTATTTTTAAATTCCACATGACAAAAATATTTTTTACATAGAACACCCAAGTCCAAAGAAAGTCTCAAGTGTGACATCAACTATCCACAGTGTGTGGACAAACTTAACCGTTTTTCCCCCAGATTTTATACAGTATCTTCATATCCTCCTATTAAAATAGTTTCTCATATAAATATCTAAATTAAAATGTATGTACTATAAAACTAAGTTATGAAGAGATTTAATATGTTTGATTGCTATTTGAAATTAGAACTTTTGATGGTTATTAATTTTTTTCAATCACCCATCTATGCCCTCTTCTTAGGGTCACTGAATCCCATTTTTCTCTAGAAGAAAAATATTTTAAAAGTTAAATAAATAGTTTACACTAATTATCTATTTATGTATATATGCACATATGTATACAAATGTTTATATGCACATATCAAAATAATACATATTAAAAATTTAAAACAATAAATTATTAGCCCTAAACAACATTAAAGATACACAAAATTTTAATAATTCTTGAAAATATTCATTAATAAAAGTAAATCTTTTTGATGAAAGATTTCAATGAAATATAGAAAATTCCTTTCAAATTGTGAAAAAGTGGTAATTCATACTTAAATGTCTTGAATAATTCAGGACAAAAACTATCATTTAAGGGTTCTGCTTGTGCTCTAAAAATGTCTATAATAGAGTTTAGTGCATCTTGTATAATATTGTATGCATTGCATTTTTTACACTTATTATACAAATTGAGATGAATAATAAATAGCAGTTTTACATTCCATGAATATTTCTTAGTATTCTTCAGCAATAGTTAATATGCTAACCAACTTTACTGAAAGGCATACAGATGTGGAAGAAATCTATCTGGGGACTTTAATTATCACCTTGTCAAATTCAAATGATAATCTTTGAGTTCATTTTCATAGAGTATCCACTTTGCTGTTCCACAATTTAACATATGTCTACTTTTCCTTATCTTATTTGTGTCTAACTGGAGGTTCCAAACCTTTCAAATGAGATAGTTCTCTGCCACACTCTGATCTTTGCCATAAAGGATTTGGTCAAATAAATGTTTATTAACACTTTATTTTGGCAGGAGAAAGGTCTGTACAATGTATAAAATAGCCTTACTATCAATAATGCTCCACAAAAGAGACTGAAAATATTTTCCATAAGCTATATCAGCTTAAGGGCTATATTATAAAGAAGAGACTATGAAGTTAGGTATAAGTGAAAGATCATCAGTGCTGCACAGTTATTTTAGGAGTTAAAAGATTTTCAGTACTTAGATGACTAAGAAATGGATGGGTTTGGTTATTTATTCTGAGACATCTTTTGGTGAGAAGTGTGCATAGAGGCAAAAGAAATAATGAAATTTATGTTTCTCTTCCAAGGTCCAAATCAATGAATTTCTAGAGAGAGAATGAGGATGAGAGGTTGGTGAGAGAAAGGTAAAGACTTACAGGACCAAAATAGAAAACAAAAACCACTTTAGCTAATTCCCTTATCATTTATAAAGTGTCAGAATTCAACATACCAATTTACTCAATTTATTAAGTCTTAAAATATTTATCGTGAAATTAAATCAAAAGTTGGTACATGTTTGAAAACACTGGGAAGCTTTTATAATAAGATAGCTAAAAATAATATCCTACTTTGACCTTTATATCATTTGAAAAGTTTTCATTGAAAAGACTTCCTGTTATAAAAGAATACCCTCAATAATTACTAGAATATGTTAAAGTATATCTTCAAATACTTCAATAAGCATTACACCTGGCATGCACCCCATCCCTAAAATTTACAAATGAAAAAATGTAACTAGTGAGGTGGTATCAATAAATGAGTGGCAGAGAGAATGATCACACCCCACCAGTTCCAAACTCAGAAATGTATCTCATCTGCAAGGGTTTATCACAAAGGCTTATATCCTTAATTAAGTCCCTGAATCGGGACTCAGTTTAATATTACTTATGACAGCAGAGTGCATATCAGGCAAAGTCTCTTATGTCACGGAGAATAACATGCCCCTCAGAGGAGAGTACCTTAAAATGACTGGGGGTGGGGGGTGGGGAGGAGGCCGGAAAGATTGCAGTTAGGAGAAAGCAAGTCAGCCAACAGTAACAAAAATAACAAACCAGACAAAATCAATCTAATTATTGGCCGTGAAAACGACTTAGCTGTTAGCACTTTCATTTACCCTAGTTCTTCCCTGGCCATAATTAGATTTCCACTTCAGAAGTATATCTGGAGAATATCCATGTTTAAACTGATAAATCAACGTAATGAAAATATTTTATAGAAACAGGATAATCATTAAAAATGAGTCTGGTATTCTATATCTTTTGCTAAAACTAACATATTTCTCTTTACAGAGTACTTATCGAGCAGAAGCATGTAAATGTCTACCATTTATGACCTGCCTATTCAATATTTCTTCGCTTTTATAAGTGTGTTTACTGGCATTTTCTCTCTATCATTTTTGAGAAGTTGTCCAATTATCTCAAATATTATTGAAATAGCTGCTGTGTGATTTTTCTTTTCATGCTGCCTGTCATTTAGGAGCTTCCTCAGACCTCCAGAGTAGCAAAAGTTAACATCACCATAGTTGCAAAGGCTACTATGCTGACTAAAAAACCAGCCAACTTCCCTACAAAGTCGCATATGCGGTATTTTTTCAAATTAAAAATAAAATGACAACAACAAAATGAAACAAAACAAAACTCTCTTCCTGTTTGAAAGTAAACCAACACAGGGCCATTACTGTACACAGATTTGATATGGTTTTGCAAAAGGAACATCTATGCGAATTTGGGCAACAGCTGTCATATCTTTCTTACATTTTCATTTGAAAATATTTGTGTATCTTGCAAATCAAATTTCCTTTAAAAAATCCTCCTATTCCATTTTCTTAATCTACCTCCTCATTGTATTATTTCTTTTTCCTCTCTTCCAAGTTTCCAGACCCTCACTGATTTCCTCCCTGTTGACTCTTACATTACAATGGAGAAACCAGAGCCTACATTTGCAACATGTTGAATACAATGAATAAACCGATGATCAATTGTAAACAAACAAAACTAATATTAGGCCTGCAATCCAAAAACAAACAAACAAACAGGAAAAAAGTTAAAATGGCTCATACCATAAATTTTTGTACCTACTACTTTTTGTCACATCCCCAGCAATTGAAATTAATTTAAAACCATTTTATATGTATATAAAAATAACTTCAACTTTTTATCCTGTGTTATATGTAGAGAGAAACAATGCCAGTAGGGTATTGAGTTGGACTAGGTTAGGAACCTAAGACTACTTTGAAAAGCATTTCTGATGAGAGGAGATGACATGAGGTTCAAACGTTTTTTGTTGCAATTTCCCTAAGCAAAGCAGGGCCAAAGGGGGTGAGGGTGAAAAGTGTGATTCCTTAATTTAATTTAACCTTGATAGGCATTTGAGATATTTATCGTCAACAACATCCGAGACTAATAATTACAACAAATGGGCATATACAGCTGAGATAAATACCAGCAGATGTGGGTGCATCTAAATGTGCAAAAATAATAGAGCTGTCACCTGTGTCTATTTTGAATTAAAGCTTTACTAAATGGAGTCCTTTGAAATTCTGAGCCAAGTGGTACTTTCGGGGCACATGCTGAAGGGACAACAATGAAATGTTTAATCCACATTCAGAGTACTGATAGCTTGCAGTTTGGCCCACACCTTCGCTCCTCTATGGTGTAAAGAGAACCATTGATTTTTGCCAACTGACAAGCAATCAAGCACAAAAAAACGAGTAGCAGAGGCACACATGAAGCAATTTCTGCAGATTCTTCCCCCAGGGTTCTTTCTGTAAGGAAGCCATTGATTTTGACTTGTTTGGTGGATTTTCCAAAGTAACCTCTTTAAAAGAAAGTTTATATTCCAGACTATGTTGAATAAGGAACCCAAATTAAGTTGCATAAAACTGGTGGAACAAATCAAACTTCTCAAGTTTTCCAGGCAGAAATTTTGCCTTAGGTTTTTGTTCTGTTTAAGGAGATGTAAGGCAAATGGAGGACAAAAAAAAAGTACAAAAAACTTTCCTATGTATAATTTATGACCTAAGAATTATTTTAAATTAAGTGTATGATGAAAATAAGCCAAAGTGGAAAATATATGACTTATTCTATTTTAATGTAAGAATGAGTTTAAATGAAGGGTATGATGAAATAACTGAACAGCAAATATGACTAATAGTATGTTTACATTTGATACTTTAAAGAAAGCAAATCAATACAACAGAAAATATTTATGAGCAATTAAGTATTTGTACAATTCTAAAGAAGCACTCTAAAGGATATGCGAAAGAAAAACAGCAAGGCTCCAGGAAAAACAAACAAAAAAACCCCCACTAAAATAAATAACATTAACTGAAAAAAATACTGTATTCATTTATATGTACCTCTGGGATATAAATAAATGGTTTGGTTTAAAAATGTAAGAAAGAAGATTTGAGTTTTGTTGTTTTTCATAAATTATTTATTTTCCTTCTTCACACCCACATAAGAAGTGTCAAAAGAGTGCTTTAGGACATGAGTTTGGTTGGGTTGGCTAAGAACAGGGAGAGTGCAGGGTAACCTGTGTTAGATAGAGACAGGCTAATAATAAGTAGAAAGCAAGTACCGTTCAGATGCTATAGAATTTATATTTCTCCTATAAAATAATTAAGACATTTGTGTGAAAATGGGCATAATTTGAGTGGTTATACCATGTGCCAGGCATTAGAAGTGCTTTATTTGTTTATTATTTACAGCAATATTACCATATAAGGTACTATTTTCCCCACTGTATAGACAAAGACAATGAGCTATAGAGAAGGCACAGGAGGTCTCAATGCAAGCCAGCCGTGAAGTGGTAGAACTTAAACGTTAAAGCTCCAGGTAATCTGACTCTTGATATCGAATTTATGCATTAAAAAAGCAATTTTCAAAGTATGGTCCCTGGACCAGCAGTATCAGCTTTATCTAAAAACTTGTTTAAAAAAATTAGAGGGCTTTCCCCCAAATCTACTGATTCAGAACTCGAGGAGTGGTGTGTAGCATAAGAAACTCTCCAAGTGATTGTGTGATAAACACTGCCTCAGATTTCACTGCCACCAAGCAGAGTATAAGGAAACTGGTTATTTTATGAGTTCACTGAACCAATTAAAATGGCTCTTCACTAAATAAATTTTTTTTAAAAAAACCCACTAGATTGGGCCTATTGCCAATCAGTGTAATTCTAATCCTACTTAAATATCTCACTATCTTCTCCTTAAATATTTCACCATTCTCTCTCTCTCTCTCTCTCTCTCTCTCTCTCTCTCTCTCCTTCATTTCTCATTTATTCTGTTTCTCTGGAGAACCCTGACTAATATACCATCCAAGATAAAAACTCCTTTTGATTATGACCCGTTCTCATTTAGTCAGTTTTGTATGTCCTGTCACCCAACACAGCTCCTAAAACCCAGGCCATTAATAAATATTTTTTGCCATGAATTCCTATAGCCCATATATGACTTGGTCTTGAAAGAACTACTTGAGCAAAAGCAAGACATTGTAATGCTGGGGAAAGTCCATATAAGCAGAGAGACCTAAAATTGAATCCAGAATTCACGTTGGTCTCACCCAGCCGCACTGAGTTGGAATAAATGAACATCAGTAAGAGTGACTGGAGCACCATAGCAGCTAAGCACATCTTCATTCTTGACATCAAGCCTTAATATCCTCATAACGTTAGCCCTAAAAGCATGAAGGATCAGAAAAACTGTGCCAAAGTCTGCATACAATCCTCTGTATCCTGACAACTACTTAATCCAGTACATATTGTTTTCCTTAATTACTAAATGAGGAGTATATATTCAGTAACGTTAGGCAATTTGCCTAAAGTTTCCCACTAGGATAAGATTAAAATTCATGTATTTTTAATTACAATTTTTCTGGCCGTGTGCCTCCAGGAGATGAGTCTATCATTGTGCCTCTCCTTGGGTCCATCCCATCAGTTTTCATTCACTGACTGTCCAGCGGGCTAGTTTGACCTATGAAATTGGTTCAGCTGCTGACATTAAAAAGAAGGAAACACTTGAAATAATACCCAAGTTCTAATGGGGAATAGAGCTCAGAATTCCTCTCCTAATTAACCTCTCTAATTTGGTTCACATGTGAAACTGGGGTTTTCGAGATTAGTTTTTAAAATGTACTTAAAATATATAAATGGCTTTTTAAAGGCTGGGTTCCAATCTTTAGGATTGATTTTTACATAATTTATACAGATCACTTATGTAAAGGCCAGAGATAATGTAACACTAAATGCACACACATGGATGAATGGGGAAAAAAATTTAAAGCAGTCATCTTAACAAGAAATATAATTATTGTAATATCTTTAGATCAACAAGAACTAGAAGTACTTTATAATGAGGGATAGAATTATTTTATGTCTTTAGAACAGCAATCAAAAAAAGAATTGCTCTATAAAATATTTGTTTTATGTTCACATTTTTCTCAGTTGGCTGTGGCTCCATTATACTAGTCAAGAATAGATTTATTTATTTTTTCCCCCATTTGGGACATCGCTTGGAAAAAATGTTTAATTAATACAAATTTTATTAAAAATCTCTGGGAATCTGTGTAAGATAGTAACACCTTTTAAATAGAATATGTGAGATTGAGGTCTAAGTTTTAAGCCCAAATCTATTTACTAATTGAATTTCCTTAATCCTTTTTGTGTCTCTGACTCTCTCTCTCTCTCTATATATATAAAAAGTAACATCCAGGTCACAGTTTTGCTTAGTGCATTTATTCCCAAATACTGTCACTCATTAGATGCCCCTGTGGTGACATGAAAACACCACAAAACAATCAAAACATAATCTCTGTGGTTGAGATCCAGGCATTAGTATTTTTTTAAATCTTCTCACTGCTTCTAAACCTTGGGTGCATATCCTGATAATTTAGGAAAGCTTGTGTCCCAGGTGCACAATTTGAAGTCCACTCATTAGAACAGTGTTTCTAAAACTTTGACCTGCTTAAGGATTATGTCAGATTTTGTTAAAACTCAGATATTGATCCATCAGGTCTGAGGTGAGCCTGGGATCGTGTATTTCTGGCAGTCTCCCCGGTGCTGCTGCTGCTGGTTGGTAACCCACACTTTTGAGCATCGAGAGCGTGGAGGTGGATCTATCCTCCAGCCGGTTCCAGACGTGAAGAGATATCGATCCCTCATCCTCAACCGGTCCCTCCATCCACACACTCATCCGTGTGTGTTGTGCCAACATCCCCACCTCCTACCTGTATCATGATATGAAGAGGTCTGGAAAGTCTAATTTAATTTAAGTATGCAAAATATTTAAAACACTTAGA
Source organism: Myotis davidii (assembly GCF_000327345.1). Lineage (NCBI taxonomy): Eukaryota > Metazoa > Chordata > Mammalia > Chiroptera > Vespertilionidae > Myotis > Myotis davidii. Next base: position 1,453,779 of record NW_006287546.1, on the reverse strand, counting down.
GCAGGTCCTTGACTAGCACAGTTTTATTCAATGCCATTCAGTTACAATGTTGATGAGAAGAAGTATTAATTTTGTCTAGGGCCACCATCTGTAGGACTTGGCATGTTCTCCCTGTTTTTGTGGGCTTGCTCCTGGGACTTCCGTTTCCTCCCGTATCCCAAAGATGTGCATTTTTGAACCAGGGTGTCTAAATTGTCCCAGGCTGAGTGTAGGTGGTCCTGCAACAGAAAAGTGTTCTGTCCAGGGTGGGTCCCACCTCATGCCCTGAGTTGTTGGAACAGGCTCTGGCCACTGGTGACCCTGACCTGGAATAAGCAAGTGGAAAATAATGAGCTAACTTGTCTTTATTCCTTTCTATTAAATGTATGTATAGCTCACATTTGATGTTTAATGTTAGAAGTGTTTTGGGTCTTTCTTGTAGAAGTTAGGTGATGTTTTTGTGACCAAAAGTATCCAGCAGAAACTTAACTCTTGTTTACATCATTTAGCCTAGGGAAAAATTGGTCTCCTGTGTGTTTCTTTGCTTAATGTCACAATTTCCAAGAACCTATGTATGCCATTAAGTGAGGACATACCATCCTAGCACATAGTGGTTGTCTAATAAATTTCCATTAACATAAATTGAAAAATTTGCCTTCAAAATGGAACTGTAATTATCTCTCCCTTTTTTTTTTAACCCTGGGCCCAATACAACCCAACCTGCTTTCCCCGACTCCAGTGATTCTACAGGTAGTGAGGTTTCCTTTAAACCTCAGAGGGAAGGGTAGGGGTAAGGCGGGGAGATCAACTGAAGGACTTGTATGCATGAATATAAGCCTACCCAATGGACACAGACACCAGGGGAGTGAGGGCATGAGTGGGGGGAGGGAGCTGTGGGGGATAAGGACACATATGTAATACCTTAATCAATAAAGAAGAAAAAGTAATCATGACACAGAGCTAGGAGGAGCCCGAAGACTCTCATTTTGTTCAGTGTTCTGGGAGCTCTGGGACCACTGTGAGCTACCTCGAAATACCTAAAATTATACTCTTTATTAAAACCTTTCTTAACAAGAGATCTCTATAATTAGAATATTTTCTCTAATAAAGCTTGAAAGTTATATCGGCAAGCATAGTTCCCATTGAGGAGTGTAAATTCTGAAACTTCCCAGGTGTCTCAGGATTGAAGAGGAATATCCAAGTAATCTTGAGGTTCTGGTGATAGCTCTAAAACTAATCATATATGTGTGTCCTGAGATAAATTACATAATTTGTTGAGTTCTCAATCATCCCATTTGTAAAGGGAAAGTACCATCTTCCCTGAATAATCCATAGGAATAGTATGGCAAAAAAAAAAGCAGATATAGTAAGCCTGAAAATTAAAGAGTGCTGCATAATAATACAGTGTCCTTTTCATTTATATTATTTATACTAAAACAGAATGGAATTAGCATGATCTTTAAACTGGTTTCTTCTAGTTGCTAAATATATTTCTAGGATTACTCTGCATCCAAATTACTGTTGCTAAATAAAGGTTGCATAATTGTGAAGATAAATCTTTAAATTTAAGTTTTTGTGATTAACTTTTGCTCCACATAAATAATAACCTTTGCTGAGAGATTAAACGAATTGCTAATGTATTTTACCTTAAACCTTTACTTGATAGCTTCAGAGCATTTGAATGCCTCATATTAAAACTGCCAAGTTACAGGCAATTATTCCCATTTAAAATAGAGATAAACAAATTAAGTAATTTAAATGACATGTAAGAGTCATATTTCCAGAAAATTCCTAAACTAATTTTAAGTTTAGAGGTAGATGGTAAGAATTAATTTTATAATTGACTAGATAAATTAAATTCTTAATCTTTAGGGGGGTAGCACAGATATAATGTCTATATTTTCTTACATTAAGCATTTTTACATATTAACACATCTTTCAAAATTGAAAGAGGTAGATCCAAGGATCTCACAGGGGTAAAGCATGTTTTTAAATGTTGCAATAATTTCATTGTTACACTTCCTCTTTTTCATATAACATCTTACTGTTCTTATTGCTGTATCATTAGTCCAATAGTTATGCACATACCATAACTCCAACGATAAGCAATAATGGGGAGTTCTCAGCGGCTAATAATTTTGATCAATTAAAGTAAATCTTCCTCAAAATTTAAAAAATGGGGTTTTGTATACAAATAAAATTCCCACTGTGTTTCTATGAGCCTGACTAGTTTACATACCTCATATAAATGCAATCATGCAGTATTTATCTCTCCAGGACTGTTAACAAAATATTCTTCAAGTTCACCTGCTTGTGGAAGGGACTGATGGGAGGAAGAAATGGAGAAGAGCTGTTCAATAAGTTTCTATTATGCAGGATGAATACTTTTTAGAGATCTGTCATACAACATTGTCCCTGTAGATAACAACACTCTATTGTGGGCTTGAAAATTTTGTTAAAAGGTTAAATCTTATGTTTTCTTAATAAAATTCAAAAACAAGTTCTCTTGAAACATTTCTTTTTATTTCAATAATGCCTCTCTGCAAGTTGATTCAATTGGAAAATAAACTCAATTGACAATTCTCAGGAGACCTGCCCCTGGAGACTACGTTGACATGGCTAGAAAACGTTTGAATAATACATCAGATGTACATCCTAAAATACAGTATGAAGAATCGTCTCTGAAGCAAGACACACTAGGAATAAGTAGCAACTAAAGTTTCCAGGAATATGGAAAATACCGAATAAACCAAACACTTCTTTTCTTGAGAAATCATTTCATTTCGCTTGGGTGATTGTAGGGCTTCTTTAGCTCTCAACTGTGACTTTCTTTTTCCCTTTCACCTGAATCTGGATACGTTTGGCATATAAATTAACAAAACTCACAACCCTTTTTCACTATCCTTATTGATAGGAAGAAAATTTAAATTGTACATCCCAGCATTGAAACCCTTTTTCTTCCACTGTGCATGCTCAGTTATGCATCCTAGGCTCAGCCAATCAGTTGCCCCAGCAGCTGGCGACACGGGGAAGCAGGACAACCAAGAGGCCTCAGAGATGACAGCTTCCAGGTGGAAGGGAGTGTCTGTGTGGTTCATTAGGGGCTGATCTGCTGCACTCACTGAAGTTTGAATTCTGGCTGGTTCTTGCCCCTTGCTTTCTGGTTTCTCTGTTATGTGCAGAGTCTTTCTCACCAGCCTTCCTGGAGATTTGTGAAATCTCCAATAACCTTTCAATAAAATCCTTTCCCACTAAAATTGGTCAGAGATGGTTTTTCATGTTTGAAACTAATAATTCACTAAAATCCTTGCTCAATACATTGTTGGGGCTTGTGGGTAGGGAGTGGGGGATTGCCTTTCACTTGTGTCTTGGTGTCCTGGAGCATGGGTACAAATCAAATTAAAGTATTATATTTCAGTGAATCTCAGGAAGGAAATTCGTGCATTTCCAGCAAACTTCCACATACCTGGCCATTTGCTCTCGATAGTTCTTCTTTATATGCTGTGTCAGACACAATCTCTGGCACTGAGATTTAAGTCATTAAATATTAACTAAGGCTATTTGCAAATTGTCTACTATTTTATGGAGTTATACCTGCAAAAGTAGTTCCCAGTGAGGAGAGTAAATCCTGAAATTTTAGTTATATTGTCTTTTCTTGTTTCTCCAAGGGATCTCCCACAGTTACAATTCTTGAGTATTTGATAAATATCAAAATTTACATCTCAAATATCAATTTCTTTTTGTTAAAACCGGATGTGTAGACTAAGGAGCTGAAGCGGCTCTCCTTTGCTCTATTTTCTATTGATAATTAGTACTTCACAGAGGGGCAGAGCGTACTCTTTCCATTCCCAATGAAATAAATGTTTGCAATTACAACAAAGCAAGAATGCTGTTCATAACGATAAATAATAACTAAAATAACGAATCTCACAGGTGGGCTGCAAATTACTAATACAAGAAGTTATTATAAAGTACTTTCCAGGTGTAAAATGAAGAAAATTTTAAAATTATAACAATAATTTCACCTACCTTAGATTCTGGGGTGGGGGAATCATTTTGCTTGTTTCAATAATTTCAAGAGTTTCCTATACTTTCCCTTCCGCAATCACATTAACTTTTATAGGAATTACATGATTAATTCTGAGCATCATAATGACATTTTTTTTTAAATTTTAGATTTCTATTTTCCATGTGAGGATTATTGCAAGTTCAGTGTGCAAGCTTTCCTTTATTTGCAGGTTCCCAATATCTTGACTTCACTTAAAAGCTAACCTGGAAGGTGGCAACTTTCAAAGAGATTCATAGAGAAAGGTCCAGTTACTTTCAAGTTTCTCTCTTTTTAGTAGTTTCCCAGCAGTCAAAGAGATAAGTGCTGTGCCAGGAGCAAAGCTGTGGAAGCAAAAGCTGGGGTGAAGGCCCCCTCTAATCCTAGCACCTTCCAATCTCAACCAGGAAAGGAAGCTGATTCCCTACATTGGCAGGATGTGACAGCCCTGGTCACCTGCTGGCCTTTCTCATACAACTTAGTAGGAAAACACACACACATACACACACACAACAACAACAACAACAACAAAAACTAAAACAACAACAACAACAACAAATCCCCGAAAAACAGTGTAATGTGTTAATGCATCCTAGATTTATCTATTGCATTACAGTGAAAAGTAGTTTTTCCTTCCTCCCTTTATGGTTCATTTATTTAGCTTAATGTCCTCCTTTGCAGAAAAACACAGAGATGTGTATTTAATCACTGAGAAGATTAAAGGCAATACTTAAATAAGAATATATATTTTTTGTTAATCTGTTTCATTGTTAAAAGTACCCTCAGAGTTCCTTTATTTGTACAGATAATTATGCATGGTGGTATGCCATGTGTAGATACCCCAGTCTCAATTAAATATTATGACTACTTAATGAATGGCAACAGGGATTTTTGCAGTTAGTAATTATAACCATAACCTGGAACTGAAGCTCTCAATTCCCCCTCAGATGGCTTAATAAGTTAGAAAATGAAGTGGTTGTGGCCTTTATGTCTCTGAGGGGGCATGTCATAACAGAAGAATAAGAGTAGCATGAAGAAAATATCCTACAATTGTTTTGGTAAAGGCATGGAAAGTTTTCTTTTTCTATCATTTCCTTTTCCCTAGTATCATAACAATATATTATTTGATATTTTAGAATTATCCAGCATTTATTATTTGTTATAATCTCATGTAAAATTGAAAGTACTTTTCCTAGTAATGCACAGATTATTAAGATAAAAAGTACTTATTAATAGGTCAAGAGGATCATTTTCTTCATAGAAAATAAAACAATGTATATAATATATAAAATAAGCATAAATTTAAATTATTCAAGATTAAGAATCTTGGAAATTAAAGAAAAAGAAGTTAATGGTAAATATTTTATCTTTTGTTTTTGTGATAATACTACTACAAATTTTAAAGTATAACATAGCATTTTGTTTTATTTAGAAAGGCAAGAAAAGTGCTTTAAAATAGGATTTCAACAGCAGTTTTTGATTTTCTAAGATAAAGTTGCTCACAAAAATCTCAGAATGTCATGACTGAAGCAAACTTAAAGTACATATTATCTAATTCCTTAACCTATACCTGAACTCTTAGACCTAAATCACTGATTAGCACGTTGCTTCATAAAACTTCCATAAACAAAAAGAACCCCAAATTAATAGAAGTTTTCAGGGAAGGGATAATTCTTCCAATATCCAATTAGTTGTTTAATTAATATAGCCTTTGACCTGTCCCTGACTTATAATTATCTGCCTTAGACTTTTCCATTACAGGGCAGAGCCCTCTCTGATATCCAAAGGGCTCTGCCATTTTGATAAGTGAATGAGGCAACGCCTTTTGGATAAACTTGTGAGTCAATAGATCCATGTGAACCACACAGTACAATATTGTTTTAAATTTCTTTTTACAAACACTTTACTTAGAACTTGTCCATTGCCTGGTAAGTTTATCAATAAATGTTTCAAGTTTAACTTACAATACTGTGTTTTTACTTTTCTTTTTAATTCTTCTAAGGATTCTAGCCTAAGTGCCTTGCTATATTTCTGATCAATTTAGAATATGTTCGTATCTACTTGTTCTATTGGTCTTGAACTTAGAGCCAGGCAAAAACTTTTGTTATTAAGCTTTTGGATTTTGTTAGCAAAATGTTCCCCCAACCATGTTGTTATTCATTTTCAGGGAGCTCTTAAGTAATTAACAACAAAAATTCTAGTGGTTCTTTTTAAAAAGATTTTTAAAATTCTTTTAAAGAATTTTTTAAAAGATATAAAGGAAACAAGTAAAAATAAGAGACACTACTAGTATGTAGAATAGAAGGGAAAGCCCTGAACTAGATGTTGCATGTTGACACTGCTCTAGGAATGAGGCTCCTGGATTCAAAAAGAAGTGAACAAAAGAGACCCCTCACCATTCGGTGGGAATGGGTGGGGAGTGTCTTTCATTCCTTAGGAGAAGGCCTAATGGACCTGTCCTTCGCCATGCCCATTCTGAGTATTATCTAAGTACACCATTTTAGAGCTGGTGCTGTCACAGACTGAATGATCTGGATGAAATCCCTTAACCAACATGCATCTCTCTGTCCATCTCTGATGTTGGCATGCTAATACCTTTCAAGCTCCCAGGATAATTATGGTAGATCCATGAGATGGCTTTTGTGACTGTCTCTAGTGAACTATAAGTGCACTATCTGTGCAAAGTATCATTAATAATAAATGTTTAATAATAATTGAACCTTAAATCTAACCTACCAGCATTAGAATAGAAATGTGTGATATTTAAACACTCGCCCCAGATGACTTATTTCCTTCAAGTTACAGCTGCATGTGTACGCATTCCAGAATAAATGGCTTATTTCACAAGGAAAATAAACCTCATGTCAGCTTTGCAGGCAATCAAATTTCAAAGGAACACACTTCTCTTTAGTGGAGGGATATGTTTTTGAAAGCTTAGTGAGATACGATCAACAATAACTAGAACTATTAAGTGTAGAAAGAGCTAAAACATGATTTTACGAATTTTAAATATTTACTATGCATATCATAGTAACTTCGTCAGAGGATAAAAATGACACTGCATGAAAAATGTGGAAACAGGAATAGAGTTACCTGCAAATGAAACAGACATGGAGGATAAATAAAAGATTTCAGCAAAAGCAAAGAAGACAATAGAAGCCCTGTCCTGTTTCCAGCCAAGGAAATTACCTGCACTAATAGGATTTGATATACCTCAGTGAGAAGCCATTGCCTTTAATTTCTCTATTTCCTCCCCTCCTCCCCACCAAGCTATACAGTGTATTTAGTCAGTTAAGTGGTTGGAATTAAATTATTTTTTTTTGTATTTTTCATCATTTTCAAAACAAGCTGGGAAGCATTTGATATAACACATATTTTAAACTATATTTCCAAAACAATCTTTTAACTAATTCCTTGAACATTGGTTTAACAACTCCATATTAAATTCATAGTTTTATTCATGTTTATTTAACCTGGAAAATGAGCAAAGATAGAATCAGAAATTAACTTACTCACGTCATCAAAACTCCTTACTTAGCCTCCCCTTTTTTAGGGGCAAACTCCTGTTACTAAAAGAAATACAAAGTAGATCACTCCCAGGTAATGAAAAGTCCTTTAGCAACTTTCATTCCCGAGAATCCTCTTATTTTGTTCATCAGAATTCCCTGTACTCTAGAAGATTCAAAACACCAATACGTGTTTACCGTTCTCTTTACAAGTTTGGCCAATGGAGTGGGCAAGCAATAAACTTTCCTATTTTTAAACCTGTCTCCTGCCCCTTCCCCCACACCCCAACAAGATGGTGGCTCTTGCAGGATTGAAATGAAAAGGGTTATGGGGCAAGAACAGTCCTACTGACACTTGTAAATTGCTGCCTCGTTCCGCTGAAAGAAATGGTGAATTATCCTGGCCATACTTGCAGCTCTGTGAGGTCTGCTCCAAATGGTTGGGATTCTCCACAGGTAGTTCTCCCAGGCAGATTCAATGCATCAGCCGTGGCTGCTTTCTTGAGCTTTCTCCTTAAAACCTCCTGCATCTGGTGATGTTGTTCCAAGCCTCTTTTTGCAGAGGCTCCTTCGTTGACCAAGGCCTTTTTATTTATTTTTATTTTTAAAATATATTTTATTGATTTCAGAGGGAGAGAGAGATAGAAATATCAATGATGAGAGAGACTCATTGATCAGCTGCCTCCTGCACACCCCACACTGGGGATTGTGCCCACAACCTGGGCATGTACCCTGACCAGGAATGCAACGGTTTCCGGGTTCAACCACTGAACAACAATGCCCAGGCAACCAAGACTTTTTAGATGAGACCTAAGACAATCCCAGGCTGAACTCTCACAAAGCTCACATGTTACTCATAAGAAAAGTGCAGCGTGGCCTGCTGTCTGGCAGAATGCACTGATTTCCTAGCCGCAGCCTTTTCTCTCATGCTGTGGGCCCCTGGGCCAGCCTCTCTCATCCTTTAATGCTTTCCGGAGCAAGTCAGACATGCTCTGCCCTCTTAGGTCCAGGGACATATATGTAATTTATATTCTGTAATTGCTGTGATATCGGATTTTTTAAAGGCTTTATTTTCAATACCTTTTGTTTTTGCAGGTTCTTTTTTTCTTGTTTCTTTAGTTAAATTTGACCGTGAGTGCTCATTTGAATTCAAGAGTGAAGGTGACCTAGCCAGTTTGGCTCAGTGGATAGAGTGTCGTCCTGCAGACTGAAGGGTCCCAGGTTCGATTCTGGTCAAGGGCACATGCCCAGGTTTCAGGCTCCATCCCCAGTAGGGGGCGTGCAGGAGGCAGCCTACCAATGATTCTTTCTCATCATTGATCTTTCTCTCTCTCTCCCTCTTGTTTCCTCTCTTAAAAAAAAAGGGGGGGGGGGTGGAATGAAGGTGAAATGCTCCAAAAAAGATGTATATTGCCTATGTCATGTTAATGTAACTTTAAAAGAAACTCTAAGTTTTTGTGTTATATTTTCATTTTTTTTATTATGCCAAGAGTGTGAATATGAGGTCCAACTTGTTCTTTTTCTTTCCTTTTTCTCAAAGATTTCTAGGAGGTGTGTGGTGTGTGTGTGTGTGTGTGTGTGTGTGTGTGTGTGTGTTCACATTTCT
>NW_006287546.1:1442221-1444519 GCF_000327345.1 Myotis davidii | reverse complement strand
TAGCCTTCTCATGGTCCCAGCTTAGTCAGGGTAGTTTTCCAAATAGACTCCCATATTGTTTGGGCCTTGATGTTGCCTCATGTTTTTTGCTTTCTGAGAGACTGTGCAAACCAGTTTGAAACATATTAGGCAGATTTACTGAAGTTCAAACTTTTTATAGAATTTTACTTCTCTCTATAAGTTGGTTTCTCTCTCCTCAGTTTTTCAGTTTTCAAATGAGAATTCTTACATTTTCTTTGTGCATTGATTCATTTATAGAGCACACATTTCAAATGACTTTTCGGCTGTTTCATTTTCATGAGACAACCAGAGTATCTAGTCTCTCATATTGTCAGAAATGAAAAATTGTGATGAAAGAAATTTAATTTAGAGACATTCAATGAAATCTTGCCATTTAACAAATGCTCCAAAAAATTGGCCTTTGTTTGCCCATTGCCCCTCACCTGATTTGTTTGTTAATAAAATAAAACAATCGCTTGCTTCTATTCCCCCCAATCTACTTAACTGATCTACGGACTTGCAATTTCACACAGATTTGGAAATAATTCATGTATTTATGTACTGCTTTAAAAATCTTCTATAAGTATCCTGAATAATTGACATATGCAGGTTTTAACAGCAACAGTACTATAGGGAGGGTAATTTATTGTATAATAATGACACTCACTGCATAATTCTTAACAAATAAGTACTGAATTTCCATTTTATTAACTTAACAGATTTTTTTTTAATGGCAGGGTGCTTTTTTATGCATTTACTTGATTGATTTTAAATTAGAATATTCTAATTGCTTTCATTATGGGCATTTTGAACAAAGTCTTATGGATTCCACTATACAGAATTCATACTTTATGGATTTCGTGTTTATAGCTTTAACAATGCTGCCTTTCCACACTTAAAGAAGAGAAGCATTGGTATTAAACTTAGCAAGTTTCTCAACATGGTCATTCATACCACTGAGGGGTGGCAAATGTTTATAGACTGAGGAATCTGTGTAGTCAATCTTAATTTCTGATTGACTAATGCATTTGGAGGGGGAAAAAGATCCTATCTGGATCAGGTACTTTATTATGCACGTATGCTAATCTCACACAAGGTTGCCTTCAGACTTGACAATCATCTCTGTGACATTATGGATGGACCTACATACTAGGATATTCATGGTAAGTGTTAAGACAGAGAATGTCAGTCCCAGTCAGGAGCGATTCTTTCTTAAAACATATCAGGAAGCCGATAGACTGAAATGCAGACTAGTTGTTGTTGCACTTCTGTGAATTGCCAGCCTGCTCTAAGCATTGATAAAGGGGTGTAATTGGTGAATTCAGTAAATGCAGATTATATGTAGCAGTATCAAAATTGCTGTACAGGGCAGACTCTGCTAAATGTGTGCATGCTATAGCTTGGAGTTTCTATGCAATGTAGCTGCTAAGCTACATTTCCTGAAGCTCAGCACAATGAATCAGAAACCTTCCTGCATAGAAAAGCATTTCCACACTCCATATTATTCTTAGGTAAAAAAAAAAAAAATCATGATTTGTAAATACAGTTAAATGAATGTGCATTTCCAAATGAGACCGCTTAAACAAAGTTCTTTGTAGGAAAACTCATATTCTGTGTTTGGCTTTATTACACACCCTCTGCCTCATTTTTCCCCCATAAAATCTTTAATAAAATGGTGCCTTTAGTGTATCTCTGTTGCATAATAGACTACATAACTCTTTAGAATATAATAGCATTTTTTTTTTGTACCACAGAGGCAACGGTTTTTATTCTGTAGTCAAGTCACAGCCATTTTCTAATGTGGAAAAACACTAGATGAAGCTAAATTTTGGTAGTTGAAGCTTATGGGTCTTTTTTAGCACGGAATTTAAAATCTCTGCAATTAAATTTTTTAGTAAATTACTAATTCTCATTGCAATAATTTTTACATTTTGTAAAACAATTACAACCCAGGTCATAATTAGACTTTAACTTGTACCAGACCTAGGGAGCCATGTTCTCCTTGAGGCTGTGTGCAGATGTGTTTCTTTATGTTCAAAGTGTCCTAGCAGGGAGGAGTCCGGCATCAGTTGAATGCTTTCATGTGATATATACCTTTACCTTTTCTCATTTAATTCTCCCACCAATAATACCTAGCAAATTCTTGCTGCCTGACACTAAGTTCTTCACAAGGTAGGTCTTGCTGAATCTTTACAATCCCTCTATGGTGCAGGTGATATTGTTTTTATTCTATTGATGACATGTGACCAGGGAAGCTAAGTAGCATGAATGGAGTTTTTAGGCAGCAAATATGGGATG
>NW_006287546.1:1437467-1442173 GCF_000327345.1 Myotis davidii | reverse complement strand
ACACTGAGATAACAAGGTAGAGTGTCAGAAAAGTTGACAGTAAGATTATGTGTTTATGGATTTTAAATGGAAATCCTTGGATTTGAGCCCTGGTCTCAATTACCTCAAAGTCTTTGCTCTTTTGGAGAATGTTGGAGATCCTAGGTTGGGGACTCTAAAGTGTCATATTCACCTCCTAATAAGAAAAACTGACAAATTTCACTAGAATTTGACACAGGTGACCTACTTCTACCTGACACTTGGTAATGACAATTATTCTGCTTTACTTGTTAGCAGAGACATACTTACCCATGGCTTCTTCCAAACCACATGGCATGGCTGAAAGTCACTCTGATAGTCAGTTGGCAGACAGACTGGTCTGGAATGTCCAAGAAAGCTGCTCTCACATACCTAGCATCTGAGAAGGACAGCTAGAATTCCGGGCTAGGCTGGAACTATAGATCAGAATGCCTCCATGTACCCTCCCCACAGTGGCAGTATTGGGGGTTTGGGAATTCTTAAGTGGCAACTCAGGCCTTACAGAGAGAGTGTCCAAAAGAGCTAGAAAGAAGCTACAAGATTTTTATGACCTCATCTTAACGATCCCAGAACCTAATTTCCCCCACATTTGATTAGACAAAAAGTCATTAAAATGATCCCATATTCAAGATAAGGGAATTAGCCTTTATATATTTTTAAATATATTTTTATTGATTTCAGAGAGGAAGGGAGAGGGAGATAGAAACATCAATGATGAGAGAGAATCATTGATTGGCTGCCTCTTGCATGCCCTGTAGTGGGGATCGAGCCTGCGACCAGGGCATGTTCCCTGACAGGGAATCAAACTGTGATCTCCTGGTTCATAGGTCAACACTCAACCTCTGAGCAATGCAAGCTGGGCTAGCCTTTATATTTTAATAGAAGGAATAGCAAGATATTTGAAGCAATCTTTAATTTCTCAGGGGACAAAAAATATTATCAATCTACCAGTAAACAGAAAATTGCACTCTTAGTTACATCAAAGTAGCTGCAATAGGATTAGCCTTTCTGCTATAAGCCACCATTAATAATTATGATAATTTTTAAAATTATTAGTAACTAGAGGCCCCGTGCATGACATTCATGTACTGAGGGGTGGGGGAGTGTTCCTCAGCCCAGTCTGTGCCCTCTGGCAGTCTGGGACTTCTTGGGGGATGTCCAACTGCTGGCTTAGCCTGCAGTCGGACATTCCCCAAGGGATACTTATTGCTGCTGCAGAGGCAGGAGAGGCTACCGCCACCTCGGTGAGCCTGACTTCTGGCTGAGCAGTGCTCCCCCTGTGGGAGTACACTGACCACCAGGGGGCAGTGCCTGCATTGAGTGTCTGCCCCCTAGTGGTCAGTGCATGTCAAGTGACGGTCATTCTGCTGTTCAGTCGATCTGCATATTAGGGTTTTATTATATAGGATAATAATGATAAGAAATGCAATGAATTGTAACCCATCAAATACTACCTTAGTAGAATAGTTACTTTAAACCTATCAAGACAGTGTAATGGTAGCATAAAGATAGACATATCCAGCCAGGCCAGTATGACTCAGTGGTTGAGCATTGAACTATAAACCAGGATTTGATTCCTGGTCAGGGCACATGCCCAGGTTGCAGGCTTGACCCTCAGAAGGCTTGTGCAGGAGGCAACCAATCAATGATCCTCTCTCATCACTGATGTTTCTATTTCTTTGTCCTTCTCCTTTCCTTTCTGAAATCAATAAAAATATATATTTAAAAAAGATAGACAGATCCATCAATGAAAGAGTATAGAGTTTCCATAAATAAAAATAAGGAAATATTGTTAGAATTCAGTAGGAAAAAGGTCAGAAAGGAACAATTTTCTAATAAGTGGTGATTGAATGAGAGGCCTTCCAAAGGGAAAATGAAAGCTAATTCTACCTCATACCATGCAAAAATATTCAAAATTAAACATACAAAAATTTAAAAACTGTATCATAAAACTTCTGAAAGAAAATCTAGAAGAAAATTTTCAGACCTTGGTCTAGGGGTAGACATTTCTTAGTACATAATAACACTAGTCTTAAAAAAAATAAAATAAATACACTTCATCATATAAAAATCCTGCTTTACAAAACAGACTATTAGAAACATGAAAAGACAAGCCACAAACTGGGAGAAAAATTTGGCACTCTGTATACTTTCTGTTCAATTTTGCTGTAGTCCTAAAACTGCTCTAAAAAAATATATGCATAACCAAAGGACACAGATAGTAGTGTGATGAAAGGTGGGGCAGGGGCTGGGAGGAGAGGGGCAAATGTGAGGGAGAGGGGGAGATTTGGGATATTTGTAATACTGTCAATAATAAAAAATAAATAAAAATTAATTCTCCATCAAGCACATTGCAAAAGAAGAGATATGGCTACGAAGTACATAAAAAGACATTCAACATCATCATTCATCAAGAAAATTCAAATTAATACCTACCTACTAGAATGACTCAAAGAGTTTACATTGCTAATGGGAGTGAAAATTATACAACTGTTGGGAAATAGCCCCCCCCCCCTTGTCTCTGCTACAGCTAAATATTTTATGATTATATGAAGATCTAAACCTTAAAACTAATACATAGTGACAGGTTTTGATCTGTGGGAAAAAATCCATGTGTTTTTTTCTCAGAGATGGCAGTATTTGAGATGTATCTTGAGACTCTCGAGTGAAAATGTTAAATATTCACTTAGATAAATATTAATTTGTGAAGGAACAACATTTAAGGATAGAGGCTAGTCTGGAACAGAGGCAGAAAAAAAAAGATGATATAGTTGTCACTGAAGTGAAAGTTGGAAATATTTCATAAAGGCTGGAATGATCCAAAAGTTAATGTGTGTGTGTGTGTGTGTATGTGTGTACGTGCATGTGTGTGATAAAGGACTTATATCCACAATATGTAAAGAACACTTAAAACAATAACATTGACCTACTAGAATGACTCAAAGAGTTTACATTGCTAATGGGAGTGAAAATTATACAACTGTTGGGAAATAGCCCCCCCCCCCTTGTCTCTGCTACAGCTAAATATTTTATGATTATATGAAGATCTAAACCTTAAAACTAATACATAGTGACAGGTTTTGATCTGTGGGAAAAAATCCATGTGTTTTTTTCTCAGAGATGGCAGTATTTGAGATGTATCTTGAGACTCTCGAGTGAAAATGTTAAATATTCACTTAGATAAATATTAATTTGTGAAGGAACAACATTTAAGGATAGAGGCTAGTCTGGAACAGAGGCAGAAAAAAAAAGATGATATAGTTGTCACTGAAGTGAAAGTTGGAAATATTTCATAAAGGCTGGAATGATCCAAAAGTTAAATATGAATGGGTCTCCTAGAAAACTGAGGGCTGAAAAAGCATCCATTGCTTTTAGAGACATGTATATCACTAAACACATTAAAAACTTTAAGTGCATGGAGGAATGGAAACACAAGTAAAGGAGGCTGAGGAAGTCATGGGAGCTGACAAAATGGAAATGGAAAGAAGAAAACTGTTTGCAAACCTTGTTATAAGCAATAGGGACATGTTAGATGCAGTGTTTAGTAGGATTTAGTGTGGCTTCCAGTTTTTGTTTTAATTGAGAGACTGCTGAATTATTGAAGCTAATGGGAATCACACAGGAAGGAAATTAAAGCTTGTCATTCACTCAATAGCTAAGGAGAAAATAGGATAATTTGTTTTTGGTTTTCTTCTTTTTTCCCCCTATGAAAATAAATGAACAATTCAAGGAAACATATATTGATAAAAAGCTAAGAGTCTAGATGGAGATTGAATTTAAATCTGAAAATATTATATTTTTTCATTCAGTTTTCCCCAAATCTCAAAGACTTACAACAATCATTGACTCCTCGGTCATTTTGAGTTTCTGCTGTGGGTTGGCTATGGTTTTGCTCTGAATGCCTTTCTACTCTAGAACCCAGAAAGGTGAAACCTCTTTTTGGAACATGTGGCTCTTAGACAAATGGGAAAAGTATCCTAAGAAGAAAACATTAAATGTGTACCCTATTAGAGCTTAGACAGGGTGGCTAACTTTATTCATTTTTGGCTCTTTGATCCTTCATATATGTGTATGTACTGTATTTTATTCTTTCAAATTTAGATTGATCAGAATGTATTAGATTTCAGACTTTATGTTAGGACCACGAATTAAATAAACTCAAGATACAAAGTCATTTAACTTTTATTTTGATAAATATTATAAATGAGAACACAAACTATAAAAATTAGCTAATCACCTGACCACTTTAGCCCTATAATGAAACAAAACTTAACTGTTTCAGGCAAATCATTTGGTAAGCGAAAGTGCAGGTAAAGAATCAATTCACGAAAGCATACAAAGCTACCTGATCCCCTGACCCAGAGTAAGAATAAGATTCTCAAATCACTTAATATATCAATTAAATATATTTTAGGTGCAATTTCCAATACAGCAGTTTCAATACAGATTTCTAGTAACCAGCTTACACCAAGTAGCAGCTATATTTCACATATCATTTTAAAAAACTTGGGCAGCTTCAAACTCTTAAGGATAATTAAGTGGGTAGAAAACTTCTCATATATTATCTTGAGTTGAAGGACACTGATCATTGCATTACTTGGAGCTTCAAGGTTTTTTCAGTAATATTTTACAAGTATTGAATTCATGATATTCAAAACTAAGGTGGAATTTTATGAAAGAAGGAATGT
>NW_006287546.1:1435687-1437433 GCF_000327345.1 Myotis davidii | reverse complement strand
ACGTGATATAATGAGTGTGAGAAAATGTCACAAAGTATTCACCTAAGCAGAGAAGTTGTACCAGTGCATGTCTTTGAATATTAAAAGCTAGATATCAAATCCTCTCAACTTGAAAGTTTTGTATCTGCTGTTTGAAAAATAGGATCTATCACACATTTAAGTTCTACATTGGATTATGTAATCCCCCAAATCAATGGGAATAGGAACATGAGACCCCAGAACTCGGAGAAGTCTCTTACTATGCTGAGTACTTGATCAATTAATAAAAATAATTTTCCATCTTCATAGGAGAATTCAGTTATATTAAGTGTCACCTTTTCCCTTTCTATTTATTTATTTGGCATCACGTATCAGTTATTTATTTAGAATAAAAATCTAAAGTAACTTTTGACTTCCATTTATTCTCCCCATCCCCTCATAAAACTGCTAAGAACTGTTCATTCAGGCATTTTGACTTTTTTTCACATTCATACCCTGCCAATACTCTAAAGTGGTACGTAAGACAGACACCTGCAACAACCTACTGAGTGGGGACTTACCTCCAACCCTCAGTACATAGCAGGTCATTGGTACTAGAATGCTACTTCTCATCTGTTGAGTTCATTCTCAGAATCTTTCAGAGGTTCCACATTGCTTACAAAGCTTAGATTCTTTGATATTATTTTAGTGACACTACAATTCATGATTTAACCACTTTCAGGCATTAACTTTCACTATTAACTCTGTGAAAGCTCTGTTCCAACAATTCCAAATTATTGGAACTATCATGAATATTTGTTAATCCTTATACTTCACCTAACATTTCTTGCTCCATATTATCTCCTTTGAAAATTACTGATCTTTTAAGATATAGCTGAAAAAAATAACTATAAAAAACAAAACCAGAGAAAATTTCAGTAGGAAGTGATACTTCACCATTCATATGGCATTCTTATATAGTACTAGAGGCCCAGTACACAAATTTGTGCACAAGTGGGGTCCTTCCCTGCCGACCGGGGCCCATTGGGGTCAGTTGTCCAGAGGGAGGAACCATGGGAGATTGGCCAGCCATGGGAGGTTGGCTGTGGGAGTGCAATGACCACAGAGGGCAGCTTCTGCATTGAATATCTGCCCCTTGGTGATCAGTGGGCATCATAGCTACCAGCTGGTCATCTGGTTGTAAAAGTAACTTAGGCTTTTATATATATATACTAGAGGCACGGTGCACAAAAAATTGTGCACTCGGGGGGGGGGGTACTCCAGTGTGGCCTGTGCCCTCTCACAGTCTGGAACCCCTTGGGAGATAACGACCTGCTGGCTTATGCCTGCTCCTGGGTAGCAGAGGGCAGGCCCAATCCCTAGGTGCAGCCCCTGGTCAGGCTCAGAGCAGGGCTGATTGGGGAGTTGGGGCACCGCCCCATGTCATGCACAGAGCAGGGCAGATCAGGAGGTTGTGATGCCACCCCTAGTCATGCTCAGGGTAGGGCTGATTGGGGGGTTGGGGCACCACCCCCTGTAACAATCAAGGCAGGGTTGATAGGGAGATTGTGGCGCCACCCCCTGTCATGCACGGATCAGGGCCGATCAGGGGGTGTGGGTGCTGCCCCCTGTCACACTCATCCCGGTGCCGGGAGGATATTACCCTTTTACTATATAGGATAGAGGCCTGGTGCACGGGTGGGGGCCGGCTGGTTTTCCCTGAAGTGTGTCCTGGATCAGGGTGGGGGTCCCCACTGGGGTGCCTGGCCAGCCTGGGTGAGGGGCTGA
>NW_006287546.1:1426006-1435619 GCF_000327345.1 Myotis davidii | reverse complement strand
CCTCCGTCCGTGAAGCAAGCAAGCCTCCCTGTTCGCGTAAGCTGCCTGGCTGCGGGCCGCAGTTAATCTTGGCTGGCAGTTAATTTGCATATTTCCCTGATTAGCCAATGGGAAGGGTAGCAGCGTGACACCAATTTGCATGTTTCTCTTTTATTAAATAAGATAGACTAGAGGCCCGATGCACAAAAATTCATGCAAGAGTAGGCCTTCCTTCCCCCAGCTGCCAGCATTGGCTTCCCTCCTGAACCAGGGACCTGGGCCGCCAGCATCAGCTTCCTGGGCTTTCCTCCTCCAGCTGCTGGTAGGCACCAGGACCTGCACTGGCTTCCCCTGGGCCACATGCAGACACCCGGGACACAGACTGACTTCCCCCAGGCTGCCCGCAGGCACCCGGCATCCTAGCTGGCTTCCCTCTGGCCCTGGCTTCCTCAGGAAGAACTTCCAAAATGATGTCCGGAAGTTTCTGGTCTAATTAACATATTACCTTAATATTATTATAGATTGTATTGCAGGAATTTGGATTTATTAATTTCCAAAATAAAAATTTCATTTGGAGGCTTGTTATCAAGTAATTTTTATTACCCTTAATTGCTTTTCAAAACAAAACTTAAATATCTATATATCTATATATCTATATATCTATATATCTATATATCTATATATCTATATCTATATCTATATATATATATATATAATCATATCTCATACCCAAATAAACATTATTAAAACAGCTGCTAGCAGCAGTCAGAAAATGATGTTACTTTCAGGTTTTAACCATTTTTTAGTATAAGCCTTTTGACTGAGAGGCTCAGATAGTAATAATATGCAGTAAAAATAAGCATTATTAATGAGATCTTGAAAGGTTCTTTAAGTTAGGATTATACAAAAATATAAACATTAAATAAGAGTAAATTATCTCACTATTAAATGAATATATTAAGTATATTATTATATACTAGAGGCCCGGTACACAAAAATTTGTGCACTCGGGGGGAAGGGGTCCCTCAGCCCGGCCTGTGCCCTTTCTCAGTCTGGGACCCCTCGGGGGTGACCACCTGCTGGCTTAGGCCTGCTCCCCGGGGGATTGGGCCTAAGATGGAAATCAGACATCCCTCTGGCAGCCCGGCAGCCCTCGGGGGATGTCCACTTGCCAGCGGGGAGCAGACCTAAGCTGCAGTCAGACATCCTTAGCGCTGCTGAGGAGGCAGGAGAGGCTCCCACCACCACTGCTGTACTGGCAGCCGTCAGCCTGGCTTGTGGCTGAGCAGAGCTCCGCCCTGTGAGAGCACACTGACCATCAGAGGGCAACTCCTGCATTGAGCATCTGCCTCCTGGTGGTCAGTGTGTGTCATAGTGACTAGTCATTACCAGTCTTTCTGCTGTTAGGGTCAGTTTGCATATTACCCTTTTACTATATAGGATAGAGGCCTGGTTCACGGGAGGGGGCCGGCTGGTTTGCTGACACCAGTTTCCCTCTGGCACCAAAGACCCGGGCCTTTGCTCTGACCACTGCCTCCCACCTTCACTGCGGGGCACAGCGCCACCTCCCACCTTTGGTCTGTGGCTGGGTGCCTCCATCTTGTGATGGCCATCTTGTGATGATATTAGGGTGTGATGCATGAGGGTGTGATGACCACCTAGGTTATTATTAGTATAGACTAGTGGCCCAGTGCACAAAATTTCTTCCCCAGCCTAGCCTGTGCCCTCTCATAGTGCAGGAGCCCTGCAATCGATCTCCCCAAATAGGTAGGCCCCACCCACCCATCTGGGGCTCCTCGATGGATTTCCCCAAAGAGGTAGCGGAGTCAGGGGTCCTGCCTCCACAGGGGGTGCTAGACTGCAGGAACCCAGGCAGAAGCCGCACGGAGCAGCTTCTCCTCTGCATGAGGCAGCAGGAACTCTCCACCGCTACCCACCTTCCCCTCCCAAGGTGGCGGAGACACTGGGACCTGCCTTCTCCAAGCCACACAGAGCCGTGGGACCCCCAGGCCTCACCACGTGGAGCAACCACCTGGCCCCACCTCCTCTGTGCACGCAGCCTTCTTATGACAGCGTGAGGGCATCCAGACATCAGGGTGTGACGACCACCTAGGTTATTATTAGTATAGATAGACTAATTAATGATTTCTGATAGAGGTCTTAGTCCAGTACCTGCTGTATAGACTCTGTAAAAATTAGCTGTTATTATTATTTAAGCCTAATATATACATTGATGGTGAACAATAAATAGTGAAGTTATGACCACAACCTTTAGCTTACCAAGAATTCTGGAGAAAACACTGGTAGGTATGAGAAAGGAAAGTCCTATTAGGTACAGTCTAAATTCAGTTTTTAAGTCCTACTGATACTTTTTAATCACTTATTCTAGCTCTGAATTTGTCTGCACATACATATGCACACACAGAAAGTATCAGTAATGCTATATTGGAAATTCTTAGTTCATATTTATATAATTGACTAAATTCTACTTTTTGTAACAGATATTTGTCAATTATTTTTATGGAGGTTTTTTCCTGATATCAGACTGCCAATATTTCCACAAGCTATGAATTACTGTTCCCCCTACCACTGTCCATGGAGTTCTCCATACAATCTCCACTTACCCTTTGGGGATCTGTTCTTTTCCATGATAGAAGAGAAAATGTGTCTTTAAATTTCCCTAATAGAGTAATATCTGGACTGGAATCAAAGCCACAGTGAATATCATTGAACAGAAATATGAAGGTCAAAACCACACAGTCCCTAGAAATCACCTATCTGTCCTCTACCACTCTAATCACTGTATTTGTTAAATTTTCTCATTTGTGATCATCTTTCCATTACAGACTAGCTCCATTCACTTTTTTTTTTCAGTTTATAGAATCAGTTCTACTGTGAAAGACTTAATTTGCATTTTCAAACTTTATTAAAAAATTCCTAACACTCTACATTGACTAAGATTTGGTTCTTCTTCAAGGACATTTCTCTTCTTTGAGAGGTCCTCATTTTTTAATCAGAAATATTACATGGTCTTGTCTACCTATTTTTGCTTCCAAACTCTATTACCAATGCATTTGCATACAGAACATTTTCTCTTTAAATTCTCTATCCCCTTTTTCCATCAGTGGTATTGATTGAACCTCACATAATCCTTTGTTTAGAAAAAGTTATAGTTTTTCTCCTCACTTTATTTTGTCAATGTTTAGATCCTAGGATCTCCACCTTACTGAACATTATAATGACACAGAGGTTTCTTAATACCTTAATGCTTGAATTCCACTGAAAGAAAATATTATTCAATTGGTCTTACATGGGCTTTACATAAGCAAATACCTTTAACTACCCATGTAAACTAAATGTGCAGAGTTAAGAAACATTAATTTGGACTGACTTCACTACTGTCAAAGTATTATCTGATGGCCACAGATCCAAATTACATTGCCAAAACATCCTTTGTGAATCTATGTCAACTTGAACTTAACAATGAATGTGGAAGTCATTTGTAGTGGATTTAAGTGAATTGAGGGATGATTTGGAAGTGAGAAAGCTGATCCAATCAGAACAGATTTTTAGAATTGTTGCCTTTGAGAGAAGGATAAAAAGAAGAGTAGAGGAAGAAGAAAGAAAAGAGGCAGAGGAAGGGAAGTATAATAAGTTAGAAATAAAATAAAATTGTAGAAATTTATTTTCAATTTTTTAAGTAAAACCTGATTGTGGTTACTTACTGAGGGAAAAGACCCAGTAGAGTGTGAGATGTTGGTGATTTGAAACGGAGGAGCAATGGCTATTGAAGCGTGATTCTTAAAGCAGTGAAAGAGGTTGAAATGGATTGACATAGAAAAATAGACAGGGAGATAAAATGGAATAAAGAAGGAGGATATAAATTGGTGTGATTCTAATCACATTTGCAGTTGAGAGTGTCCCTTCCCAGCAGTGTTTACTACCTCTAAAGTAGTAGGTAAATTTCATTTGAATCTCAGGAAAGGAGGGTTTGAAAATAAACTTTAAAAATTAGGAAAGGTATAACCACATAGGAAAATCACTGAGTATAAGGGGGAAAAAATCTGCACAGCACTGTTTACTCAAGAAAGGTTTAGATGGCAAGAATTAGAACCAATTCACATAATTGCAGCTTGTGTTTAGTAACATAGGTGTGGAGACCAAAAAGAGATCATAGGATTGTTCCTGATGTGTAATTTTCAGGGTCAGGTAGAGGTAAAGGATAAAAGGTGATGGAATCAATTATGTTGACAGGAGAGAAATGATTGGTACTCACTCTATTCAGGCTGAGAAGAAAAGAAAAGGCTGTCTGGATGAACTGATAGCTGATAAGAATGAAGAGATTAAAAAAAAATGGAGGACCTGATATAAAAGAGTTTATCCGTTTTAAAAAATAAAAAGATACTTTGTTTGGAAGGTGAATTGTTAAAGATTCTAGAAATGATCTGAAATCGAGATAATGGAATTCTAGTCTTGACACAGTGGCCAGCTAACAACTGTGTGACCTTGAATAAAATCTGACATACTCCCCGCACCTCAGAATTGTGGAATGTGAAAATAGAGGATGAGGCTTAGAGATCTCCAAAGAAATCCCAGCTGCAGTAGTATGATTCTAAGAATCAATAAATCATTTCTTTAAAAAAAAACACACAATAAAATATTCAGTTAATAATACTCCGTTCACAGGAGATTGTGACTTCACATGTGAAGTTGCTCTATATAATGACTAGAAATGGACATAGCAGTATTTAACAAATACATTGTTGTTTATTTTGCTTGGTATCTGCTCATTATATACTTTGCTAGTCCCTTTGCTTCCACCAGGTAGTCCTGTCCTAGTTTCTCTCCTATTTTCCTGACCTTTCATTCTTCAGCTCCTTGATCGACTCCTTATCCTTAACTAATTCCTTAAATATTGAGCATTATCCAAATTTCTTCTATTTGCTTCCTCCTCATTCAAAACACCCTACCTCAGTGACCTCATTCATTCTCATTGTTTTGACTGCCACACTTACACTGAGGACTCTCAAGAAAATACTTCACACCCGTAGTTTTTATAGAGCTCCAGACAAATATAATAAGTTGCCTGTTGGGCCTCCATGCAAAAAATGTCTCACACACTTCATACTTAAAATATATGAAGTGAACTCATTTCTTTGTGAAGCCTTTTCCGTCAAGTACAATCTCTGTTTCTATCAATGCACTACACTACTGCATATCAACATACTAAATGAGAAAACAAGATTATGTTTTTCTGCTTCTCATTTTCTCATCTACTATATTTAATTTTCTTCCATGCCCTATAGAATCTGTCTACTAAAGAGTTCCTGAATTTGCACCTCATCAAACCTACTTCTGCCTCCTTGGTTTCGACTTCATCAATTGGATTTTGGAAGTAGCTTCCATACTGCCTCATTGATGTTCTTACTATACCCAGGTGATTCTCTGCACTATTGCCAAAATAAGTCCTCATATAGGTGAAAACAATAATGTTCATCTATGAAAAATTTTATTGTTGTGTTCCACACATGATGAAATACATCTCCAGATTTCACTTGGGTTATATACTAAGACCCTTCCAGATTTAATTCCTACTGGCTATTGCCTCACATTATCCCCTCATACTTTTGGGTCAAGCAATAGAATGACTTGACGTTCTTTGGAAATGCCATTCTATTTGGTTCTTCTTATGGCATTACTCTACCCACTGCTTTGAAGTCTTGCTCCCATTATCAGAATGGATGATCCCCGTTCATCCTTTAAGAGTAAATGAGACAGACTTATAGATAGAGAGCAGGCAGATAGCTCTGGGGTGAGGGAGGAGGTTGGGAGACTGGAAGTATTGAGCTAAAAAAATAGTGAACTCATGGACATGGTTGCTGGGGTCCAGCCCCAGCGGGTCCAGGGTTTCCCAAAGGTGTGGACGGAGTAGATGAAGAATGAATGACATGGGGGCAGTGTTCAGGAGATCATTATAGCCAGGTTATTCTTTTTTATTGTCATCTAGCATCTGTATTTATACTATTTGGTCCCAATCCTATCCATTCTATACAAAAGGGCAGGGGGTGTCCCATCTCCATTCAAAGGTTACTCTATTGCTCTACTAAACTACAAGGAAGTAACTGAAGGAGGTCACTCCAAACAAAGATCAAAGCGACCAACCACCCCTCTGGGGAAACAACCTTTCTCAGGGAGGTGGTCCTGTTTAAAACAGGGGAGCAAACATATTAAGAACAATATGCCATATATGCCAGGTCCCTTGAAACATCCCTGCAGGGCCTGCCTCAAGCAGCCAGGGTGGATGGCTTCCAACAGACATGGTCAACAATGTGGTGATTGCAGGGGTAGAAGGGAGTGGGTGGAGATGGTAGAGGGCATAGAGGGGATAAAATGTGATGGAAAAAATTAAATTAAATTATAAAATAATAAAAATAGATTTTGAAAAGAAGAAAAAGAGTCCGTGAGAATATTAATGCTTTCTGGGAACTACACCCTACAAATATATTCATATCTGTATTTTCTAGCCTATGGTATACACCTTCTCAGGATGGTATGTGGGAAGGCAAACACCATATATAATGTTAATTCTGTAGCTTTAGAAATGAATATGGGTAAAGGCTTAAAGAAGGACAATCAGGCATAATTACTATGTTGGCACGTTGCCAATGATTTTCATCAAAGGGAAATGTGGTTATTTGGATGAACTCTGAATCACAGAAGATTTTCTATTTTAGTGAAACAAAAAAGTAGAGGATGTGGGGCCAGCAAGTCTCATTTATAATCATGATGTTTTTATTGTTTGCCTCTCAGCATGTATCTCCCAGTCTTTTAGAAGCATTAGGTTAGTTTTGTTCAGGGAACCAATCCTCCACAACTTGAGATCTGTGTGTTTTACTCGTAGGTGAAACTCTCTCTACACAGAGGATTCTAGGTGAGCCAATTAGCATATTAGTTTCACTTGGTCATAATGATTGGTTCAGGGGTGTGCTTGTGGCCTAAAGTGTCCTATCAGAAATTTTCTGACTCAAAGATTTTGGAAAACTATACTCACTCTTGCACAGTGGATGCCAGTGAAGAAGCACGTGCACTAGAAGGTGCTAGCAGCCATTTTAAATGCATGTGATGAGCCAGCCTTCCTACAGAGCTTCCATCAAAGAGTGGACAGCAGATAGCTGGATAGAAACTGTCTGTATTAAAACCGATACACTTGTTTGCCATTAGATTGATGAATGACATTGCAAAAATAAGTTTGTCTTGTTCCTTCTGACTGTACTCCTCAGAGTAATTTAGAGTCCAATGACATTGGGATTTACTTGTGCTGTCAGCACAAAACTAATGGATATTTTTAGTGCAAAAAAAAAATCTTTGAATAAGTATCAACACTGTTTGGTGGGTAAGGATATTTGATAAATTACTTCTTCCAGCTGAGCATGCACTGACTAAAGAGGAATTTTGCACAAGAAAACTAAGAAATATTACATTTTCCCTGAATCCTCTGTTTTTCATTATTTAAGTTTTCTACTGGTGGGAACAAGGCAATATGAAAGTAATCAGAGTAATAGTGGCTATTATGAATGCAGCAAATGCACTGGCAAGATAATCAGACCATGTCAACAAAACCTAATTCCATTTTTAAGGTAATTTTCTTTTTACCAAGTATTGTAGCTACATAAATCAGGAAAAAAACACATCTTTACTTATTGTTTAATAAAATAAC
Organism: Myotis davidii; assembly: GCF_000327345.1. Taxonomy (NCBI): domain Eukaryota; kingdom Metazoa; phylum Chordata; class Mammalia; order Chiroptera; family Vespertilionidae; genus Myotis; species Myotis davidii. The sequence goes on along the minus strand of NW_006287546.1, from coordinate 1,427,923 downwards.
AGTTTTATATGAAACTTAAGAAAAAAAAAACTTAGTGAATAAGAAATTGCTTCCACCCAATTTAAGATATGATAAAAACAAAAGGAAACCAAAGGTAAAAAATATCAAATGCCCAAGATGTACCTACACTTTCTATGAACAATTGAATAAATCCTTCCTGACAATTTTGTTTAATTACTCATAGAAATATCACCTTGATAATTGAAGCTGCACATCTCTTTCTATGTATTCTATGTTCTTTTCTGTGTAAGTCACTAAAATTTTAAAGTTTAATTATTTAGCCCTACCCGGTTTGACTCAGTGGGTAGAGCAATGGCCTGAAGACTGAAGGATCCCAGGTTCAATTCCGGTCAAGGGCATGTACCTTGGTTGCGGGCACATCCCCAGTAGGAGGTGTGCAGGAGGCAGCTGATGGATGTTTCTCTCTCATTCATGTTTCTAACTCTCTATTCCTCTCCCTTCCTCTCTAAAAAATCAATAAACTATATTTTAAGAAAGTTTAATTATTTAACCAACTATGCTGTTCAGATGATAAATGATTAGTATAAAATTTTCTTAGTAATTAAGAAATTGGGATTAATTCTCCTGCCATTCTTAGCATTATCTATTCTCATTGCTTTTATTTGTTCTATTTTTTATGTGTTTTAGGCAATTACATTTACTTTACTCTTCATTTCAGTAGCTAATTTTGGTCTGGTAAAATTCTCCTGTGAAGTTTCTGAACTTTTAATTTACATGACTTTCTTTTCCTAACATGAGTCATGTCCTTTCTCACATTTAACAGTGTTTCTTAAAAATGTCACTCAAAGACTTCTTTCTAATCTACATACTTAATGAGAATGTAACTAGGGCTTTACCTTTCAGCTCATTTGAGAATGCTGGTGAGGAGAGTCCTATTTTTAATGCTAGGTTGCAATAGATTCCTTCTGATGTCCCTTCTAGTTAATACACTTTAATAATAACTTGAAAAACTAGGTTAGATAAATTAAGTGATCTAATGCCTCAGTGATTCAGTCCTCACATTTTAATCATCTACTAGAAATAGATGTGATTATTATTACTGATTTTTTGTTTTTTTGAGCCAGCTGCTAAAACAGCCACTTTCTATAAATAAAGGCTGCTTCCCTAACAGGGAAATGGACATAAGAATATAATATTTAAAAGTTAGTTCATAGGTTGAAAATAATCCTATATAATAAAAGCCCAGCGACCTAGAAGTTAAATGACCAGAACAACCGGTCAACCAGTTACTATGATGCACACTGACCACCAGGGGGCAGATGCTCAACACAGGAGCTGCCCCCTGATGGTCAGTTCACTACTATAGTGGGAGTGCCGCTTGGCTGACCAGGGTGAGCTGCTGCTCCTGCTTTGAACCCTGGACCAATGGGAGGAACCCCGGCTGTGATTGTTGCCTCCTTGCCCCAGGCTCCTCCTCCTTGCTCCCTGCCGCCTCCTCTGGATGCCCGCAGGCTGAGCAGCGCCGCTGCCGGGCTTGCAGAGCTGACCCTGGAGGCTGGGAGGGGGGTTCCTGAGGTCTACTCCATTGTCTCTTAGTGCTATTGCCTCTGGGCCCAGCCCTGACCAGGTCCCCTGGAGAGATGACTGCTCTGATTCCATGGAAGATGCCAGACCAGGAAGCAGCTGCTCAGAGGGCAGGTGCACAGCTGCTTGGCTGACCAGGATGAGTGGCGCTCTCACAGTGGGCCAATCCCCACAGGCCACGCCCCCCCAACCAGTGCACAAATCCCATGTCCCTGGCCTCTAGTCCTTAGCTAATAAAAGAGAAACATGGTAATTGGCTTATGACCGCTACCCTTCCCATTGGCTAATCAGCGAGATATGCATATTAACTTCCAGCCAAGATGGCGGCTGGCAGCCAGGCAGCTTAAACTGAACATGAGGCTTGCTTGCTTC
>NW_006287546.1:1418264-1425327 GCF_000327345.1 Myotis davidii | reverse complement strand
CCCGCCCTGCGCGGTGCATGACAGGGGGTGGTGCCCCAACTCCCCAATCGGCCCTGCTCTGAGCCTGACCAGGGGCTGTACCTAGGGATTTGGCCTGCCCTTTGCCATCCGGGAGCAGGCCTAAGCCAGCAGGTCGTTATCTCCGGAGGGGTCCCAGACTGCAAGAGGGCACAGGCCGGTCTGAGGGACCCCCCTTCCCCCTGAGTGCACAAATTTTTGTGCACCAGGCCTCTAGTATATCTATAATAGAACTTAAGAGTGTAAAAGATAGGGAAAATATTCTAATATTACAAAAATAATATTAAGAAAAATAACTTTATATAATTTATAATTTACAACATAGGAAACCATAACTTAAAATTCTTGCTAATTTTTAATAAAATAGTTATCTAAATCTCATAAGGGTTTTTTTTTCTTATTTTTGTAAAAGTAAATAGTTTTCTAATTTTCTTATAGTCCAGTGCCATCAGTGAGTAGAGCTCTTTGTTGCCCATTCAAGGGACCAAAATAAATTCAATAAATATATTTGTGTCAACGTATACATGGTGGCTAAATATAAGGGTATTCTTTTAGCTTAGTGCCTCTGAAGATATGAACAGTAAACTAAACATGATTTTATCATCTAATAAATGCTAAATAGTCACTCCATATAAGAATAACAATAACAACAAGCTCTTACTTTCTCTAAATCAGTAAGAAAAACTGTCAGAAAAAAAGCATTAGGATACCTGTAGATAAGTGCTAAAATCTTAAATTTTCTATGTTTATCCATTAACCAATTATATACCAAATTATAAGTAATGTGGCTTTTGTTATGTGAATGATTGTACTTTCATTAAAGATAATTAAATCATAACCAGGAAGAACCAGGCCAGTATCCTTATCGCAATCCCCAGTGCTTTTTTCCTTTCTGGTAGTAGAATCCTTACTCTCTCCAGCCTGTGCTAAGGCACATTGGTCCGGCTTGGAATGCTTGTTTCTTCACTCTTCTACTTGAACATCACTTTTTCAATCACCAAAGTTATTTTGGTTTTGACTATTGCATACTTTCTTAAGTGACAAGCCTAATTGTTAAAAATATATATATATATGCTTGACATAGACAGTTTAAGGTTTAAGTAGGTCCCTGTATTTAATGATTTTATATGAATGACATAGAGTTTCCAATACTCCAATAGCCTTACCAGGGCTTCTTAATGGGTGGTATGTACCTCTCCAATCCTCCTCTTTGGACCTAGTCAAATATCTCTCCATAGCTGGCTTGCCCTAAACTTCTCTCTCTGCATTAGAAAAACATCCGTGGGGTGGTTTGCTCCTATCACTTCAGTCTGTGCCTCAGAAAAACATGACGAGCCAAGGTCAGCCAACTTGCAGGCTGAAGTGATCTATCCACCCAGGTAAACCAAGTCAAGAGTAACTAAATCCCAACCAACCAGAATAAAGAGCTTGAGAATGTGTTTGTTGTTTTCAGTAGTGACATTTGGGGATAGATGATTATGCAGCATCATTATGGCAATGTTTAATAAAGAAAGACTTAAAGCTGCAAGTTCTGGCTTACATTTTTAAAACTGAATCTTCATCTCCTGTAACTACTTTAATATATATATATATTAAAATACACAGATAAGTATTTAGCTCTGTCAAATTATCTGACTAGTTTAAATTGCCTATTCATTCTGTCTGACATCATCTAGTTTTGTATCTTTCTACCTTAAACTATAATATCAGTAATTTGGAAGATTGTCTCCCTTCCTTGCCACTATTTTTCTATAAGCCATATTACAAATTACTATGAATCCAATCATCATAAAGCTGTAATAATGTGATGATGCCCCTAAAGAGGTGAAGGGAAGAGGGCATTTCATTATTTTACTCTCAAAACCCTATACCAGAGGTACACCAAAGATGCATGAAAAGGGATTGAGGAACCCGAGCTGGACTGCCTAACTTAAGATTCTTTCTTCCATTAAGAAAATAATCATATCACTTGTTTAAGTCTATTGGCATATATGGTACTTATAGCCAAAAATATTCCTAATTGATATGGATGTCTAATGTATGGCACAGTCCATATAACCCTGGTGTTGTTTTCAGAGTATTATCATATATGGGATATTGTAATCAAGACACACCTTCACTGCAGTCCCCAATATATCTTTCATTCAAGACTGACCATGAAATGCCTCGTTGACCAAATATTATGGAGTGAACTTGGAGACTGAATTGTACTACACTTTTCCTTTGCATATATTTGATGTCAACCCTCATGATCTGAGTGATGGCAATTGCTACTTTATTTTTATTCCTTTAAATTTTCCAAGGATATTTTGAATTTCACCAAAGTCTATTATGTTTCTCTCCCAAAAAAACTGAAGGATTTTTTTTTTTTAGGGTTCACTAATATATTCAAAATAAATGTTTTCAAATGGTTCATTTTCTTTGTTGTTCCTCAATTTAACCTTTCAATTTAATAATGATATTATTAAAAGCTATCTTTTTATCTTATACAGAAAATAAGATGTAAACAGTATTAATATTTCTTCTAACAAATGAGATGGACATCCTAAAGGCCAAGGATTTCTAGGTATTTGCAGAGAGCACTTGATATACTATCTCATTTTATGTTAATAATGTTACTATAGAAGACAGAAATACAAAAATTAATTTGTTAATATTTTCCAAGGCTACTTAAATACTCTCTAACTTTAGAAAACATATTAAATTTCTCATTCGGCTAAATATCCTTTTGACTGGCCTTATGCAGGAAAGCAATAAGCAACATGTTTCCTATCAGCTTTTAACACATTTTATAAAGTACCGGACTAGGAGTTAAACAAGCATAGCGTTCTCTGCCACTAAAGTATGTTTAACTTTGGATAAATGACTTAAATGGACAAAAAATAGCTTCTTCTTGAAATTAAGAAATCACACTAGATTGGTAGAATTTAATAGAATTATAGGAAATTACTTTCAAAATCACTTGTATTTATTCTACCTAGAAGGTCAAAGTGAAGTCCAGGAATCTTTAACTCAACCCCCTTGATAACTCTAAAATACACCTCTATTGGAAAATCTATTAAACTTTAATCACTTCTGACTGAGGTCTTGGTCAGAACACCATTTTATGATTTGGAGCTCACTTCTTTGCAAGGTAAATAGTCTGAGATGCCACTTCACTCATTTACCTTTAAATATTATAAAACGTTAGTGTCCCTTTGTGGGAGATCAAGATAGTCAAAGCAAAATTCTTATATGATTCAGTGGCTGCATTGGATCAGAGAAAACAGAGCGATTTAAAAAAGTAACCTAAACTTGGGGAAGGGGGGTATTCAGAATTGACTGTATAAATATTCAGAGTGGAATAAGATTTGAAGAAAACCCTCTACCAAATTTTAGCAAATACTTTTCAAGCACTTTAGTCTGGCAAATCACTATAATTATTCTTTATACAAAAGAAGAATGAGGCTTTATCCAATAAATGAAAAGAAAGTTGAAAATCAGAGTTCTTCTGGTGATAGCTTTTTCTTACAGCATTCAATCTTTGACACTGAGACCATTTTCCCTGAGTACATTCCAAATCTAATATCCAGGGGGAAATGCACATAAAGGATATTCTTATCTGTGTTAATTTTTATGTTTGTTTATTCTTTGAGTAGTTTATTTTGTTGAAAGAACAGTAACAATGGCTCTCTAATGACAGTATAAATTCAATAACTGGTTAATTTTATTGTTAGGTGAAAAACAAAGGAGTCTCAGATTGTTATTCTTTTGCAAAGACAAAAGAACATTTAATATGATGCCTCGTTGGGCCCTGAGGAGAGGCTTGCTACAAGTCAGCTAACAGCATATACTGTGCCTGGATAAAAACTTAGGGAATTTCTTAGAAGAGGAGTCGGGCAGTATCACAATTTGTGAAATGTTAAAGGCAGCTTTTCAGTTTTATATTACATTGTAGGAAGAGAGAAAATGATAAAGGGTCAGTAGGGACCCAACACCTACCCAGAGTTCCAGGACCCTCCACACCAAGAGCACATTCATATTTAATGCATTACATTATGGGCTCCCAGAGTAAATATTTTCCATTCCCCCATCGCTATATTCCCCATATGTAGACAAATTAATGAAGGTGGCTTCTAGAGCTGTCCATAAATATTCAACCAGTGTCTGTATTTATACCCCAGCTTACAAATAACTAATGGTCGCCTGAGCCAAAATAATCATATATGCTAGACATGTAGGAAGGATTGCTGATTTCATTTATTATACCACCTGTGAACCTCCTAGGGGAAGGGCAATCTAGTGAAATATTTTGATGTGCTGACACAATTTTGCACTTGTTTATGAGGTTGCGCCAGCCTATTCCTAATTTCCTGTTGTAATTCTTTGCTTCAAAGGCCAAGTCTACACATGGGAAGAATATTTTCTGCAAACAATCTTCTCACAGCTCTGCTATCTCTGTCTCCAATTGCCTCTCTGGGTCTCCTAGTCCCCTTTATACTTGTAACAGTCATGAGGGATTTAAGTTAGCATTGGGGGCAGAGCAAAACCAATGGCAATGGACGTTTTAGATTGCTTTGTCTAGTATTGATTTTGGTTCTTCTTGAATACCCTGGAAAAAAAAACAACAACTCCCTTTTCTAATTCCTGAGTGACAAATGACACTGGAAAGAATTTTTACTCTAATGCATTTCACCAAAAGATCAAGCAGAGATAAATGATCTTGCTTTCAAGCTCACAATCTCACCACACACCTGTTTCTACCCTAGAGCAAAGTATTGATGTAATGTGGATAGCCAGGAAATATTAGACTATTCCTTTAGAAGGCATTGACAACATCTCCTGGGGGATTCGTTTTTGCACTTTTTAAGGTTTCTTATTAAAATGTGCTAATCCCAGCTGGGAGGCTCAATGTTACCAAAACTGGGCAGCAATGGTAGTTATCATAGCTATCAGAGAATACCTGAAAGATTGTATATTCTTATGACTTTCCAGCAGTAATGTATCTTTTGTTGTTCACTAAATACAATTGATCGTTTATTCAGTTTGTGCCTATCTATTTAGTATGAATAGTTATAGCTTGATATTTTCATTTTTGGATGTTTGCTGTACCTTAAAAATTGATAGATATTTAAAGAGATGAGAAAATTTTACCCTGAAAATTTAGATTTCCAAAAGGTCAAGAACAATGTGCCAATTCAATGAAACCCACTGCTCAATGAGAGGCAAAAGTAGAGCAATGAGAGATGTCACTGACCTTTCTGAAGGTATTGGACGAGTTAGAAAGCTATCTGCCTGAACTAGTTTGAGGAGGAGAAGGAGAACAGAATCAATCAAAATTATTTCCAAAGTCCCCTAACTGCTGACGAACTGAAAGTATTACATTAAACAATAAGCAGTTTCAATGTATACCAACTCTTCATTTACCAAGCAAATTCTCATATCATAATAAATAACAAAGATCTTAATAATGCCTGGCCAAGGACATAAAAAAAGTTTAGAAAGAAAATGCAAATGCAAATAAAAATGATAATTAGAGTTCAGAGGGCACATTGATTAACTGATAATTTGTTTGTTGTGCTTAAATATTGCTAAGGTTTCTGGTATGAGCATCATGCAGTACCATATGTGATTCTGTTTTATCACACCAAAACAATTATTGCCTGGGCCATTGAATCAATCTTTTCTTTTCTTGTATATCGCTAATGATCATATTATTAAAAAATATCAGTATGAGTGGGCAGGCTAACATTAAGTATACGTCTTCCTGACCTGATTTTTTTTCTTGTAATGTATACATTTTATCAATCTTTGAATGTTTAAGGTGTATCTTCAGAAACCAAGCCTAAAGAAACTGAACTCTTTTTTTGTTTAATCTAATTATCCAATAAATTAATACAACAAGGGAGCTCATTAAATGCAAACGAGGATGACAGAAAAGGTGTTGCTAGAACTTAATTAGCAAGATACAAAGATACCAATTAACACCTATAGCTCAAGAAAAAAAAACACCTTTTTTTCATGTAGCAGCATCAAAAAATAAAATCACAGCTGGTTACACATATTAAGTGGAGTGCAGATGAATCTTAGTCTTAGTCTTAAGGACTCAGAAGCAAAGAAGAAGCAGGGAGTGGGAAACAAGAGAGAAAATTTCTAGGCTGCTAATAAAGCACCATGTTGTTAATTTGAATGCCTTCTGTTCAGGTGTTTATAAGAGTCTGAATTTTAAGAAAAGATTATACCCAAATTTCAAGCCAATAACATTTTTTTTCAATCTTTTGTATAGGCATCCTTTGTAAAACTCACTCTAAATATGTCATGTATATTGGTCACTTCTGTCAATTTTATATTTTCTCAAATCTAATGATTTGTTTTGATAAAATAAACATCAAAAGACATACATCTTCATGGTTTCTTTAGTTTACTAAGGATACATCAAAAGAGGGCTTAGTTTTGTTTACGTTTCCTAAAGGACCGTGAGAAGTTCAAAGTATTCTCATATCAATCTGACTTCTTGAAATGTAACATTTTAAAAGGCAACTAGATAGCACCTAGAATTTTGCATTTATCAAGATCATGCCAATTGGGTGCCCATACTTACACCTGCCAAGTAGATAAGTAAGGCAGAGGAGTTAAGCTCCAAGTATGAAACCAGGATGTTGGGTAGATTTCAATAAATAACAAGAACTTTGTACATATGTATTAACCTAAAATAGTGTTATGCTAATCTTCCCTGAGGTGATATTTTTTAAACTTTTATTTGCACATAATTTCAAGATTACAGAAAAATTGCAAGAAGAGTACAGAGAGCTCCCTCCCATAAATACTTTTCCAAGGTTCACTGATTATTGCATCATCCACGTGTGATGCACATATTGTGGATGTGCATGTGTGCATTCACATACAGCTTTGAGGGTAAATTACTGATAGAATGTCTTACTTCTAATATTTTAATGTATATGTCATAAGAATAAGGGCATTCTCTTTCTTAACTATATTACAGGTATCATTTCAGGAAATGTAACATTGATAGATCATTTTTTTCCTTTTTTTTATTATTAAGGTA
>NW_006287546.1:1417010-1417577 GCF_000327345.1 Myotis davidii | reverse complement strand
TTTTGATTTAAAATCCCATTGTCCATTTTTGTGAATTCATCGAATAATGAATAATGTCCTTTATACCACATATTGCTTCACATGTTGCATTTGGTTAAAATGTTTCTTTGAGTCTCCTTAACCTTGGAAAGCATTCTCAGCTTTTATTTTTAATCTTTATTGTTGAGAGTATTACAGATATTCCCCTTTTTATCCCCTATTGCCCCCCTGCATCCAATTCCTGCCTTACTCCAGGCCTTCACCACCCTATTGTCTGTGTCCATAGTGATGAGGAAAATAAAGACATTTTTTGGAGGGGTGATCAGCAGCTGACTCTGTATCTGGTTAATCAGTACATTCCTGTTAGCTTATAGTCTAGTCATTGCCCCTTCCTTAATTATCTGGTCTTGCAAGACCTATTTACCTAAATACTCATATTTTACAGAGACCATAAACCATGAACAATACACAACCCCTGGAGGGGGTTATCAGTGCTGGCACCAGACTAGGCATTTCGGTGTGGTTTCATGTCCCCCATCCCAACACATGAGGCTTTTTGCATAACCCGTGAAAGATCCAGAAGTCTGA
>NW_006287546.1:1416169-1416876 GCF_000327345.1 Myotis davidii | reverse complement strand
CAATTTCAGGATTTGGGCATTTATTTTTCTTTTTAGATTAAATTGTTGATAGATATCTATTTATTGCCATTTTATTGTTCATATTTTTATCATCTTTTTCTCCTCTTCTTCTTCCTCTTCTTAAAGAATACCCTTCATATTTCATATCATATTGGTTTGGTGGTGCTGAACTCCTTTAGCTTTTTCTTATCTGTGAAACTCTTTATCTGACCTTCAATTCTAAATGATAGCTTTGTTGACTAGAGTAATCTTGGTTATAGGTCCATGGTATTCATCACTTTGAATACTTCTTGCCACTCCCTTCTGGCTTCGCAAAGTTTCTGTTGAGAAATCAGCTGACAGTTGTATGGGCACTCCCATGTAGGTAACTAAATGTTTTTCTCTTGTTACTTTTAAGATTCTCTCTTTTTCTTTTAAAATTTTTTCCATGAAAATGGAAATGAAAAATAAGCTTAGTAGCAATACTCATATCTGACAAAATAGACTTCAAACTGAAGGCAATCACAAGAGACAACAAAGATCACCACATAGCCCTGACTGGTTTGGCTCAGTGGATGGAGCGTCGGCCTGCGGACTGAGGGGTCCCGGGTTTGATTCCAGTCAAGGGCATGTACCTTGGTTGCGGGCACATCCCCAGTAGGGGGTGTGCAGGAAGCAGCTGATCGATGTTTCTCTCTCATCGATGTTTCTAACGCTCCCCTCTCCTT
>NW_006287546.1:1413103-1416156 GCF_000327345.1 Myotis davidii | reverse complement strand
ATTTCGGTCAAGGACATGTACCTTGGTTGCGGGCATATCCCAAGTAGGGGGTGTGCAGGAGGCAGCTGATCGATGTTTCTAAATCTCTATCCCTCTCCCTTCCTCTCAGTAAAAAAAAAATCAATAAAATATATATTTTAAAAAAAAAAGATCACCACCTAATATTAAAGGCATCCATACAACAAGAGGACATAACCCTGGTAAACATATATGCACCTAATATAGAAGCACCTAAAGACATATATTAAAAAAAAACTTATAGAGGATTTTAGGGAAGAGATCACAGCAATACAGTCAGTGTAGAGGCCTTTAACACCCCACCGACTTCACTGGATAGAACTTCCAGACAAAAAATTAGTAAGAACTCCAAATGACACACTGGATCAGATGGATTTAGTTGACATTTATAGAATGTTTAACCTTTAGCATTTAATTATGATGTGATGTGTCTTGGTGTGGGCTTCTTTGAGTTACTCTTGTTTAGGACTCTGTATTTCTTTCACCAGATAGGGGAAGTTTTCTGTCATTATTTTTTTGAATAGGATTTCAATATCTTGCTCTCTCACTTCTCCTTCTTGCACCCCCATAATGCAAATGTTGGTAAGCTGAGGTTGTCTCACTATATTCATATTTTAGGATTCTTTTTTCTTTTTGCTCTTATGATTAGGTTTCTTTGCTTCCTCATATTCCAAATTATTGATTTGATTCTCAGAATCATCTACTCTACTGTTGAATCCCTGTAAATTATTCTTTTTTTCACTTAGTGTATGCTTAATTTATGACTTCTCCTTTTTTCTTGTCTTTGAAATTCTCACTAAGATCCTTGAAAGTGTCATTAGGTCCTATGAAACTCTCATTAAGATCCTTGGGTATCCTTATAACCATTGCTTTGAACTCTGTACCTAGTAGCTTGTTTGCTTCCATTTAATTTATATCTTTTTCTGGAAATTTCTTCTGTTCTTTCAATTGACATATTTACTTGTCTCTGCATTTTGGCTGCTTCCCTATATTTGTTTCTATGTGTTAGGTGGAGCTGCTATGTGTCCTTGAATTGGTAGAGTAATAGGTGTCCTGTAATGGTTCGGCTTCCACAATCACCTCAGCTGGGCCCTCTAGCTGCACCCTTGTGTGGGCTGGGTGCACAATCTTGTTGTAGTTGAGCCTTGAATGTTGTTGGCATCACTGGGAGGAGTTGACCTCCACGCCAATTGGCTTTGAGGACCAGCTGTGACTACAGTGGAAAAGATGCTGTGTAGGAGATACTCCTATGGAGCAGGTCTTGTTTCAGTGAGGCTTTGGTGGTCACTGAGTCTGCCCCTTGAGTGTGTCACTTATGGATGTGTAGAGTTGCAATCTGGTACAGTCTGAAGCTGTCCACTGGGGATACTGGCTCTGAGGCCTCCTGGGAGGTGCAAAGTCAGCCACTACCTGGGGCCACCTGGCAGGAGCTACAGAGAAATCTGCAGATGGCTTCTACTTGCCTTGGGCTTGCAAGTACCCGGGTGACATCAAGCTGTGAAGCAATACAGGCTGCTGCTACTGCCAGGTCTTGCTGATGCCAGCTGATGCTTGTTTGAGAGACTTTAAGAAAGTCTGAACCTGAGCCAAGACAGGCAATTCATATGGAAAAGCCACTGCAAATAGCTTGGGTGGGGCTGCAAATTGGATGGGGTGGTGTCTCAGGGAATCATCAGGGTGAAGCAAACAGTATGCCTATCAATCAGCTCTGTGATAGGGGAGGTCTCAGCACAGGAACAATGATGGCTGCCAGCACCCCATCTAGGAGAAAGCCACACCTTAGTTAGTTCTTGTTCCTATGTGAGACATTTCCTCCCCATATGTCCCTGTATACCCCCCAAGTATCTATAACAGTGCTGGAATTCAGAGGGAGCAGAACTGTGTAAATTCATGTGCTGGCCCTTTAAGCAAAACTGCCTGTGTCTCCAACAGCCTCAGTGTCACTCAGCCACAAACCCCACTGGTTTTAACAGCCTGAAGTTACAGTAGCTTCTCTTCCCAGTTCTGGAACCCTGAACTGGGGGTCTGGTGTGGGGCTGGGACCCCTTATTCTTCATGGGAGGCCTCTGAAGCCAAGATATCCCTCCAGATTTAAAAACAAACAAACAAACAAACAAACTCTACAAGTGGGTGTCAGACCAGCACCTCTGCCCCTCTTAACAGTCTCAATGTTTTTTCTTCTTTGCTTCTCTCGTTGTAGGACTTCCATTCAGCCAGCTTTCAGGAGGTTCTGAATAATGGTTGTTCTGTATTTTAGCTATAATTTTGATGTGGTTGTGGGAGGTGGTGAGTACTGGTGTTTACCTACACTGCCATCTTGGTTCTCCTCTTCCATTCTCAGCCTTTCTTTGTCTTTCAAGGCATTGACATATTTGGAAAAAAAAATAAGAATAGAATATTCTTCATTCTGAGTTTGCAGGATGTTCCCTAATGACTTGGTTTGTGTTATGCATCCTTATCATAATACAGCTTACCTGATGCTGTGTCTCCAGATTGTAACTGCTGGAGCCACACAATCATCCATCTTCCCTTATCAATAATGTTAATTGTGATTATATCAATTTTGTATAGTTTATCCACTGTACAGGCCTATAGGATCATTTTAAAGCTGGTTACATTTTGGTTAATGATCAAAATGACTTTAAATACCACATTATATATTGAGATGAGTCATGTTTCATGTCTCACGTGTTAATCAAATTGGACATATCTGTACTGTTTAGACTTCTCCTGGAAAATCCACGACATCCTAATATCAATCTTAATTCACATTCAGCTAGATAACATTTTCAACATTTTAAATGAAAATTCAGTTTTTAGATTATAAAGAAAATATTTCTAATTTGTTATATAAAACTTGTACCAATTTAAGCTGTGTATGTTATTCCCTAACAGAGCATGATAACAAAATCATACACTTATCAAAAGACTGACTATATTTCTTTACTATCAAAAGAAACTTTATGCTAAGTTATCATTAATAAAAATGATGAATATGTAGCTTATGGTCTGGTTGGGAAGATAACAAGTCCATA
>NW_006287546.1:1396795-1413070 GCF_000327345.1 Myotis davidii | reverse complement strand
TGTAAAAAGCGGTAAATAATAATAGTAGAGGTAAAGCTAATGTTCAGTAACTTAGCCAAATTATTATCATTATTAAAAAACTCAGATAAAGAATCAAAATGACCCTGATTACCCTCTAAGTTATGCTATATTTTGTTTGCTATATTTCACACATTCTTCTTGATATATAAACCATTGTTTTAATCTGAACCAAGTGACATCTAGGTCTTCTAAAAATTATTCTGAAACTTCCTATTACTTATATCCCAGATTAGAACCACTGTTTCTTGGGTCCCCATATATTCCTGTTTTCTTTGTCACCCCTTGTTTTGCTAAAAAACATATTCAAACTATTTTTTTTTAGAAATTATATTAAAAACACTCACTTAGTTCTAAGTCTAAAACTCTCATTTTTTTGTTCTTATGTCAGAATGATAATTTATCTAAATAATGAATTCTTAGAATTTTAGTGTATGATTATTTTTCCTAAGCATTTTGCAGACACCATTCCTCAGTGCACTTCCTCTGCTTCAATATCTCACCCATACTATAGATGTGGTGTGCTACTTCCATGTTAGCTTTAATATGCTTACTGTTTTATAACTCAACAGAAATTTGGTAACATAAGTAAACAAACATGCATTTTTAGTTTGCCATCTTGAACCCAAATTTGCACATAAAAAGTTAATTTTAGTTGCATATGACTTGAATTTCAAAACACCGGAGATATTCAATCTCTCCCAATTATATCCATCAAGCATCTATCAACTTATTGAATACTTATCAGGCCCTGAGTGCTATAGGGCATCCCTTTTCTACATTTACCTCTCATGCTTAATACTCTCAGTCTAAGTATTTCTATACAATACAGCCATACTCTAAAATTTAGATATGCATTTGAAGTTATTAGAGCCCGGAGAGAATATCTTTACTTCAGCCCAAGAGAAAATGTTAAGATCACATAGAGGAGGATGTTGGATTGAGTGCTGAAGGATGAGAGAAAGTCTGGAAGGCGAACAAAGTGAAGAAGGGAGTTACAGGGAGAGGATGCAGAGACAAAATTGCTTGTCTGGGAAATGAAAGGCCTTTTAATGTGGCTAGAAAACAAGATGTGTGGGGGGAAAACTGTACCAGAAAAGATTAGAGAAATAAGCACGAATTAGAACAAGATTAAGGATGTTGGTTTTTATTCCATAGCTTAAGGCACAACCATGAGGGAGGAGGCCAGCTGAAGATGAAACTGTCTGGTGCCCCCAGTCTGCATGGTCACTTTCTATTATACAGCTTCTTCTAGCAGCATGGGTCTCAGAACTCTTAAAGTACATTGTGTAATTGTCAAGATATTCATAACAGGGTGGCTGGAGAAGAAAGCGGTGGCACTGCGGGGTAGGGGAGAAATCTTTCTACGAATGCTATGAGGAAATGAATCAAATTATGGGCTGGCTGCCTAAGGAAAGAAGCAGCAATGGGGTGGAGGAGGGGAGTCTAACTTTGAAGCTGCATAGAAGCCATTAGGAAATAAAATAAAATAAAAATGATGAGAGAGAGATGATGTGATTTACCAGTTGCAGATATTGATCTTGCATAGTTCAGAGAGGAAGAATATCCAGGTGCTAACACAGTCCTAGCTGTAGCCAGGAGAGTGAGAGGCAGGAGCGTGTGACATTGAAGATTATTGAGAAGGAATTGGGAGACAAGCAAGGGATGGGAAACTAGATGATTCACACTGGAGTGTGAGTCCCTTGGGGGTCTGCATGTTGCTAGATGCTAAGGGAATATTAATTTGAAACCTTTACTCATTACATTAAAAAAAATTGTGAAGTCCCGTGTGGGTCTGCATATTGCTAGATGCTAAGGCAACATTAATGCGAAACAATTACTCATTACATTAAAAAAATTGTGAAGTGTTATTTGAACTATGTATTGAAGAACTAAGAAACAGGGAAATCAGCAAATGGATAGTGATGGTGTGTGATTAAAAGAGATATTCTGCAGAAAGTAAAATTTTGGCAATAAAATGGGAATCAATAATACAGAAGAAGAAAAACAGCACAATATAATTTCAAAGTTTTTATTTCAGCCTACTGGAAGAACTGTGGTACCATTGAAGGAAATTAGACTACAGAGAAGGGACTCAGGAATCCGGCGAACATTACTAAGTCTATTAAAACCAGTTGTGAGTATGGGAACACACAAATGTATTACATCAATGGAACCTAAGTTAGGCAAAGTAAGCAGGAGCAACGTGTGTGCACTTTTTACCATTTGTGTTGTTTTCAGTGAAATGACTAGTAGACTTTGCCTTTCAACATAAAGTATAAGTGTAAAAAGAGGAAAATAAAAACCACAGCTTTTATCAGCTCTTAGTGCAGGTATTTGGTGAAAAGCATTGAGGACTTTCTGTTATTCAATTTTCTAGCACTTCTACACAAATGGCTTGTTTACCCACCTTTCACAGTTGGGGATACTGAGTTATTACCTAGGTTCATACCTCTAAGTAGCACAAATAGAAATTAAACACAAATATGGTTGACTCTAAACTCCATGATTTAATCTTTCTGCCATTCACAAAAGAATACGTAATTCTAGAAACTCATAATGTGAATGTTTTAAACAGATTTAACAAACAGGTCTTTGTAGGATTCCCCCAGAGTTCAAGTTCGCAAATAAATGTAGAATGGCAGTAGCTAAGAACATAGACTTTATTTATTTATTCTGTTTCTGAACTTGAGAATCAGATCTGTGCTTCCAATTTATTTGGCTTATATCTTTATTATTTGGGGACAATTGGAAAAGCATCGGCTTTATCGTTGTAAATATCTGGGTTTAACTTTAAACTCTGTAATTTCTTTGCTATATAACCTGGGAAAACCACTAAACTTTGAGACTTAGTTTCCTCATTTGTAAACTAAGAACAATAAGAAATGCCAACCTCATATGACATTGTGACAGATGAGATAATGCATATCATTATGTTTAGTTTTACAATATTCATTTATTTTGCAGATATCCATACAAAATCTTTCTACATGATTGTAATCAAACTAAGCATTCCTATAACTGCACTAAAAAGAGATATGTAGGTTATAGTGATTATAACATTTTGATCTATACAAATTGGACACAAAACTTTTCTGAACTCATCCATTGTTCTTTAGTATTGCAATCTAAACCTTACAAGACTGCAGAGAACACCTTACATTTAACATACAGTTATTAATATGCAGAGTAAGTTGCAGACAAAGCACAATCTGATTAAAGTTTGTCTGAATTTCTCTTAGACTACTCCTCACAATCAACACAATTAATTGATTACTAATGAGAGAAATCATTGGTTTTCATTAGCATCAGAATTAAGAATGACCAAGCTTTGTGATTAAACTAGGTTAATTTGCCCTTTGGCCATGATGCTGTTAACTCAAAGCTGTTACTATAAGAATTGAGACCACATAAAGCTAAAGTTAATGAAGACAAATTTTGTAAATATCAGAAAACTGAACATTGGACTTTAAAGTATTCTTAAGATAAAATTCTTGAATACTTTGGTTTGAATGATTAGAGGGCAGATATAATTATTGACCTGACAGTTTGGGTATTAATGTAATTGAGTAATGATGGTGGTAACACTCTTCCCTGAAATCCCCATGGCATTTCAATTCGAAACATCTCTATTCCTATATGCCTGCAGGGTTTGTCTTGCAAGGAGGGCAAAGGACACTGTGTCCTATAAGGGAACAGTTCTTTAGAGAAGCTCAATAATTTAGCTTAAGTAGAGTGGAACAAAAATAGATTCATATAAATAGATCACATTATCCTTTTTCCACTGAGAAATCTAGTTTTTCTTTCACTGTGTCTCTACTCCCATTTTCTCATTATCTGCAATAGCCTCTCTCCACCCACTCAACTGCTACACAAACTTTTCTAAAGATATGAGAGCTCCATTGGTAGTGGAGTCACTAACAAAAGATTGTCTTGGGCACTATAATATTTACTTACCTATCTTAGTTGGTTTGGGCTACTATAGCAAAAATGCCATAGACTAGGTGGCTTAATAACAAAATTATTTTTCACAGTCCTGGAGGCCAGGAAGTTCAAGATCAAGGTGCAGGCTCGCAGAATTTCTGGTTTGTAGAATTTCTGGTTTGCAGATGGGTGCCTTTTTACTGTATGGTAGAAAGACAGAGATAAATCATCTCTCATTTTTTTTTTCTTATGTGAGCACAAATCTTATTCATGAATGATCCACTCTAACGACCTCATGAAAACCTAATCATCCCCTAAGGGTCCTTCCCCCTAATACTTTGGGAATGAAGGCTTTAGCATATGAACCTTTGGGGAGGCCCAAACATTGGGTCTATAGCACTCTCTGTCATCCAAAGGAAGGTAAATTAAGGACAATCATTTGCACCAGGAGGGCAGAGGCAGCAATCAAGTTGGTCTGTATGATCCTGGGGATGGCTAAATCAAGACCTCAGGCACAGGAGAAATAAAAATGCAGGCTTTATGTAATATAATAATAGAGGAATATTCAAATTAGCCCAGAAGCCATAATGTCATGACCAGTTTACAAGTGGAGGAGAGCTACAGGAGGGCGGGGCCTCCAGCTAGGAGCTGGGAGAGTTACCATCCGAGGTGGGCAGGGTGGCCAGCCGAGGCAAGCTGCAGCGAGCTACTTGTGCACAGATTCATGTGCAGGGCTACTAGTATCCGTATAAAAAGATATATCAAGAGAACTGTTGACTTTCAGATTCATAAAAGCTTTAATTACCAGTACATGTATGAAGCCCCTACTTTCTAGAGCCTGGTGAGGTATTTCTATTATCAGGTTTCATCCATATCACAAGGGTTGAGAATCCTGACCCTGAAGTGCTTGGTTTCTTGTAGAGACATGATGCAACTTTTCCAGCCCTGTTACTGAGCAAGCACCGTAGGAGTGCCCAGCTCCAGTGCTGAGTCTACAGGAGTCCTGGGCTGCCCATGGCAAGAAACTTAAACCCTTTTCTGTCCAATAGAATGGGATTATCTTTTTTTCCAAAATGTAAATCTACTAAAAATTAGATATGTAGTTTTTGATCAGAAAACAGGTATTATAAGCATACAATCACTGCTCTCTATAGTATGGATTTGAATCCTTTAATTTATAAATACAATTGCAAAATGGTATTTCTTAATTGCAGACACACTTCATTTTTTTTCCTGTTAGGATATAAATTCTAACGGAAAATGAATTACCTAACTAAGAGGGTGTGGCATAGTATGAACAAAAATCTTGGAACAAAACATAAGGAGGTGTCCCATCTCCGCCTAGGCCACTTACTAGCTATGTGACCCTGGCCACACAATTGAAATTCTCAAACATTTTGTTTCCTTAGCAGAAAAATGGGGACAACAGCAACACTAAGCTCTTTGTATTATAGTGAGAACTGTCTAAGAGAATGCATGGGAAAGCACTTTTATTCTAGAATAAAATTATTACATTTTTCAGTTGATGCCCTCACTTCATGCTGTGAACATGAAGGTACTTAAATATACACCCTCCCCCAAAGTGTATGGTTATTGCTTTGGTATTTACACACCATCTGTTTCTCTTTGCTCAGATCCTTTGCATCTTCCCCCATTGCAAACTTGCCATGAGAAATATTGTGATTACTCAGCCACAGGTGCAACCATACAGCATGACTCTCATTAACATTGGCATTGAATAGAAAAGCAAATAACAGTAAAAGTTATTCTCATACATTTAAATGCAAGTGTATGAATTCTATTGTTTTCATCGACTATTCTAGCTTCTATGATAATTGCTCTCAACTTTGAAGCTTCCCCACTTTTGGGAATGAAGAATTAACATCTCATGCTTTTTCTTGAGAATCATTTATCACAAGATTAAATTTATATGGAGAGATTTAAATTCATCCGAACTTTCTCCTCTCCTTTGATTTGTTTGTGAAATCATGTGTTTGTTAAATCATCATTGGCAGTTTCTAGTTTGTAGCACTAATTGCATCTACTTTGAATTCTCTATGAAATCATCTTCATTAAACAGTGTAATTTCCTGTATCATATTTATATGAGCTTTCCATCACCTTCCTTCTGTTTTATATATATTAAATGGCAAAACAGATTACAAAAAGAATCTTTATTTCTATTCAATAACTTGATATTTATTAGCCTTCATTATTAAAATAAATTATCCAAAAATATTGAGCTACTTAGTGAATGTTTTTGATACCAAGTATGTTAGCAGGTATTAATTAAAAATTAAGTATATTTCTAATTATTTACATAGTGCTGGCTATGATCCTTTTCTATGTGTGTTACATAAACCTCAAAACAACCCTGTGATACAGGTACTAATATTATTTAAATTTCATAAATGAAGAAACTGAGACTTAGAAACATGAATTAAGTTGCTCAGTCACACCACTAGTATTTTACAGACCCATACAATCATAAATAGTCTGGTTCTATACTTCTTGCTTTTCAAAATAATGGCAGTGGTTCTTAGCTTCAACACGTATATGAATCATTTCAAGAGTTTGTTAAAACATAGTTTTATGGGTCTCAGGCGGGGAACTTCAGAGAGTTAAGGTGGGACTCATGAATTTTTGTTTCTAACAAACTCAAGGATGATGCTGATGCTGCTGGTCCAAGTGCCACACTTTTAGGACCACTGGACTAATCACCTTGTACTCTTCTGAGGATATTGAAAGATACTAGGACACAAACCCAAATAGTGTTTGCTACTTATACTCTGAAAATTCTACCATCTCACACCTGTCAGACTGGCTATCATCAACAAATCAACAAACGACAAGTGCTGGAGAGGATGTGGAGAAAAAGGAACACTTGTGCACTGCTGGTGGGAATGCAGACTGGTGCAGCCACTATGGAAGACAGTATGGAGTTTCCTCAAAAAACTAAAAATGGAGCTCCATTTGACCCAGTGATCCTAATTCTAGGAATATATCCCCATAAACCAGAAACACCCATCAGAAACGACATATGCCAGACCATTATAAACTTTTGAACAATAATAGATACAGAGGCAGAGCTGCCTCAAACAGATAGTCAAACTGCAGCGGGAAGGCCGGGGAGGGTTCGGGGGCAGGAGGGAGGAGGGTAAGAGATCAACCGAAGGACTTGTATGCATGCATATAAGCATAACCAATGGACATAAGACACTGGAGGGTAGGGGAGGCCAGGGGATTGTCAAGGGCAGAAAAAAAAAGGACACATATGTAATACTTTAAGCAATATAAAAAAAGAAAATTCTAAAACTATGTTTTGTTTTTAAAGAGATAAAAGTTAATCAACCCATATATTATATCTAGTACTAATATTTAGCCTTAAATACTTGTAAAAGCATCTTTCAGTAGAGATTTATAGTCAAATGGTTTTATAATCCAACTAGGGTCCCAGTGCATGAATTTGTGCACCTTGAAAGGAACTGTGGGCCATGATGCTTTGGTGGGTATGGGGGAGGGTCTTGGCCCATCCTCCGCGCCCCACCTGGCCCCTCCTGCTATGGCATGGAGCGATTGGGGCTGACACCAGCAGTGAGTGCAAGTGGCAGCTGCTGCCTTGATCATCTCTCAGGAGCAGGGGGAAGTGGAGAAGCCCTCAGGGGTGATGGGGGCCAACAGCTGCCACTTGCACCTGCTGATGGCACTAAGCGATTAGGACCGGTGCCAGGCACTGGCAGCGGGTGCGAGTGGGACAAGTGTTGGCACTGGGTGTGAATGGCAGCTCTGGCGCCAGCAGCAGGTGTGAGTGCTGGGCAGGACCATGGTGTGTGGGAAGAAAGAATTTTCAGTAACCACCAGAGGCTCGTCCTGATGACAGCAGCCAGGCACCAGCCTTGGTCTGGCACTCCTGCTCACCTGCTCCACCATCCTGCCATGGCTGACACCCACCAAGTTTCGTTCTCTGCCACCTGTCGCCTGCTGTCCATGTCCACCATGTTCCACATGCGACCCCTGGTGGTCAGTGCCCATCATAGCAACCAGTTGTTCAGTTGTTCTGCTCTTTGGTCTATTTGCATATTAGCTTTTTATTATATAGGATTCTTTATCTAGCAGTCATGCTAGGACAATGCTGAACAGATTGCGTATTTTTCCTGAACTTCAATTTTCAAGTATAAAATGGGCATAATATTTCCCTCACTGAGGTTTTGAGCAAATTAGCTGAGATATTATGTGTGGTATCTACCATAAGAACTCAGTAGTTGCTTCGTTAGAAGTTATTTTTCTTCTCAGGTTCTTCTAGCCAGGTAAAAAATAAGAAATTATTCCAATTCATCAATTATACCCTGTAGAATATGGAGAATGAGCATAAAAAGAAGAGACCAAGACATTGGAGGTTTTATATTGACAATCTTCTTGTTTTATTCAATTGAAAATTCAACCAATCTTAAAGCAAAATTAAAAACATTTCCTGAAAACCTTTAATACTAATAGCTTGAGTGAAGTACTTAAGTAATTATATGCTCTTGACATAGTCATTTTTCTGTAAGAACTCACTAAGCACTTTAAACTGTGATATGACTATAGAGAATAGAATACTAGTTGTTAAAACTAAATATTATATCTGAAGTGACTGAATTAATCTTTCAATATGCTCTTATATAATGTTCTAGAACAGTGGTCGGCAAACTCATTAGTCAACAGAGCCAAATATCTACAGTACAACGATTGAAATTTCTTTTGAGAGCCAAATCTTTTTAAACTTAAACTATATAAGTAGGTACATTGTTATTAACTTAATTAGGGTGCTCGGAAACCTGGGGCCCGCGAGCCACATGCAGCTCTTTGGCCCCTTGAGTGTGGCCACAAAGTTTCAATCGCACTGTATGTGCGCACCCACAGGTGGTATTTTGTGGAAGAGCCACACTCAAGGGGCCAAAGAGCCGCATGTGGCTTGCGAGCCGCGGTTTGCCGACCACTGATTTAGGCATTTACTTTGGTAAATCTAACGTTGGGCAAAAATAGTGTAGGAAAAAATTGTGTATACAATGCTTTGGCAGTCATCAAAACACAAACTTCACTTTCAACCTGGGTGACATTAGCAACTTCCAAGTACTTTCAATAATAATGAAGAACATTGTTCTGTTAAAACTGCTTTGAAATATTTGATTTTCTTCTGATTCCTTGTTGATACCTCTTGGCTAATGATTGATAAGGGGGAAAATGTAAAGTCACACATAAGATCTTCTAAAATGGAACTGATATTTGCATGGAAGAGTTGTCTTTGAGAGAACAGACAAGGCTAATCTATGGTGTTAGAAGGCAGGATAGTAATTATGTTTGGAATGGAGCATGCGAGGGCCTCTGGAATCTGGTAATATTCATGTCTTATTTTTACTGGCATGCTGATTACTGTATATGGGTATGTTCACTTAAGATCTGTGAAGCCTATGGTTTATGGTTTGTATACTTATTTATACATACATTTGTTTTTAATAAAATATTACTTAAAAATAAAATAATGTCCTAAATTCAGTGTATTTTCCCATGCTTCAATATTCCCTGTTTAAAGAACAAGCTGGGAAAAAGGCTAAATCATAAAACCATTTTTTCAGTCTTAAAATTTTTATTTTCAGTCTACCATTCAGAGTGGCATTAAAAATACAACTTTTTCTTGAACAAAGTATTTTTATTTCATGGCCTGTATAAATACACATTTCAAAAGATTGTAAACTTAGTATTGTTTTATGGTAGTTCTTAGTTTCCATTTTTTTATAGAAGTAAAAATAATATCTCTGGATAAAAATCAGTTACCTAAATTCAGAGGCATGATCCCAGGCAAACCCATCTAGTGCTTGAAAGATAAAAATCACCATCTTCTAGATTTATTTATCTTATTACTATGCTCCAAAAGCATCATTTCAGTTTCTAAAGACTTTAGAATAATTTATTTTCTCTAAACCAATTTGTATCATGTCAAACTGAAATTGCAATTTTACAACCACCTGGGGGAACAAACAATCCCCTTCTATAAATAAAAAAAGTGATCTATATACATATGTACTAAGACATCCCTATAGACTAGGAATTTTATATGTGGAAGAGGTGTGAGTGGAAACAAAACATGATGTAAGGCAAGTTACAACTTTTATTTCATTTGCCATATTCTGATTGTATAATAAATTAATATCAACGCTGAGAACAGATTTGTACAACCATTCACTTGGGATGAGAGTCAGTTTATTTATATAAACACGTATCTTCCCACTGAACTATATGTTCCAAGGTAGAAACTTAGAAAAGAGTCCTTCAGCAAATATGAATAACATGATACTTGAAAGAGTCAATATGTTGAATTTGAAAATCCAAAGTTATCTTGCATTATACTGCTCGTCACAGAGTATTTTTACATTAACCAGTCCTAAGTCTGTTTTCTTTTTCTCTGCACCTGATTTATATTAAGCAACCAGACGTGCAATAGATAAAGCAGGGATGAACACCTTTCCATTGACAAGCTGTCAGGATGTGGAAAACTCTATTCCCAATGAGAGGAAACAAAACATATATATTAAAATAAATGTCTCCATTAATCCTTTTTCCAAAAATGGATGGTGCTTTGAGTATTTAGGCTAACACTCAAGTGAAAAGCTACCCTTGCAGCATCTATATTCTGCAAAATGTTCTACAGTGTACCATTTTCCTCTCTCTTTCATGTTGTGAGCTACATAACTAACCTACATCAGGAATTGGAAGTTAGCTGTGATTATACAATCACCTTGAGCAAATGTAGTCTCATTAGTAATCACTAGCACTGCATCAAACTAGGAGAGATTTGATTGTGAGTTTCAAATATTTCAACAACTGGCCTCTTCCTACCTGTTGCATTTTCTAGTCTCTTAAGGACTACATCACTGTCTACTTCATATATATCATGGACACTTACATTCACTTTATCATACAACACATTTCATGTCTCTAAATGCTACTTCTACTTGTTCAACTAAAACATTTTTACCTTCTTCAAAATGCTGGTTATGTTCTTTCAACTGAGAAATCTCCCCAGTTAGCTTTTATCCTAGTGAAAAAGTAAAAGAGAAGATATCTTTCCTTAATGTGATTTTAAGCATCAGAAAGTGCTCAGTTTTCTAGAAAATGTGCTGTTAGTTGGCTAATGTCATAATTCTAACACCTTAGAAGGAGCTTTATCAGTTTTGACCACTTTTATTCATTAATACTAAGCGTTCTTTAAATGTCATGGGCTGTTATTATGTGATAAATTAATCTATACAAAGAAATAGAACATGCTCCTTGCCTTCAGTCTCATCTCAGCCTAAAGCAGAACACAGATGTGTGAGCTCATAATTGCACTAAAAATATTTTATAACTAAGAATCAATGGGGAAGCAATAAGAGAGCAATTCATTCTTCAGAGAGGAATACTTGACTTAGTTATTAAATGTTGAATCAGAATTCACACAGAAATCAGGCAGGAGAAGGGAAGGATTTTCTAGGCAGAATGAAAAAGCAGTAGCATTTATTTGTGGAGTGGGAGTAAGCGTGCTTGATTTAGAGAAATGTAACAGTTCAGAGTCACTGGAGATTTGGGGTAATTACCATCTGTGGATAATTTTTCTTAAATATGTTTTAATGATTTTAGAGAGAGGAAGGAAGAGGGATAGAGAGATAGAAACATTGATCTGCTGCCTCCTGCACATCCCCTATTGAGGATCGTGCCACAATCTGGGCATGTGCCCTGACCAGGAATCGAACCTGTGACCTCTTAGGTCATGGGTCAATTCTTAACCACCGAGCCATGCCAGCTGGGCTCCATGGATACTTTTCAAGCTTCAATTTGCTTCTTTAATCAATAATACTGTTTATTTCCTGTTAAACTTTTAATGGACCCAAGAAATATTTAAATATCTAATGTAAATTTCAGTTGATCTAGGATTAAAGGGGAAGCAGGAAGACGAGGGTCTAGATGGGAAAAAGGAGAGACCTTGAAAGTGACAAATAAGGGTTCTTTTCTTTACACATTTTTCTTAGTATTATCCTGTTTTATAAGCAGACTCTTTCACATTAGAATTAGAAATAGGGTCCTATTCATGAACATGCTTATTGTACTTCATCAGCTTATTGATTATCTAGGGAGAGCTTTAGAATAGCAAATATATTTGAGGCTCTCTGGTCTTTTCTAAAGCATTGGGTTTTGAAGACTTCATTTAAGGCTGTAGACTTTTAAAAATATTTGACTAAATGATATAACAGTTAAAAAGGCTTCCAGGCATTAGAAACCTCATATTTAATTTAGAGTAAAGCCAACTCAAGATTTTCTGAGATTGACCTGATTATCAATTACACTTAAATGTATTACCTAAAACTTATTATATTTTTTTTAACTTTCCATTTATTCTAGCAAATTTGTTAGAGTGTAGCAGGGGGAGATGATATATTTAAAGATGTTGATCTCTTTCTTTAATATTCCACTTATATTTAAATAATAAAACTTGTGATTCACTGGCATTATTATTATGAGTTAGTAAAATAAGGTATTGGCACCTCTTCATATATAGGAGAAAAATCTAGTAAAAAATGGTTATCGTAAGTACCAAGTCATTTGATGTGCATCGTAGATTTTCAAAGAAATTTAAAATAAAATACTACTCTTGGCTTATACCTTGACTAGCAAATACATTTTAAAATGCAGGACTAAATTATTAATAGTATAAACTTAGAATTTAAAAAAATTAGCTTTCTTTTATGAATGATATATATTTTTTAAATTGTATCTAAACCTTCACCAAATTTCACCTAACATAATTCTCTTTTGGAATAAAATTTTAAAAATAATATATAATTTACTCAGCTCCAACAAGTTCAATTTATAATCCATTTTTCTTACATTCACCCCCAGAAAACACCCACAAAAAGGTGAAAGGTTTTAGCGCACACCATATTGAAGCATTGTCTCTGCTGTGGCCCTCGGCTCTGGTCACATTGAAATGCCTGTATTTGTCACTTTGTTCTAGCATGATTGTGTAGATGTGACTGAAATATATAATGCATTCTTTTCCAAGCAATTAATTCTTTTTTCAGTTAGAGTAGGCATAGTCTATTAGGCAATTAACTGTGGTTAGGTCAATTACAGAAAATATAATTCATCTGGTTTAGAAACTTAACTGACAAAGCAAGTGAACCTTGGCTAACCTCAGTGGGATAGGAATGGAAAGTAACAAGGCCAAAGGACCCACTTACACTAGAAGAGAAATCCACACAGTAACAAATTCCAGGGTGAACAAATGGGTTGTGAAGTGTTTAAAAATTTAGTATGATTTGTGTTGCAAAAGTTATTAGGGGAGAAAAAGGAGAGAAAGCTTTCTTTTCATCAGAAAATGTAAGTAATTCTTTCTTTGGGAGAAATAATATTACATGTGGATACATTAATTATTGATAAAAATCATCTTGTATTCACCAAAACCCCCACCCAGTGGTCATTTTACCACTGTGAATTATGAAACATTGTATATTTTCTGTAATGTTTGATGAAAACTTCTCACTATTCATTTTTATTTATAGAATTTACTTTCCCACCACATGAAAGGTCAAAGCAAAATTTTAAACCCTAAAATATGTGATTAAATTTGTGACAAGAGTAATAACCCAAAATCTTTACATAGAGATAATTCAATGTACAGGGTGTGACAAAAACAGTTTTATAGTTTTTCTATAATACAGAAATAATACAATAATTATGAACAATGACACAAAAATAAACACTGTCTCATAGTCACAACTGCAAACCTACTTTTGCAGCACGCTGTATATCACGTTTTTTTTAAAGATAGAAAAACTAAATTACTTTGCTTTTTTAAAGACAACATTTTTCATGTTATGTTAATTCAATAATTTTTTG
Organism: Myotis davidii; assembly: GCF_000327345.1. Classification (NCBI taxonomy): domain Eukaryota; kingdom Metazoa; phylum Chordata; class Mammalia; order Chiroptera; family Vespertilionidae; genus Myotis; species Myotis davidii. Next base: position 1,399,217 of record NW_006287546.1, on the reverse strand, counting down.
CCCTCACCAGTTTTGCTCAGTGGATAGAGCGTTGGCCTGTGGAACAAAGGGTCCTGGGTTCTATTCCAGTCAAAAGCATGTACCTAGGTTGCAGGCTCCTCCTCACCCCACCCAATAATGGAACATGCAGAGGCAACCAATTGATGTGTTTCTCTCACATTGAAATTTCTCTCTGTCTTTCCCTCTCTCTTCCGCTCTCTCTAAAAATCAATGGAAAAATATTCTTGGGTGAGGATTAAAAAAAGAGCTCAAAATTATATTTGTAAAATTCAAAGTACAGTTGACACTTGATCAATAGGGAAACTAGAGGCACCAAACCCCTCCATGGTCAAAAATCTAGGTATAATTCTGACTCCCCAAAACCTGTGCTGCTAGTAGCCTATAGCTGACCAGAAGCTATACTAATAAAATAAACAGCCAATGAATTAAAGCACATTTTGCATGTTATATGTGTCATATACTGTAATCTTATAATAAAGTAAGCTAAAGAAAATAAAATGTTATTAAGAAAATCATAAGGTGGAGAAAATACATTTATAGTACTGTACTTTATCAGTGCCAGAAATCAATGCCACCTGTTTAAAAGATGAATCTTCTGTCAGTATTTATATCAATATTATCTTATATGATTCAACCAGGTTTCAGAAGGGTGGTCCTTCCAGCTGCACCATATCCTACCCTGTCTCTTTTCTCGGCTTCTCGCTGTGTGTTTTAAAATTGATTCAATATATTGTGTGATTTGAGCATCTCCATGCAATCTATAAGACTTTTGATTCTGTTACTTCTGGGAGGGCTTGCCTGGTATTGTACTAGTACAGGCTACCATTGCAGCAAGGTAAAAATTTGCTCTATCTCCAACACTAGACATCAATAATTAATACTATAATGTGAAAAATAAATTAATATTATTTACAGGTATAAGGATGTATGCATTGATAATAAAGAAAGAGCAATATGATTGTTTTATGATGGGCTAGAGTAATCTATATGATTGCTTCACAGTAGCCTAGTCTACTTCATGCTAATGATAAATTGTCATAAACTTTTTATAGCATGCACTATTACAATCATCTTTATAATACAGTGTTATAAACATTATTACATTTTATTAAAAACAACAGCTGTGGTAGGCTAATATGCAGTTTCTCCAATTACAAGAGAGAAAGGCATACTATACAATAATCTAACTTTGAAAGCAAAGTTATAAAACAGTAAGAAACTTAGCACATTATTAATTTAATGTTAAATATCACTCTCCTTCTGACTACGTAAAGATAGGCTATCCAGTTCAATATCAGTGTTGCACATGATGTTCTGTACAATGAATACTTAGGTGATGATGTTGGTGATAATGACACAAAATCCTTTCACACAGTTCTTGCCTTACTATTATTAGATTTTCACATAAAGACACACAAAAAGATATTTTTATTAGCTATATGGCATGAAAATGATTTACTATTAATTAAGTGGAAGTGGATCATTAAAAAGGTTTTTATCCTCCTTACAGTCTTTCTGTTGAATAGGCTGAGGAGGAGGAGGAAGAGGTGAAAGAGAAGGCAAGAGAAGCAGATACACTTGGTGAAACTTTATGGAAATGTATCATAATTTCTGTATTACATTTTTGTTTTTGCATTTCTTTAACATTATTTCTGCACGGTACCACTCTTTTTTCCATTGTTTGATTTAGTTTCAGTGTTCCTAGCATAGAAGGGTCCATGTCATAAAAGTAGTCAAAAGGTGTATTGAATAATCAGAACCTTTTTGCCAGATTGTCTAAGACAATTTGTTTTCTAACACCTTAAAAGGAGCTTCATCAGTTTTTCTGTCTTCTTCCTCATGGTCTGGCTCTGGTGTAGAAGCACTCATCTCCATCAATTTGTCTTCCATTAATTTAGCTTCCTCTGGTGTGTGTCTATTTGCTCTTGGATTTCTTCAAGATCCACACCTTGAAATCTATTATCCCCCACCTTTTTGCTTTATCCACAATCTCTTTCATTCCTTTCTTGATTAGCTCTGTTGTAAATCCTGTGATATATCAGCAACATCTGGACACAATGTATTATTTCAGGTTTGATGGCCTCCTGGCTTCTTCTATAACAGCAATGGGATTTTCAATGCTCCAATCCTTCCAGACTTTCCTGATGTTCCATCCAGGTTCTCTTCCAAAGTGTTGCCAACCCTTTTCCATAGAATGTGTAATGAGTCTTAAAGCTCCTATGAGCACTAACCTAGAGGTTAAATTAGAGACATCGTGTTTGGGCCAAGTGGACCACTTTGAGGTCTTCATTGTTTAACTCATGAGGTGGCCAGGGTCATTGTCCAATATAAAAAGAACTGTAAAAGACAGTCCCTTATTTGCAAAGTACTTCCTGACATCAGGGACAATGTATCTATTAGAATTTTTAAATTTGATTTTAGA